>NC_081388.1:15199229-15536729 GCF_030684315.1 Stegostoma tigrinum
TGCAGCTGTGCTTTTTAAAACCACTTTAATTGACATGGTAATTTACGCACTTCACATCAAAATAAACTGCATCTTCTGGAGAACATTAGCATAATGTATTGAAGTAGTCTTTTTTGTTATTCAGATGGTATGGTTATGGAAGGAGTGAGAAACCAGGAGGGAGGTGATTGGGGGAGAGTGGGGTTGGATGGCTGATGAAGGTGGGAGTGGAGGTAATTAAAATGCTGTTTTTTGTTGTCAGTCCCCCTGCCCCTATTGCCTCACATTTTGGTGAACTGGGATTTCCTCTGTGTGTCTAGCAACATTCAAGTGACCAAATTGCCTTGTTAGTGCTGAGGCTCGCTTACAATAGCACAATTACATTTATATGGTACACAAAATGAGAGAGAGAGAGAGAGAGAGATGGCAAAAGGCAGCAACTATGGACAGGAAGGGACATTGACATAAAATGCAGGGGGGCGGTAGTTGGCAAGGTAGGCAGTGTTTAGGCTCCTGGGCCCGGCCACTCCTCCCTTTTTTTCTGAGCCTTTTTATCTTCTTTCTCTTGACTTCCCTTTGTCTTTGCGTCAGCAGCAGCAGAGAAGGTGACATCGCGGAGCAGAGAGGCCAGAGCGGGACTCTGCCAGGCAGTAGCCTGGCCTGGCAATGGAACTGCGATCTCCCGGTTGTGATTGGCCCAGACCTGGGATCGCACAGTCGCTTTGGGCCCGGAGCTGGGGCCTCCCGGTTGTGGGTCAAGCCCGGGGCTCGGCATTAGTAACCCTGGCCCAGTGATGAAGAGATGGCAACTGAAGAGTGGCAACGCCAATGTTGGTCAGTCTGTTGCAATTGCCACGGTTGGCTGGCTCAGTGCCTGGAACTCATGGTGGAGGCAGCGGAGTGACGATGGACTTTCTTTTCAGCTTTGACTTTTTATTCTATTTATTCTTTAAATATTCGAATGGTGCCAGATTGTGGCAACAGTTGAAACATTCAACTGCATTTTACTGTCTTGTTCATTGTAGAGTACAAAGCAACAAATAAAAATCAGCATTCACATAAGATTGAGATCGGCTTTGGATGAAGAGTCATTTCAGACTCAAAGCTTTAACTGTTTTTCTCTCTTCACAGGTGCTGCCAGACCTTTGTGTCTGTGTGGCACGGTGGCTCAGTGGTTAGCACTGCAGCCTCACAGCGCCAGGGACTCGGGTTCAATTCCACCCTTGGGTAACTGTCTGTGTGGAGTTTGCACGTTCCCCCTATGTCTGCGTGGGTTTCCTCCGGGTGCTCCGGTTTCCTCCCACAGTCCAAAGATGTGCAGGCTAAGTGGATCGGCTATGCTAAATTACCTGTAATGTTCAGGGGTGTGCGTGGGTTATAGGGGGATGGGTCTGGGTGGGATGCTGCAAGGGGCGGTGTGGACTTGTTGGGCCAAAGGGCCTATTTCCACACTGTAGGGAATTGAGTCTAATCTAATCTAAAAAACATGGTTTTTCTCCAGCACTTTCTCTTCCACATTTCAGATTTCCAGCATCATCTGTCCTTTGCTTTTACTGCATTTGTATAGTGACTTTCATGAAGCTGATCATCCCACAACACTTCATGGACCTGTAACAGCTGCTGTCTCTCTCGAAAGAAAGAAAGAAAGAAGACTTGGTGATGTTTTAACCTGAGGGTCACCACGGCAACATCAGCTGGTTGGGGAACTGGACCTCAGGTAATCAGTCCTCTACGAAATAACTCTAGTGACAGGACAGTTGGTTTGTTGCCAACAGTGTGGGTTCAATCCCTGCAGTCTGAGGTTACCATGCAAGGGCCAGCCTTCCTGACCTTGTCTGGGGAATGGTGACTTTGCAATAAACCCTCACTGTAGAATCATACAGCATGGAAACAGACCCTTGGTCCATCCAGTCCATGCTGACCATAATCCCAAACTAAACTAGTCCTTAAACTTGCCCCATATCCCTCCAAACCTTTCCTATTCATGTACTTATCCAAATGTCTTTTAAACATTGTAACTGTACCCACATCCACCGCTTCCTCTGGAGGCTCATTGCACGCATGAAGCACTTGCTATATAACAAAAGTGACCCTTATTGTTGCCTTAAATCTTTCTCCTGTCATGTTAAGAATACACCCCTTAGTCTCGAAATCCCCCACCCTTGAGAAAAGGCACTTGTCTTCACTTATCTATACTCCTCGTGATTTTATAAATCTCCGTAAAGTCATGCCTCAACCTCCCATTCTCTGGTGGTAAAAGTCCCAGCTTATCCAGCCTCTCCTTATAGCTCAAACCCTCCCTTCCCGGCTACATCCTGGTCAATATTTTCTGAACCCTCCATAGCTCAAAAATATCCTTCCTATAATGGGAAGGACAGAATTTGACACAGTACTCCTGAAGAGGCCTCACCAACGTTCTCCACAAACCTCAACATAGTGAGAGTGTGGGACTATGGCAACAGAAGTGTTGTAGTTGGTTGGCTCGCTGAGCTGGTTCATTGTTCTGCAGGCAATTCATTACCGTGCTGGATAACACCATCAGTGCAGTCTCCGATGAAGCACCGGTATGTTTTCCTGCCTGGTTTTTAAACTCGAGTTCATTGAGCTGGTTTGCCTCACTTGCAGTTCTCCTTCACGGTGGAGCGTATACGGGGTCGAGTTCTATGTGTTTATGGATGTTTTTCTTTGCGGAGTGTCAGGATTCTAGGAATTCTCACGCCGGTCTCTGCTTATCTTGTCCCAGTCAAACTGGTGGTTCTCGTTATCCTTATGGATTGAGATGAGTGAGTATTGGTCGTGTCTTTTTGTAGCCAGTTGCTGTTCATGTACTCTTGCTGTTAGTTTCCTTCCTGTTTGTCCAATGTAGTGTTTCTCAGTCTCTGCAGGGCATCTTATAGATGGCATTGGTCCTGTCCATGGCAGTGGGGTAGGGGGAGGGAGGGGGGTCTTTGGTTCGGGTGAGCAGTTGTCATAGGGTTGATGTGGGTTTCTGTGCCACTCTGATGGAGCTGTAAAGATTAGTCTTAAAAGGAGGTGGCGAGATTACAGGAGGAAAGACCCAGGTACAACACTGCAGTCAACACGATGAGGGATACAGGAAAGGATAGAATTGGAGAGATGCAGTGCTTGGTAAGGGTTTCAAGGCTGTAGGATATAACATATATGGACTTGAGGTCCATTCTTCCTCAATCCAGGTATAGGTTTTGAAGCTACCCAAGTTTATTTTGTTAAGTATTTCACTGGAAATAAGGGCCATCAGCTTCTCGTAATATACTTCCTCGCTACCTTCAGGATTCAGTGCACTTCCCCCTATGGGTGGCTACATTGCTAGCTGTGCTCCTGTGGAGTCAGACTAACTGCTGGTAATGGGGTGCACCCCATTCAGATCTCTTTGCTCTAACTTGGTGCTTCTGAGTGGGCGCAATTAGGAATGCAATCTGAGATTAGGGACTGCAGTCCCTGAGCACAGACCCACCAATTCATTTCTCCCTTCCTTTTACAGGCATACAGGTCCACTAAGCTATCTCAAAGATAGTAAGAACTGCCGATGCTGGAGTCTGAGATAACAAAGTGTAGACCTGAATGAACACAGCAGGCCAGACAGCATCAGAGGAGCAGGAAAACTAGCATTTCGGGTCGGGAAGGGTCTGTTTCTACGCTGCATGACTCTATAACAACTTTTAATTCTGAACACCTCTAGGACATCAAGTTATTGGAAGAGATCATGAGAATGAGGCTTATTAAACAGATATCTCCGAAGGGCTGGTATAGGCATGATGACCTGAATGGTCTCTTCTATGCAATATTATTCTGCGATCCTATTCTCTTCTCTTGTCTTCCTACTCAGTAAATAGCAACAATTTCTCTAGTTTCCCATCATAAATAAATCTCCATTCCTTTTGCATTGAAAATATTTGCTATAAAATTGGGGTCACAGCTGGATAAATGTTTAATTTTCTTGAAATAAGTGAAGGCCTTGAAATTCTCACTCTGGTACAAGGGAAACTCTCAAATAATTAAGATAATGTACAGCAGAGCTGTAAGATTGACCCTGAGTATCAGAAGTCTCAATTACAAAAGACTTACCGAAACTGAGCAAGGAACAGTGATAAATGTTTTAGTAGTAGGGAAGAAAAAAAAACTGGGAAACTACCTCGAATTCTGTCCTTGAATTAAGATGAGGGATGTACAAATCTAATCAAATCTAATTCAAAATGGCCAAAGCAAAGGTCTTGTTCACATGAAATAAACCTTTTCAACATATTTTCAACTTGTCCTTAGTCTTTGGCACTGTTGGCCATGTTTGCATTGTCATAGAATCTCTACAATGTGGAAACAGGCCATTCTGCCTAACAAGTCCATACTGCCCCTCCAAAGATCATCCCACCCAAACTCATTCCCCTATCCCTGCATTCCCCATGTCTAACCTACCTAACCTTACCTTGGACACAATGGGCAAGTTAGCACGGCCAATCCACCTAGCCTGCACATCTTTGGACCGTGGGGGAAACCGCAGCACCCAGAGAAAACGCATGCAGAATGTGCAAACTCCACACAGACAGTCGCCCGAGGAAATGTTCAAAAGTTCAACATTACCCACAATTTGATCTGGAATTGCTGAAGAGTCTCGGCACCTTTGAACTGCAGAGCTGAAGATGTCATACTAGAGTCAAAACAACAACAGTTTCTCTTGCTCCATTCCCTGTCAGACCTGTGGAGTGTCTCCAGCATTTTCTGCTTTTCTTTCAGATTGCTTGCCATTGGTAGGGAGCATTTCGCTTTCATTTCAGGCACTGCCAGTGATATCATCATTGTTGTTTACAACTGCAGACCCACCATTTGTTTCTTTAGGCATCCCACTCCCACCACCTTTTATTATTTCATCACACCCGCCTTCCATCCCCTCAATTCCCTTGTATTTTTCCTCTCTCCTCCCTATCTCTTGCACCTTTCCCTACTACTGTAGTTAGATAACACCTTAGAATTTAGCATTAGCTTAATTGTCATGTACTGAAATCAGTGCAGTGAAAAGTTTACAAGTTGACAGTTACAAAGGTACCTAGGTACAGATACTTAAGTACAATTTGTTGGGCAAATAAAATTAGAAAACTGAAGAAATTAAAAAGTCCAGCATTACAGATATAGGAGTAAATTAGAAAATAGAGAAACTAAAAGCTCAGAGTGAGAATAGTTTCCAAAGGCAACGCCGATATCTAGCCTCCACACCGCATCAGGTTTCACCACCAGGAAGGAACTTCGCACTGCGTGCATGCTGGATCGCAAGACCGCCACGCTGGGTCTGTGCTGAGGCCAGGAGTTCAGGACATCACTGAGAAGAACGAAGAAGAAAAAAAAATGAAGCAGAGATTTTTAAAAAAGACAAAAAGAAATAGACGGAGCCGACAAGCTCGGCTGGAGTCCTAATTCACCACTCGGTTAGTTTTCAAACAGGTGACGGCCCAGTAATAATATCACTAGACTATTCATCCACTCACCAAGGGAACATCGCCACAAGTGGTGAAATTTGAAATCAATGCAAACCTGGATTTAAAAGTCTCACGATGACCATTACCACCTGGTTCACTAATGTCCTTCAGGGAAAGAAGTTGTTGGCCCCTACCCTGTCTGGTGACTGCAGACCCACAGTAATGTGGTTGGCTCATATTGTCCCTTGACAATTAGGACGGGCAATAAATTTTGGCCTTAATGCTCATATTCCCCGGGCGGGTAAAAAATGAGGGTTGACCTGAGACGTTAGCTCTGTTTCTCGCTCCAAGAGTCCTGCCTGACCCGCTGAGCATTTCCATCATTTTCGTTTTATGTTGCAGAAGATATAAATTTCAGATTTTTCTAATTTAAAAAGGGAGAGATTTTGATCAACTCCAGCACAGCTCATCATCCTTGTACTTTTGATATTAACTGTTGAAATGACTCAATTGATAAGCAATCGACCTGACTCAAAATGATTTTCTCACTGTGTAAGGCACAGAAAAATGAAGTGAAGGTGCAAATATATAATTGGTGCATTTTGCAATGGTCCGAAGACTTGTTACTTTCACGTACCCACTTTTCTCAAGCACTCCAACGTAAGGTACAGCAAAAATCGTAGTTTATGCTGGTTTCTTTTCAACATAACTCTCTAACCTTAGGTGAGAAATTCTTAGAGCATCCACGAGGCATAAGTTTCTCCCCACACACCACTTCTGTGGTTTACGAGTCCCATACCTAGTTGACAGCTCGATAGAGTAGGGGAAATGCCATCTGACTAGTAATCGAGAACTCCTGGCTAATATTTGAAAGACATGGTAGCTCAAACCTCGCCACAATAGGTAGTGAAATTAACGCCAATTACTGAGTTAAAAAGAACGCTGGGACAAAAAGGTGGTCTTATGGCAGCCAAGCAACAATTTGGATTGCTGTAAATTGGCTCAATAGCGCCCTTTGGGGATGGAAATCTTTACATGTGGTTCCAGACTCTCAGTAAGCTGGTCGACAATTGCGCTCTGAGATGGCCCAAGCAACCCAAATAAGTAGGGATGAGCAGTACATTCTGGCCTGGTTAGCAATGCTCACACCCCATGAAAAATTTACATTGACCAGATGGGTAGAGCACTCACTGTCTGTGCTGGTGCAACGGCAATTACGCAAGGCAGAAATCCCAATGATTTGTCAACCAAATCAACAACTTGGTTCCTTACGTTGCTCCTAAGTGGCAGAGCACAGGTCAAACCTGAAATGAAACGTCCATTGGACAAGATGGCATGATCAGACAGCACTAAGTGAACAAGGCAGAGTGTGCTAACAGCAACACTAGCAAATAAGATGATTAATTGAGCATGTAGGGAGGCTTTTATGCTTACTAGAATCAAAGTGCGCACTGCAATCAAAATACATACTGTAAAAGGAATAGATCAAAACTTTAGAGATAGTAGGAACCGCAGATGCTGGACAATCTGAGATAACAAGGTGTGGAGCTGGATGAACACAACAGGCCAAAACAGCATCAAAGGAGCAGGAAAGCTGACGTTTCAGGACTACACCCTTCTTCAGAAAGATTTCTGAAGGAAGGACTAGGCCCGAAACGTCAGCTTTCCTACTCCTCTGAAGCTGCTTGGCCTGTTGTGTTCATCCAGCTCCACACCTTGTTACATCAGATTGAAGTTTTATGCATTTCCTGAACTACGCAAGACCTTTACTTCACATTTGGAAAAGATTAGTATTAGGGATAGTCAGCATAACTTTGTGTGGGGGAGAAAATGACAAAGACCATTTGACAAGGTCACTCATTGTAGACTGGTAGACTTGTAGATTAAGTTACATAGGATCTGAGGTTGTTAAACTGAATCAGATATAGGAGACAGAGGGTGGCTGTGGAGGGCTGTTTTTCTGACAAAGTCGATGCTGTAGTGTTCCATAAAGATCAGAGCTGGGACCTCTGTTGTTATTGGTGGAGTTGTGGATGGCATGGTAAGTTGTCAAAGGATACAGCAGGATAGCCCTTTGGCCCAACAAGTCCACACCAACCCTCAGCATCCCACCTAATCTGCACACCCCTGAACACTATGGGACAACTTAGCATGACCAATCCACCTAGCCTGCACATCTTTCAACTGTGACTGGAAACCGGAGCACCAGGAGGAAACTCACGCAGACATGGGGAGAATGTGCAAACTCCACCCAGACAGTCAGCCGAGTGGAATCGAACCCAGGTCCCTGGCGCTGTGAGGCAGCAGTGCTGACCACTGCGGCACCCCTAAACGCAGGACACACGTCCCATCTCCTATTGTTCAATGAGAATCCCACCTTACTCTGCCATATTCCTGCCACCCTGCACTTCCCATGTCTGATCCACTGCAACTGCACACTTTGTGTTTGCATGTCCACGTACATGGAAATCCACCACCTTTTTCACCTCAAGTCCTGAATGTTCAGGGCCCCACCACCTTCCTCAGTTTACCAACCCTCATTAGTCGAGATTATGGAGCACCAGCTCTGTTCTCAGTCCTCAGTCCTCCAGGAATAGTGCTAACCGCTGTGCCACAGGCTGCCTTGTACAAAAAGATAGCATGTTACAGCTGCATAAAACTTCAGTTTGGCCACATTCAAAGTATTGTGTGTAGTTCTGGTTGCCACATTACAGGAAAGATGTGGAGACCCGTGGACATGGTGCAAGAGAGGTTGACCATGCTGTTGCCTGGATTGGAGCATTTTAGCTACAAGGAGAGGTTGGAGGAACTTGGATTGCTTTCACTAGCATATCTGCGGCCGATGGGTGACATGATAGTAGGACATTAAATTAGGAATGGCATGGAAAGGGCAGATAGTTGAGGGTCTTTTCTTCTCCCCCAGGGAAGAAATGTCAAATACTGGGGACATATAGGTTTAAAAGGTAAGAGGGCGAAAGTTTAAAGCAGATGTGCAAAGCAAAACTTTTGCACAGAGGGTTCTGGTGCCTGGAAAGTACTGCTAGGGGAGGTGATGGAAGCTGATACAACAGCTGAGTTTAAGAGGCACTTAGACACACAGGCAGGTTATAGAGGGATACAGACTGTGTACAGGCAGATGGGATTAGTTTAGAATGGCATCATGGTCAGCACAGACATGGTGAGCAAAGGGGCTATTCCTGTGCTGTACTAGTCTGCATTCTTTAAGAGGTCTACTGTTCCTCGGGATCAATGACCAGAGATCTCAGAATTGGCTGAAGTGAGGAGGACTTTCTTCTGAGGGTTGTCTCTCTTTGGAACTCCTTGCTGCAGGCAGCAATGGGGGTGTGGGGGCCAGCACAGTCCTCATGTACATTTAAGGTCAAGATAGATTCTCCATCGGTTGGGTAATCAAGGGTTAGAGGGAAAGGGGAAGTGAGGAGTGTCAGATTAGCAATGACCAGGCTTGAGGGGCTGAATGGCCCTCTCCTGTTCCTATTTCTTATAGGCATTGGTAAAGGCATTGTCTTGAGGGAAGCAATCAAATGATCTGCCAACCAAGCTTCTTGTGGTAATAAAAATTGTTGCAAACATTTGTAATTTGGCATTCTTGTAGTCATTCAGGTGCAAGATGTAAATCTCCATCAGCATTGCTGCAGTTTCCAGCGATATTTTTGAAATTTAGTCAGGTCAAATGCCCAGCCTGTCAGAAACGCAGTCATTCCTGAACTTGAATCTGTACTGTACTAGAACCACTTAGTGAACACAATAAAGAGCAAATATAAAGCAGAGGGACACCAAGAGGAATTCATCGTACAGAATTAATCACTAGGCTTATGGCATATATGGCTTTTGACAGTGTATTAATTAGACTAAAACTTTACTGCAATACTCAGGAAAGGTGCACTGTTGGAGGTGCAGTCTTTTAGATGAGACAAGCCAGAGGCTTTGTCCACCCCCTCACCAAAGAGCGCACAGTATTATTTGAAAATGAGCTGCGTGATTTGCCTCAGATCCTGGCTAATATTCAACAAATGCGTGAAAAAGATTATCTTGTCATTTTAGACCTTGGGAAAACAGGCTGTCACGCATCCTATTTCTAACTACTACTGCCTCAGTACTGAAGTGTCAGCCTGGATTACCCTCTTAAGTCCTGTGGTCTGGTTTGAACCCCCGACCCGCTGACTCAGATGCGAGTGTGATGCAGCTGGGTCAAGTAAACAAGATGACAACTGCATGACAACCATTGAGGGCCTGCAGGAAAATGTAGACAGGTTAAAGGATAAATGGAAACGCAACCAAGTTCCTGCTGAGATTTAACCAATGTCATCCAGCAACAGTGCCCTGTTGGAAATCTTACAGGATGAGACAATTATTTCTGACAGGGATTTGTCAGCAGGAACACGCCAACGTCAAACACACTGAAGCTCCTTCTCACTTACTTAGGAACATTGCCTAATATTTGGGTGCATCACACTCCTCCAAGCCCAGCTCCTGACCTGCCAAAGTTTCGGATCAGTTATTTGACCAGGCAACATGATGCGAAGCAGGCTAAAGTTGCTCTCCAAGTTTTCCCATGCAGGTCGTAATTGGGAAGGCTCCTGTCACCAGTTTGGAGATCACCTGATGAAAATGGGGGAAGACTGGTCAGGTATGGCTATGGCTCCCTGGTAAAGCAACCTAGATGTTTTTATTACAGCTTCACCAAGTGTTGGGAGAGGAGCAAGTGGCTCTGGAACGGAACCTGACAGGATAGAAAGGCAGACAAAAGAGAGAAGCAAGAATATACTTTTGTGCACTGCTTGTTCACACTGGAAACACTGAGGTGCTGGTCAAATAAATCAACTGTCAATTGCCATCTTTTAATGGAAAGATGAGCTTGCACCTAGAAAATGGGGAGAAGCCACCATCAGTTGTTATAAATGACTAGTATGTTTAACCGTGCTATGAGGCCCAAGTCCCAATGTGGAAAAAACAGTTCATTACTGAGTGAAGGCATCAGACAGGGTCTCAGGTACCATTTAAAATTGATAATGCACTCATTTTCTCAAGAGTAATGGAATTAACACAATCATGCAAAGGGCTCTCTCAAAATTAAGGAGTTACTCATTCCACACGAGAGATTTTACAGCGCAGTTGGAAGAACTTAAGCCAGAAGTTCCAGGTCCAAGTCCTACGCTGGGACTGGACACACAAGGAAGGTGCGTTCACAGAAAACCAGGTGGTGTATCAACTTACAAAATCTTCCAATGCATGTGGTAAGTGCCAGTGAGCTTCCTAGTGTGACACCCGATTACCTGCAGGGGCCTATCATTCGGCCTGTCGACACTCCACTCACACTATTTGTATGAGCTTTGAATCTCTGATTATAAAGTCCGTGCCTGGGTGCTCTCTTCACTTCACCTGACAAAGGGGCAGCACTCTGACAGCTTGAAATTTCAAATAAACTTGTTAAACTATAACCTGGTATCATGTGACTTTGGCCACGTCCACCCCAGTCCGAGACTGGCACCTCCACATCCTAGTCAGCCATGTGATAGGAAAAATATTGGAGCCTATACCATCAGTAACCATAATCGCCAAGATACACCTCAGAGGGATAGATGTATTCTTCAAAAGCAACTTGGTCTCCAAGTTGAGCAGATCACAACACCATCTCTTGCAGTTCAGACTCCTTCCCCTTCCTGAGTCATCCATGGTGAAGCTGGAAAGGTACAGCCAATCTTGTCTCTTTAAATGCGCACCTACAACGACAATCTGATCCACAGCCTGCTTCAAAAGTGTGAGCAGTGGCTACAGTTAGTTCAGCCTCAGTAGCTTCAGCTAGAGAGGAGGCAGAGATCAGCAAAGGTTTCAGTGTCTGACCCTCTGCCTGGAAACAGCATGCTCCAGCCAGACAAGGGCAGGGTTATGGCAAGGGAGGGATGTGCTGTGTTGGTTGAAAAGCCAGGTCAGAACACACAGATTGCTTGTGCCTGTGGAACATTTACAGTCACTGTCAGCATCTTCAGGGAAGGCAAGTGAGAAACAGCAAGGGACAGGCAAACAGAGGAGGTAGAACATAACCCATCCAAGATCCAAGGAATTACCATTTCAGATACTTGTCAACTGATCTGTTCTGACAAATGTGTGTTTCTTATTGCCATGATTACAGCTTCACAAGTGGGCATCTAGCAGTTTTAAATGAATATTTAGTCAAACTGCTAAACCTCAGAGAGATCATCCATCTAATTCTGTCCCTGGAAACCCATCGCATAAGATGGTCATTACAAATGTATCAGTTGGGGTTTTCAACTTCTAGCCTGCCACCTCCATCTGCTGGCACACTGCAGACACTGCAAAGGGAAAAATTCAGGAAAACACCAAAAAAAGTTGGAAATAAATCATCACTTGTGACGTGAACGGAGAAGATTAACCCAAAATTTCTACAACAATTAATTGAGATCTCCCATATAAATTTAATGGTACATACTCAAATGCAAGATAAAATGGTATTGGAAGCAGATCAGAGAAGGTTCATTAGGTTGATTCTGGATATTAAGGAACTCTCTTATGTTGAGCTTGTACTCATTGGCGCTCAGGAGAATGACAGGCAAACTTATTGAATGCTGCAAGATTCTTAGAGGACTTGACAGGGCAGACGGGGCAAAATTGTTTCTATTTAGAACATAGAAAAGTACAGCACGATGTTGTGCTGTGGAATATTCCTAATCCAAAAATAAAATAACCTAACCTACATTCCCCTCAATTCACTGCTGTCCATGTGCACGTCCAGCAGTCGCTTAAATGTCACTAATGACTCCGCTTCCACGACTACCACTGGTAAACTATTCCATGCGCTCACAACTCTCTGGGTGAAGAACCTCCTTCTGACGTCTCCGCTATACGTTCCTCCTAACACCTTAAAGCTATGACCCCTCGTGGCAGTCAGTCCTGCCCTGGGGAAAAGTCTCTGGCTGTCGACTCTATCCATGCCTCTCATTACCTTGTACACCTCGATCAGGTCACCTCTCTTCCTCCTCCTCTCCAGAGAGAAAAGTCCGAGCTCAGTCAACCTCTCCTCGTAAGACAAGCCCTCCAGTCCAGGCAGCATCCTGGTAAACCTCCTTTGCATCCTCTCCAAAGCCTCCACATCTTTCCTATAATAGGGCGACCAGAACTGGATACAATATTCCAAGTGTGGTCTCACCAGCGTTTTGTAGAGCTGCAGCATAACCTCGCAGCTGTTAAACTTGATCCCCCTGTTAATGAAAGCCAAAACACCATATGCTTTCTTAACAACCTTATCCACCTGGGTGGCAACTTTCAGGGAGCTATGCACTTGAACACCAAGATCCCACTGTTCCTCCACACTGCCGAGAATCCTGCCTTTAATCCTATATTCAGCATTTAAGTTCGACCTTCCAAAATGCATCACTTCGCATTTATCCAGGTTGAACTCCATCTGCCATTTCTCAGCCCAGCTCTGCATATTGTCAATGTCTCGCTGAAGCCTGCAATAGCCCTCGATACTATCAACGGCACCTCCAACCTTTGTGTCATCAGCAAACATACTAACCCATCCCTCAACCTCCTCATCCAAGTCATTTATAAAAACTACAAAGAGCAGAGGCCCAAGAACAGAGCCCTGCGGGACACCACTCAGCACTGGCCTCCAGGCAGAATACTTACCATCTACAACCACTCTCTGCCTCCTGTCAGCCAACCAATTCTGAATCCAGACAGCCAAAATCACCCTGTATCCCATACCTCCTGACTTTATGAATGAACCTGCCGTGGGGAACCTTATCAAATTACTTGTCTAAGAGTTTAGAACAAGTAGTCATAATCTTAAAACATGGAACCAACCACTTCAGATAGAAATAAAGAGCAAATTTTTTTCTCCTAAGAGGGCAGTGAATTTCTGGAATTCTTTTTCAGAGGGCTGTCAAGGCTGGGTTATTAAATATATCCAAGGTTGAAACAGAGATTTTTAATCTGTAAGGATTATAGGGAGAAGGCAGTAGAGTGGAGTGGAGGATCATTAGATCATCCATGATCTGGCTGATTGGCTACTCACGCTCAGATTTTGTGATCCTATGGATTTTGGCTCCTGTATTGCACATACCCACATCCCATCACTGCAGGTCTCCCAAATATTTGGGAACAACAGAAGGCTTCAGGGCCAAGCCGGGACACCACAACGAAGGCACTCCTGTAAATTCTGGCAGTGTGAAACAATGATCAAAGCGTAGATTTCAAAAAAAGATTAAACATTTCCTAACAAAAAAGGCCACAAATAAAAACTCTGAATGTACCGCTGTCTCAGTTCAGTACGCAAATTTCTTCCTGTGTCAGCATTTCTCAACTTTTAAAGGGAAGGGACCGGGCATCACCAAACATTCACACAATACCCCACAATGATCTTCCAACCTTAGAGGCTACAGTTCATTCAGCTGCTGTGGCTTGTGCCAGGGACAGGAGGGAGATCAGTCAAGGGGCTCGGCCTGGAAACAGCAGGTGCCAAAGAAGGGCAAAGTCGAGGCAAGACCTTAACACACTGTATGGTTAAAGTGCCCATTATGTAGATGGCTGGTGCCTGGGGAACAGTTACACAGCCACTGTCAGCGCCCTCAGGAAAGGCAAGTGAAAAATAACAAAGGACTTTGAAATGGGACTTAATCCATCCAAGAACTAATGATTTACCAGTTTAATGACTTGCCAGCTGGACTGATTTGACAAACGTGTTTCTATGCAGTGCTTGCGACAGGTAAATTAAATTACAATCGTACTCAGGCCCTTGTAAAAACCACAGTATCCCATTACTGTCACACCAGCCTAAAGGTATTGTCTGCTCTTGGGAGTACTGTTCCACAGGTACTTGACTCTCTCTGGCATTTTGCCAAATTGTCCTCTCACCGGGAATATTAATTGTTATTGACGCATTCAGAGTGAGCCCATTCACTTGTCAACTTGGTTGGGGCTGCCTAGGCCCATGCTTTCAGAGGTAACTGCAAACCCTGCAATCTTTCGTCATTCAAATAATTAGCATTGAAGGGCACCGATATCAAAAATATGGGCAACACATTAAGAATGTGCATGAGCTGCTGTGGGCAAATGCAACAGACCACAAAATTCTAGCACTCGACGTCTCCTTTACGTTGTTACTGCTGGTGTGAAGGTATGGAGAAATGAGATAGCATATGAAATAGAATGAACAAACCCAAAGCCTACAAATTACCAATGGCAAACAGCTTTTTAAAAATACCATGTTCAAAGATATAATGCGAATTGACAACTCCAGCCTCTCACATTGCTTACCCTCAACTCTTTACCAATTTGCACACTGATTCATAAGCTGCCTATGATACTTTTCGATGGAAAGGTCAGTGTAAACACAAGCAATACAAATAACCAAACAGAACGTTTCATGAACCACTACACTGGGAGCACAATACACTGACTAGGTGGCTGCTTGCAGAACACACAGGTTATGTCTGCAAAAGTGTCCCTGAGCTTCTGCTACTTCAACACACCATGTTCCCTGGCCAACACCTGTCTCAGAAACAAAAACCACAAGCGGCTGGAAGAGCCCAGCAGGTCTGGCAGCATCTAAGGGACGTCAGAGTTAACATTTCAGATGCAGTGACCCTTTCTCAGAAGTTCTGAGGACCCTCTCCCATGTCCTTTCCCCAACCATGGCTCACCAGGCCTTGTCATCAGAGATAATGGGAACTGCAGATGCTGGAGAATCCAAGATAACAAAGTGTGGAGCTGGATGAACACAGCAGGCCAAACAGCATCTCAGGAGCACAAAAGCTGACGTTTCGGGCCAAGATCCTTCATCAGAATAGCTTTTGTGATGAAGGGTCTAGGTCAGAAATGTCAGCTTTTGTGCTCATCCAGCTCCAGGGCCTTGTCATCACATGAGCTGCTTCCACAACCATCCCATTGTCAGTCATTTTAATGATCCTCATTAGCAACTACTAAATTCCCCCAGGCTGACCATTATGCATTTGTTTATCTGTCCAACTGTTGTTGTCTCTCTTCTGGCTTTATCTCCACCAATCATTTGCTCTTCCCCCTCCCAAACCTACTTATAGCATATACACCATTTTCCCAGCTCCAATCAATTCTGAAGGGTCACTCAACCTGAAACATCAACTCTGACTTCTCTCCACAGACACTGCCAGAAATTTGTTTTCATTTCTAATTTTCAGCACCTGCAGCTTTGTTTAAAACATATCAGGTGGCTTTGTTTCTTGTTCCAAACCTCACCCTCCTTCATCTCCAGGTACAAATTTACGCCAGGATGTAACTGTGCCCACACACCTCACCTGCTTCCTCATTCTTGTTCAAACCACGAATGGGAGATATAACACAGCCAATCTTCACCCTGCACTCACCAAATATTTGTCCTTGCACTGCATGGCCCTCCATTCCTGTTTGTGGTTCAGTGGTGCCAAGGCCAATGCGATCTTTGGTGGCAACCTAGCAAAGACCAGCTAACATGGTACATAGCAGGACTGTACATCAGACAGCTGGGCTTTGCTTTTTAAAAAAAAACCAACAGCCATTGCGAAATGCTTCAATGTGTTTGTAGCCTGTCAAAATTTAGAGGGAATTCGGCAAACCTTTGAGGGTATCTCGTATACAGTGGGGCTTTAGAAAACAGCCAGTAACATGTTAATGACCAAACTGTCAATATTTTGATATTAAAATTTACATTTCTTCTACTTTCCCTGACATCCTCTACAGTTTTCACTTTAGCTTCTTTGTGATGGCAGCCCTTTACTTCCTAATGACCCCACAGATTTGTTTATTGAGGGTGTAAACTGAGACACACAGATCAACAGATCCCAGATGAGGTGACATTGGGCCATCTGTCTTGTCATATGGACCTTACTGTTGACACAAAGTATATGTATAAATAATGATAACTTGAGCATGGGTCCACACTGGAAAAAACAACGTAGAATTAAAGAAAAAAATCTTGGCATGCTGTTTCACTTATTGCCATTGGTATCTGTTAGTTTGTTCTGAAATTGTAAAAGATGAACCTTTTTTCTTCTTGCAAACCTGCTGCCTATGTGCCCAGCTCAACAACATTGCCCCAATAAAAGTGTTGTCTGAAAGTGGTCTAGATCATTCTGAAAAAGCTAACCTTTATCAATCTCTTGGTGGTTAGGCAACTGGAACTTGATTAGGTCACGTTATTGACTGTCATTGCTGTAAAGCAGCTACATGAAATAACTCACCTGAGCACCATGGCAAAAGGATGCTGACTAAAGACAGTGCTACAGCCCTCAAACACCCACACTGTCCCATCTACCCTGAAGTATGCCAAACGCAGGCCCACTGGAAGTCATGACGTTACAAATGATGCTATTTAATTGCAACTTCAGCATCAAATCCACCTTTGGCTTCATCAGCAGTCAGTTCAGAGTGCATTGCAGAAGTGACAACATCTCCCTCAGCACAGTGATTGCACTGGCCCAAGATTCAAGTAATCTCATTGTATTCAGACCCCCAACTTCACTGTCCCTCATTTGAAAATATGACAGCGAGAAAACTGAAAATAATATAAAAATTTCATTTTCCATATAGTCACAGTACTTGCACAGAATTTACATGGCATCAAGGAGGGTTTGTACACGTTCCTCAAATATTACGGTAGTTTAAGTCCAGTAGCGTCACATGGTTTGACATTCAGGGTGGCTTTTTAACTTGTGAAACTTAACACTTTCCATTTTCTCAAACTTCTTGCCGCAGTATTCACAGGTGAAGTTGTACTGTATTTCCGTGTCGTGCTTCTTCATGTGCCAGTTCAGCGACGCCCTCTGTCGACACTGATAGCCACAGATTTCACACCTTCAAACAGCAAGTGGGAAATCAATTATTAATACCTATCAAAGATCAATGCCAAGCAATGTTCAACATTCCAATTCTCAAGCCAACACTTTCCCCACATTGAGGACCGTGCTCGTGCAGAAAACCAATCTCCCTCCTTGCGTTGCAGCGATCAATCGGGTGTAAAATTACATTAAGAGATTGTGCTATTGCTCCTCTGTACAGGAACTGATCACACTGCATAGAAGACAGCTTCCTGATATCAGTCTTAAATTTTCACATTAAAACTCTGCTGTTCGTGAGAGCTTGCTGTGCACAAATCGGTTGCTGCATGACCTATTTTACATCAGTGACTACACTTCAAAAGTAACATAGCTGCAAAGGTGTTACGGGACATCACAAGGTGTTTGAAGCTCCAACAGAACTGCAAGTCACGGAGCTGAAATTGATCTACATTCTGCAAATGTTGCCAGACCTGAGTATTCCTAGCATTTTCCTGCTTTCCTCCCAGATTTCCAGCATTCTGCTTTGTTTATTTTTATCTTCTACTTTCTTTTCCTGTGTTTCCAGGTCTTTATTTTACCAGCTTGAACCTGTACCCCCAATTTTCAATTGAGCCAATTTAATGCCCCCACTATTATCTATATCGTGTGAACAATATACTTCTTGAACGTCTCTTGTTCCAACTGAAAAGGCTGACTCCATCCCCTAGCAATCTGCCTGTTTCCTCTGGAAACTGGTGAGCTCTTAAATGAGGGTGGGAAACCAAGGTAAGTTAGCTCCTATGTATAATCCAGAGTAACAATGGTCACCTGTCACTCTCCTATTGCTGTGCTAGCTAGAAACAAATTTGGGCCATTACAATGCATCAAACACAGAAACTGCTGGAAAATTTCAGCAGGTCTGGCAGTATCTGTGGAGAGAAATAAGAGTTAACATTTCAGTCCAGTGTCCCAAAAACTTCAATTCTGTGGAAGGGTGACCAGATCCCATATGTTAACCCTAATTTCTCTCCCCAGATACTGCCACATCTACCGAAAATTTCCACGTTTTTGCTTCGGATTTCCAGCATTCGCAGTTCTTTGTTTTTTTGTCTCGTGTCATCCAGTGGCACTATCAGCTCTGGAAGGTTACCAGCATGTTGTTACTGACAGTGTGGGATTCTATATGCCATAACTGAAGAAAGGCTGGACCTACGGATGGTTTGGGGTGTTGGGAGGAGGGGAGAGGGGTGATATTCAACTCAAGCAGAGCTCAACATAAACAGATATCCAAGTCAAAAAAATCTCGAATCCTCCTTTCCCACCCACCCTCTCCATTCACTTCATCCAATTGCCTTAACCTTCCCGCACTGCAGGAGCTCCTGAAGTGTGACTAGAAGCAGGTCAGGGCTAGTGTGGCTATCTTCCCTCACTCAAGGGAGGGGGCGTGTCAATTACAGAGCTCCAACTGAGATTATCTAACTCAACACTGACTGGAATTTGAACAGCAGACTTCCTGGTTCTTTGGACTCAGCAATGCACTACCCATTTTAGAATACAGTGCACTTATTCACACAGGGAGCTTCAAGAGTATTCTAGCCTCATTCAGTCCCAAATGGAAATTAATTGATCTGTGCTGATAGGTTCTACGGTAGAAATTGTACAAAACCCAATCTCTTTCAATTTACCCTTTCCTCACAGAAATATAAAGATAAGCTACAAGTTACACAGCCATTCTTATACCATACTTCATAAAGCCACAAGGAAGATAGTTTGGAAAAAGAGGAAAGGCAGAAGGGTGATATATGTAATAAAAGTGTTGGATAAATTTGGCACTTTCTGAAGTCGTCATTTCAGAATCGAATTATTAATTCTGTTTCTCTGCCCACAGATGCTGTCAGTTCTGCAGAGTTTCTCCAGCATTTTCTGTTTTCATTTCAGACTTCCAGCATCCAATGTATTGGACTTTTAGGTTGACATGTTTCTCTTTTACTCCCATTTACCTGCTCAGATGAATTATTGCACAGTTGGATGAATACAACATAAATTATACAGGTGTTTCCTTTTCCAATTTAGAAATGGAAATGCTAAATTTCCATTTAGAAACAAGCTCAGCAGTTCGAAGTTCTCTTATCCCTGCTCCTGAGGTTTTTCTTTGATGATTAGAATGATTACCCTGTCAAGTATATTGTTATATCCCAAGAAACAGGGGCTTCTGAAGTTTTAGAGTTAGCATTAATGTTTATCTAATGTTAATATCTATCTGATGCTTGGTTAAAAAGCATCAATTTTCAGGGAACCAAACCACGCAGCACCTCATCCTCTAACGTCTGGGATGTAGTAGGATAAAAGCAGTGTAGCGGCAGTGTTACTAATCCAGATGACCAGGGCTAAGACCCTGGCAACCTGGGGTCAGCATTACAGCATTTAAATTCAAGTAAATCTGGAGTTAAAAGATACCTCAGTAATCGTGACTATGAAACTATGGCCGATTTTTGCTCATTAATGTCCTTCAGGGAGATAACCCTGTGACCCTCACCCTAGAGATAATGGGAACTGCAGATGCAGGAGAATCCAAGATAAAGTGTGGAGCTGGATGAACATAGCAGGCCTAGCAGCAACTAAAAAAGCACAAAAGCTGACGTTGTGGGCCTAGACCCTTTGAGGCCCAAATCGTCAGCTTTTGTGCTTCTAAGATGCCGTGTGGCCTGCTGTGTTCATCCAGCTCCACACTGTGTTATCTCGGACCCTCACCCTATGTGTGGTTCCAGACCCACAACACTGAAATGAAATGGTTTAATAACTGCCACTTAACAAGTGCGCAACAAACACCTACCTTCCCAGTGACACCCACGTCACACAGAAGAAAAATCCAAAGAAAAATTAAATTACAAACTTTCTGCTGAGGTCCAAGTGGATACAATAAAACTTTAGCACTGAAAGGGTAATCACAGCAGGGACAAAAATTGCAGAATTAGCATATTCTTGGTCAAAGTACACAGCTTTACTCTGTAAATGACTACAGGCAGTGCCCAAGTTGCAAACAAATTCCATTCTAGAATTAATTTGCATGTCAATTGGTATACAAATCGTGACACAATGCAGGACAATGGAACATACAGGAAATGTTCTTAAGCTGCATCTTTAAAATTAAACTCCTGTTTGGGATCACATTTGTAAACACGAACATTCTTAAGCAATCAGGTCTCCCTGTACACTGCAAATGGTTTGGAAGGGCATCATTATTTTGTGACCAAACAAAAAATTCTTTTCCACAATGATAGCTTTCATGTCAGATGAATAAATACTTAATAAATCTGAAGATGTGCAGCTTAGTTGCCCGACATTCAAAAACTGCCCATTGAGGTGAACACAAAAACACAGAAGCAAATTCGTCACCCATTTTCCTTAGAGAGATGTAATGCAACAAAGGACCTACTGGAGTGGAGTCTCCCCTGTGTGCATTCTTCGATGAACTTCAAGATGGTTCTTCCTTTTGAATGACTTCCCACATGTTTCACAGATAAAATCCCGCACACCTAGATGGCAGAAAACTGAAATCAGAACCAGTAGTTTTGAGTTCATTTTTAAGTCAAAACAGATTGAAAGCAACTACCTTCCAAAAACCAAGAACATTCACACATTAATTTCATTAATTCCAAGAGCTGAACACTGCTCCCACAGCTGGGAGACCAACACACTCTCCGTACTCCGAGATGGGAGCGCCTGATAAATTCAAATGAGATGATTCAGTTATCTTTGATAATCCCACACCTCCTACCGAGCTGCACATTCACAGCAGAGAACTCAAAACTAACTCCTCCTTTCCTGGGACTCCAACTCTTTTTTTTTAAGCACCCTCAGTCACATTACCTGCATTCAGTCTAGTCTTTTAAAACCCAGGCTTGACACGGGCAAGTCAACATTTTTGGATTGTGTGAGCTTCTCTCCTCCCCAACTGACAGTTCCCCACTCAAACACAGGGGGCAGCTTAAAAGAAAAAAACACCTGTAAAAGATACAAGAAACAAGACCAAATCATTCTACCCCTGGAGCCTATGTCGTTATTCAATGCAATGGTGACTAATCTTCAGCTTCAATTCCTCTTCTCCAACCTTTCTTAATATTCCTGGTGTTGTGGGCCAGACTAAACCTCCTTCCATTTTCAGAAGATAGTCCAGACTCCAACTTTCTCTCATTTTAAAGAAGAAATGTTAGGTGCTGCATGCCAGATACAAGTTGATTGATCAAACTACCAGATTTAAAGCAAAACACACTTTAATCATTCACTACAGTTAAAATACAAAAGGTGGAAGGAATTAGAATACAGAATAATAAATACAGTAACAATTAATAATTAACTGTTCCAATATAGTAACACCCTTTTTACATACTATTGGCAAAAGGCAAATTTAGAAAATAGATGGATCTCACAAGCAACCCCCAGAACAGGAACAGAACCTCAGCTTTTGGCTGCAATAGAAGGGAGAAATAGCTTCCATTTCTCAAGAACCCAACAGCAACTGCTGAAAGCTAAAACTAAAAATCTTGGCTCTATGGGAGCTTAACCACACCCATTCAGGCTGCTTCTATTGTTCCGACTTCTAAAAATCAAAGGCCTCACAAGCCTCAAGTGGCTACCACAGATTGCTCCACACCTCTGCCATAAAACCTCTCCAAAAAGAAAAACAAAATACACCTTTTAAAGCCACAGTATTGTCATACTAGATTCATACCACTGCCCAAGAATCTATCAACTCCAATTCTGAATATAGTCAATTCTTTAAAACAAATGATTCAGAGATTCACAATGAAGAAATTGCTCCTTATCTCATCCCAAAATGGACTTTATCCCAAGGCACCCAACTGTCCATAGCCGAATTTCCACTTGGATATCATGAGATGAAGATCTGTGTTCTTAAAAATAACAGTCCTAATTATATACCAGTATTATTATTGGAGGAAGTTGTCAAGCGTAGTATTTTACTTCTGTTACTTCATTATTAGTTATATTAATGTAAATTAACAGCACACTGAATTCAAACTTTTGGGTACTGTGATTTGCATTTCTGCGGCGAATGATGGCATAAAGATTGGTACAAAGTCAATACTGTGTCATCGGGTAATATTGGTACAAGTTTTTTTGGCCAATCTCTTGGCACGTTGGGAACTCTAAAGGAGGTTGCATTTGTTGCCCATATTCAACTGCCTCAAATTGGTGCTGACCATGTCCATTGCGACCAAATGATTTGGTAGCTCACTTTAGTGTCGTTCAGTGGTTAGCACTACTGCCTCACAACACCACAGAGTTGAGTTCGATTCCAGCCTTTGGTGACTGTGTGTGGAGTTTGCACACTCTCCCCATGTGAGACTTTCCTCCGAGTGCTCCAGTTTCCTCGAACAGTCCAAAGATGTATAGGTTTGGTGGATTGGTCATGCTAAATCGCCCATAGTGCCCAGGGATGTGCAGGTAGAGTTACAGGGATAGGGTAGGGGGATGCTCTTCAATAGGTCAGTGTGGATTCAATGGGCTAAATGGCCTGCTTTCATACTGTAGGGATTCTATGATTTGAGGGCATTAAATTGTGCATAGTTGGACTGGTAGGGCTGGCATGCTCCCTCCATCGACTGATATAATCAAATGAGATTTTTATTGCAAACAGCAGATCGCTTTCCTAGTCCAAACCTACAGATGGCCAGAGTTATCAAATTCACTTTTATAACCTGTCATGATGGGATTGAAATCCAGGATGACTGAACCGCTAGTCTGGTACTATAACCATGTAGATCTGGAGATGTCAATCAGGTCATACTACCCATGCATATTTAAGAATTTAATCATTAGACTACCCAATTCATTCCACTTCTGAAGGCATTGATGGTACACAGCCGCAGCTCATCCCTTATCCAATGGTACAGTGGTAGTATCTCTACTCCTGAACCAAGAGATTCAGGTTCAAGTCCCACCTGCCCAGAGGTGAGAGAGAACATCTTGATTAGAGAAACATCTATTCTTCACACTCAAGCCCGGATGAGAAAAGACGGATTATTCCATCTTTAATGAAATTCCAGCACAGATGAAACATGACATTTGCCACTGCTGAGGTACCAGCATTTTTTACAGTCCGACACCTGTGCAATTTTGTTGGGACTCTGGAGAAAGATTCTGCACCCACATACAGTGAAGAAAGCAGCAGAACAGGGTGCAGGTGCTGCAATGTGCCAAATCATCTACCCTAAACTTGTTTTTCAAAGTAAGCTCTTTCTTTCACTACCACTAGGACGAGCATGCCTACAGTTTTCTGACCTTGACTGCAAGTCAGAATCAGAGTGCAGCAGGTTGTATCTGCCTAGGTGCTAAATTTATTAAGATGCCCTAGCAGCTATATGTTTTCTAAAAGTAGAAGGGCCTCTCTGCAAAGTCTGTTAAAACTACAGTCTTAAAACTTGAGGCCTCTGTCTATTTGCATAAATCACAGGGTCCTACCAGTAACACTTGTTATGCCCTGCAGTCCATTCTGCATGTAGCAACCCAGCTGAAGTGAAGAAGTAGGTTTTAATGTTATTTATATTCGCTGAAAACATTGCATTATATAATGCTGCAACCAGAAGCAAGTTACAGATGTCAGTCTAATTTTGTCAGAAGGCTCGCTGATTATACAGTGCATTCTCGAGTGTGACACAAATTGACCCAGATGGAGTTTCAACCCCACTGTTTGGTTACATATCCAAATCTTTCCTAAAGCGCATTATGCTTTGGAGAATGAGAGAGGGACTCAGTTACAATTATTGGGATTGACCTTCCATGTTATTGAGAACGGGGTAATGGGACAGTTGCTACGTGGGTCTACTTCATAGTGACCACAATTAGGGCCAGATGTCTGGAATGCTGCATGTACCAACCCCTGCAGGGAAACCATCCTCCTCAAAAATACATAATGGCCAACAGTGAACAAAGCTCAGGTGGTTCAGGAAGACGGTCCATCCTCTCAACCAGAATCCCGTAGTCCGCACTGGAACACACTCCCTGCCCTACAAATTAATGACATCCTCACTGCCTGAAGGTTCATCTCCAATCAAAAAGCAAATATCATCCACCATGATGTGGTGACTGATCCAGAAGAGTGAAGTTCCCAGTTTCAACCTTACGTGAAAACCTGGATGCCCTCAGCCACACAAAGACAGACCATGGACTAAGTGGCCTCCTGCACCATGTGGGTGAGCAACAGCAGCAGCTAGCACAGTCAGACCATAACCTGCAGCCTGAGCTCCGGAACCTCTGGCATCAAAGGCACTCATGCTGTGCCAGATGAAGCCCAGAATTAAATTGTGGTTGATTATCTGCCTCAATGCCATTTCTCCATGCTTTTCCCACATTTCACAATGTCACTAGTCTTCAAGCATCTATCACTGCTATGAATGAACGTTCTCAATGGCTGAGCTTCTACAGACCTCTGGGTTAGAGAATTCTAAAGAGTGACCACTCTCAGTTAACAAATTCCACGTATGTCTTAAATGGCCCACCCCTTATCCTGAAATACTTAAAACCTTCTAGTTCCACCCTGACACACCCGATACAAATTCTAAGTTTCAATCAGGTCACTGATACTCTCAGGAATAAAAACTGTCTCAATTTCTCCTCACAAGACAATGCTGTCACCCTAGGGATTAATCTGTAGAAACATTTCTTGCAATCCAGTATGGTGAGTGTATTCTCCTTAGATAAGGGGATCAAAACTGTACACAGTGCTCTATGTGATCTCAGCAAGAAACTATACAAGACCATCTTTACTCCTGTACTCAAATTCCCTTGCAATGAAGGTCAATGTACCGTCTGTCCTTCTAAATGTTTGCTGCACCTGGATGCTAACCTATGTGATTGAAAGGAGGACATCTTGGTCTCCAATATCTGTCAACTTAAGTGATATTCAACCTGCTATTTTGATCAACAGAAATAATTTCACACTGATTCACATATTCCCTCTGGTATGTTCTGTCTTATTTGTTTACTCCATCCAAGTCCTCTTGAAGCCCGTTTGCTTCCTCCTGAGAACTTGTGTTCCCACCCACTTTGGCATCAGCAAATTTATAAATATCACAACTGGTACCCATAGCCAAATCATTTATAATAGATTATGAACCATTAATCCCTGCGTTACCTGACTGGGGACAGTCTCCCATGTTGAGAATGAAATGTTTGTTCCCTGGCCCTGTCTGCTAACCAATTCTCAATCCATACTTGTACTTCCTTTCCCCCAATCCCCTACCCTCTAATTTTATTTACTGGTTGCCTGGAGGGAATCTTATCTAAAGCGTTCTGAAAATCAAAATAAACCATGGTCACTGGTCTCTTATCAACGTGACAGGTAACATCCTCCAAAATGTCTAACAAGTTTGTCAATTTCCCTCGCATAAATCCAAATGAGACTCTGTCCAGTTTTACCAGTATTTTCTAGACGTTCGCTTAACCCAAGTTCCCTCATTGCTGCATAACTGCACAGCCACAGGGAGATGCTGCGCATACCAAGCAATATGCCAGCTCATCAGCGTCTGTTTTCAGAGGCTGCTGCTGCACACTGACCTTGCAGCATGTACAACAGAAATATATAGGACATGATAATCAACCCTCACCATTTTATGTCACTATCAATGAAAATTTTATAATCTAAGAGGTCTGCAGTTCACCATTTTCCTGCTTTCTCCCTTCTGAAATAATGGGGTTACATTTACATTCACATTCTCCACCACCTAATTATGTCAACATCAACTCTCCTGTTGTGATCTGACGAACTAGATTAGGTCACTTCTAAATTTTTCCCATCACAATTTCAGTTCCAGAGCCTATACTTAGGTGGAAAATTTAAGAAGCTCTTCAATTCGCTCCATTCAACAGAAAACATACAAGTTCAAGGCCTTCAACTCCTAACTTATTTTCAAAATTATCTGTTAACACAGATAAGCTTTAGCCACACCATGGATACCATTATTTTGGTTTAACCATGTGGCTGTGTTTTTATTACTGGGACCATCAGGATCTGTTTAATCATTTGTTAATTTGGTGCTTTAAAAGGGGAGATAATATGCTCATGATCTAAAACCATATCATCACTTTCTCTGAAACCTCACCATTGGCCATCTGAAGACTAAAAAATTGGCACAGAGTTACAAGGGCCTAATTATCCAATTTAGCTTTCTAGTTAACCATGCTGGAAAGGCAGCCAAAGGGTTCAAATTACCTTCATGTGCAGTAAACTGGCACTACATACAAATCAGCTCATCAGTCACAAGAGGGTGCAGCTGGTGAGCAGAGATCAAAGCCCGCAAGAGCTTTCCATTGATCGTATTCGCATTATTGAAGCAAAGTGCAAGCTTAAAGAATGTGTTTCCGGACTTCAACCCAAATGAGTTGACTGCAACATGCAAAAGCAATCTTCTTGTTAAACATAGCAACTGAAATCTCTTATCTAATGGCTGCAGAATTCAAGGGTCTTGTGGTGCAGTGGTGACATCTCTATCTCTGGGACAGAAGGTCCAGATTCAAGTCCCTACTGACAGAGGCCAGTCATCACATATCTGAACAAGCTGATGAAAACATTAATAAATAATGGCTGTAGAGTTTTATCGTGAACCTACCTGAATGAATGATCATGTGTCGCCGGAGATGATTCGATAAGTAAAACCTCTTCCCACAACCTGGATGTGAACAGACTTTCGTTTTCCCCTTTCTGTGCACAAGGTTGACATGGTTCTGATTAGAAGGAAATTTTTTTTTAATTAACTGGGACAGCCAGAGAAACAAGCAAGATTTTAGACTTTAGATTTGACTTTCTAGGCCTTCTACATCCTTTTTCTATAACTAGAGGTCATGAATTCCAACAGTGCGTTCAGCCCATTTAGTTTTCACTGATCCACGAACAGTATCCACCCAAGGTCCCCGCCCCCAACCTATCCCGGCAACATCACATTTACCATGTCTAATCCACTGAGCCTGGACATCCCTGCACACTAAGTACAATGTAGCATGCCCAATCCATTTTTAAGTGATACAAGCAAACTTTGCATTAATCTTTGCACATTTGAAATCACAAGTCAACATCAACAGCACAATTGCAAACATCTAAAACTTGCTTTTACACAGTACCTTTCAAGATCTCAAAGTCAAATTGCTTTCAACATTTGGTCACTGTTGCAACATAGGAAATGCAGAATTTGTACAGAGGAAGCTCCCACAAACAGGAATGCAATAATCGCTGGATAATCTATTTTAGTTAAGCTGGTTAAGGGGATTAAATGATTTAGAATTACAGAATGATAATATTTTTGAAGGAATTACAAATGACAGATTCTTCATATTCAATTAGATGGCTGCAGCCTAAAGAGGATTCTGAGCTATGTACAGAAGGTGAGGCATTGTTGCAGGGCCCCTCACTGGTGATAATAGTAGTGACAGCAATTTTTCTTTTTAATTAATACGTGGGATGTGGACTTAGCCAGCATAATTGCCTTCTCAGTGGCTAGCACTACTATTTCAGCGCTAGGGACCAAGGCTCATTTCCAGGCTCAGGCGACTGTCTGTATGGAGTTTGCACATTCTCCCCCGGTCTGCAAGGAATTCCTCTGGGCTCTCCGGTTTCCTCCCAAAGTCCAAAGACATGCAGGTTAGGTGGACTGGCTGTGCTAATTGCCCAATGTGTCCAGGGATGCATAAATTAGGTGGATTAGCCATGGGAAATGCAGGGTTACAGGGATAGGGCAGTCAGGTCAGTCTGGGTTGGATGCTCTTCAGAGAGTCAGTGTGGACTTGTTGGACGGAATGGCATGTTTCCACACTGTAGGGATTCTATGACTATCCTTCAGGAAGATGGTTGTGAGCATTCTTAAATTCTGTAAACAATTTTCCAAATTTAAAATACCTGGCATGAGTAATGGGGGTAACGGCCAAACAGAAAAAAAACACCACTTTAGTCCAAAATTACCGAGTTCAAATCAAACCATTCAAATTCATGTGGGAACCAGATTCCTACTTTGCTGTGTTACTTGGATTGCAGAGTGTATATTGTAGGTAGTTTCTTTCTTGGTTCAAAATGAAAAAGGAAGAGTTAAGCTGTCAATAAACCTCTGTCAATTTTCTCTATCAAAACAGAGACTAAACTTTCAGACTTTGTCAGCGTAGACATTAAACTGTCAGAGTGCATACAAACTGATTCAGGCCATTTAGATTTCACTGACATGGCAAAGATACTGGGTAACGTTTCTCAAAATTTGGGAACATTACAGCTATCATCTGCCTTGAACACGATGGGTCAGTGAGAACTTGCTTTTCTGCCTTTCCTTGAATTAATCACAAATTTCACAACTTAATCTTTCCAACAGGTGTGTCTTATTGCCAAGAGTTAGTACTTGCCTGGAAGCTGTTCAAAGTGATATACACCTGGTTGCATCCTTCATGCGGACAGTGAAACAACTGAAACATCCCGTCTGCATCAATAATGTAGCCGCCCTTTTTTCTCTTTGGTCTGTGGAGAGGATGCAAGATTTAGACTGCGTCCATTTAAGTGCTGCAGTGGAGAAACTTATAACAAATTATCTATGTATTTCAGCATCAATGTACTGTGGCAAGAAATTAAGCCAGGTAAGTCGGAAGATCCCAGATATAAACTCTGTTCTGATCTCAAGTTAGTTGGCAACAGCTTTGCACTGTGGCCAGCCACAAGATTTTCATACCTAATCATTGCTGAGTGCCTCCTCCAATTGTGGACATGAAGTGAAATACAAAACACAAGATTTAGAAATCCTCATGATCCAACAACGAGATACGAGAAATCCCAAGCACCAAGGCCCAATGCGTAAATCAAGGAGAATTTAAGAATGAAAACTAGTTAAAAGCAATGGCCCCCATAAATGCAGACGGTACTGAGGAGAAGCTTCTTTATTCTCAGAGTGGTGAGGGCATGGAATTTGCTACCATGAGGATAGATTGAGGCAAATTGCGCTGATGAATTTAAGGGAAAGCAAGAATAAATACAGTAAGAGAAAAGAGAACAGAAGGATCTGTCGATGCGGCGATATGAAGTAAAGACAGGACAAAGATGATTAGGAGTATAAACAGCTGCACAGCCTGGCTGAAAGGCCTATATGATTCATTCCATAATTCAGGTATACAATTCTTCCTGTAGCTGCATTTTTGCACCACAGGATGGAGCTCAGCAGGTTGTAGTCATTCATCCACATTATCTAAATTGCTGCTGTCCTTACTGATTTCAGTACGGGCGTGAATCATGAAAAACCTATCAGGACACACACAAGCTGGACAAGATTCACCATTGACACTTCTGCAGTAATCCGTACCAATACAAAGTACACACAAACAGCATACCCATTAAGGTTCAATAATTAATACTCAACTCTGGGGTTAGACTTGTTCGGATGGACAATGCCCAAATGAAAAGCAGGCGCTTTATGCAGTAATGGATAACAGAAGAAAACATGGCAGAAAACAATGGCACTCCAAGGGCACAGCGAAAAACTGACAAAGCAGGGCAACACTAATTGATTCTGGGTGGAGACTGGTCACCTTTGGAGATTAAGGGCTTGAAGTTACAGAAGAGACTGGCTCTGAGCTACACGTACCATTACAAAGGCAGGACAAACGATTTGCACAGTAGTGGCAATATCAGGGACGTACTGGAGGACCTCTCCCTAGCCATAAAATGTTCGTGTAACGTTTGAGGGAGTCAAGGCATACAGCCTATCAGTCAGCAGAATCTTCCACAGACCCATCTATTCCGAACCTATGCTCATCATCACCTACAGACAAGAGGGACCCAATGCTTTATCCAGGGCTTCACTAAAGTACTTGTGCTGCTATAACTTCCAAAGGTGTTCTACACCACATTCGTCATCCAGTGCAACCATGTAAAATTGAATTTGGAGCTTTACATCTCAATACAGTGGGGTTAGCTGTTGCCCCACAACCTGCTCAATTTTGAATACTGTTGGAATTTCTGGTCTCCCTGCTCTTGGAAAAGTGATATAAAACATGAAAGGATTCAGACAAGATTTACTGGGCTGCTGCCAGGGTTGGAGGGTTTGAGCTACAGAAAGAGACTGAAGAGGCTAGGGTTATTTTCCCTGGATCATTGGAGGCTGAGGGGTAACCTTATAGGGGTTTATAGAATCATGAGTAGCATGGATAGGGTGAATAGCCAATGTCTTTTCCACAAGGTAGGAGTGTCCAAAACTAAAGGGAATAGGTTTAAGCTGAGAAGAGAAAGATTTATAGGGACCCGAGGGACAACTTTTTCATGCACATAGTGGTGTGCGTATGATGCACACCAGAGTGGGGTTTGGAGGGATATGGGCCAAATACTGGCAAATGGGGCTAGACTAATTTAGGATATCTGGTCAGCATGGACAAGTTAGACCAAAGAGTCTGTTTCCATTGCTGTATGTCTCTATGACTATTAAAGTGTGCAGTCAAACAACAATAGCTGTGAGCAAATACATAACATTTCTTCACCTACGTGTCAAAGGAAGAACAACGGCAGGCAAAGCACAGCAGAAAAATTCAGAAGCTATTCCACTGCGCTTGTTTCTTACTTATCATTAGCAGCTCTTTCCTATACCTTCTACAAAGAAGGAAGGTTCTGCTGTTCAACATACAAACAACCCCAGCAAATTGTAAATGATGAAGGACATTTTAAAAAAATGTCACTTGATAAAAGCTTCGTCTTTATCACTGATGCATAATCTAAAGTGTAAGCTTTTAAAAGCTTACCCAACTAAACTGTCTACAAAGCGAGAAGAGGTAAAGGTCCAAGATCTCAGACCGATTACTTCTGAGCATGAATGAGAAAACCTCCTTCAAAACCAAGTGCTCTCAGTATCCCACATGAGAAGCGAGCCATCTGTATATTTCATTCTAGCTAAACAAAACGCCTTGGCAGAATAAAATAGTGAGAGAGAAGAACTTGTGGTGTTCTAGGAGTGATCCTACCTCTTGGTCGGAAGGTTCAGGTCTCACCGACAGTCTGAGCTGTGTTATAACTCATCACCACTGATGTAGGTGTATCAGGCAAGATTCCCATTCTTGTGACCCAGATGGCAAATGCCATTTTGAAAAGCAGCACTAGCAATGTCTGGCCTTACAGTCTATATGCACAAACAGCCTTCTTTTGAAGGGCCCTCTCGTGGCACATTGGTAGCGTCCCTACCCCTGGACGAAGAGTCCCAGGTTGAAGTCCTTCCTGCTCTAGAGGTGTATAATGACACCTAATCAACTTGTTCAGAGAAAAATAGGTTAAATTAAAAACATAACAACTAAAATATTGTGCTGGGGACTCTTATGGTGCAACAATATAGTCCTGACATCCAGGCCAGGAGGTCTGGGTTCAAGTCCTACCTGTCTTTTAGGTGTGTCATAACTATCTGAACATAGAACAATACTGACCAGGAACAGGCCCACAATGTTGTACCAAACAGGATGCCAAAATAAGCCATTCCTTCTTCCTGCCACTAATCCATATCCCTCTATCCATTGCACGTTTGTGCGCTGATCAAAAAGTCCCTTTTACACCCCTATCATATTTTCTTCCACCACCATCCCTGGCAGCGCATTCCAGACTCCTACCACTCTGAAAAGTTGATTAAAAATCTATACCAATCCAATTTCTTTTAGATCTTGTGGCATAGTGATAGTATCTCCTACCACTGGAACATATGTCTCAGGAGTTATAACATGTTCATGTAGGTTGTTTAAAAATACTTTCCTAACATTTCGAGAGAGGCTGTTGTGGCACAGTGGTACCCTCTCTCTCTGGGCCAGAAGTTTGGTATTATCTGTCATACTCTGGGCAATGATGTACCAAGATCAATCAACATGAGTGAAAGAGCAGGTGACCCCATCAACTACTTTAATTACTCTTTTTAAAAGTTGTTTATGGGATGTGGCCGTCACTGGCAGGGCCAGCATTTATTGCTTATCCCTAATTGCCATGGCAGTGAGCTGCCTTCTTAAAAGTCTACTGTAGGAACATTCAGAGTAATATCAGAGAGGAAGCCCAATGATTTTGAGCCAGCAACAGGGAAGGAACAATGATACAGTTCCAAGTCAGGGCAATGTGCGGCTTGGAGGGAAACTTGCATGTGGTGTTGGTCATGCATCTGTGGCCCTTGTCTTTCTCTCAAGTTGGTGAATCTATTCCATTGGCCAATGTCTGGAGATGGATCTCTTGTCAGCTCTCAGCCCTGGTGATCTCTCAAGTAATTGCTTGCCACATTCAAGCTGTGTAATAGCATTAAAACAACTTGCCCACAAGCCAAGTTAATTCTATCCTCACTGAGGGCAGAGAGCCACATGCCACTGTTCCTTTCCCTAATCCACAGAAACGGGTATCAAATGCTGTACCCCTTGTATGTTTATTTCATTTGAGATCAGCTAATTCAGTCAAGTTCAAGATCTGTAACTGGGATCTTCCTTGGTTCAGCACTATATCACACCAACGCATTCAGTGACTGAGACACCAGCAAAGATTATCGACATATTCCTGAATATATATTCCTATAATAGCAATTCATGCCACTTCTATCTATCTTACCTTCAAAGATAGAAAAACAACGGGCACTTCAGAAACAAGTACCAACCGACCAATGGAAGCACAGGACATTATGTGAATCTGAGGTTGTCAGTATGAAAGCTAAATCTCATGTCCCATCACAGAAGCTTTAACCAAACACTCACTTATGTGGCGTTTTCTGTGCAGCTTCCTTTGGTTCAGGTGCAGGCAACGCAGAGCCATCAATGACTGTTCTTTCTCCTATCACACCTGCATCAGTAAAGAACAAAGTTTCTGTCACGGTGAACTGCCACCAATTCAATCCGAAAGCTCAAGTGTGCTCAAGAGGCCATTGAAAATAACTTGTTACAACAATGAAGTACTACCATACAGCCATAAGGAGAAAGTCTTATTGGTCCAGAATTCAGCAGACTTCAGGCCAATGCGGAGATAACAATATCACAACCATGCTGTTAAACTGAACGAGATTTGAAAAATGACATTAAAAATTGTTCTAGGACACAAACATCACATCTTTAAAGGTTACTAACATTAAGCCTTCCAAACTTGTTTTAGAAAATACCCACTATTTATCACTGTATTTCTATATTTTAAGTGATTCATATCAGTGGATCCATAACTTAGGTGGATGTCTCCTGAAAATAGATTCAGATACCCCTAGAAACTTAACTATCTGGTACTGCTTTAATAGACCTGGTCAGCTTCCACAGTTATGGACAAACAATCAGAAACCTCAGCCTCATTACTTTCACTTCAATTTGTGTTAAATGAAGAAAGAGTGTCTCATATACAACAGCAAGCTTTGCCTGTCAACAGGTAGTTTCAGATCGCACATTCGTACCAGGTCAATCAAGACACAATCGTCTTGGGAACACACAAGTGTGTTTTCAGTCAAACCATTTGGGATCGTTGGTCAGGTTGCAACGTACTAAAAAGGGGTTGGGGAAAGGTCTTGTGAGAAATTATAACAGTACTTTCATTTATCATCCTAAGCAGCTCCTACAATTTATATAAAACTACTTTTTGTTTAGTGACTTGTTGAATAACCTAAACAAGCTCTCAGCATAGATATTTTAAAATGACTGCAATTAATACATCTAGTGGTTTCCTGCTTCCACATGCTGAATCTCTACCGATTTTACATCAGTGACAAGGTGGGGCAATAGATGTTTTTGCTCAGATACTGGGTGGAGACATTGTTTATGGTTGTGTGTCTTTCCCGTCCTCCCAGTTTTCATTCAAAAAAAAGCACGTTGCAACTTTCGCCAATTTAGACGAAAGGTTATAAATCTGAGACATTAACTGTTTCTCTCCACAGATGCTGCAAAGCCCAAGCATTTCCAGCATTTTCCATTTTTATTTCAGAATATCAGTCACTACTTTATCAATAAAACCTCTGAAAAATACAATTACTGCTCAACAATTTGGCCAGCTTGTATAAAACTAAAGGCCAACTTATGGAGAACTTGTATTATGTTCCATTAGCAGATTGCAGGGACACCTTGAGATCTCAGGCAGTGCAGCAAGAACTAACTTTGATATTTTCCAAAAGCTACAGGAATGAGAACCTCTCTCTTGGTGCTGACAATTTTCCTGCTCATTAATGTAGCAAAATGCATGACCAACTAATTAACCATCTTTCAGACTACATGACTAACTGACCAAACCAGAACAAAAACAGGTTATATTGTAATGGATCCCACAATTTGTACTGGTGGCTTAGGAAGAAACAGAGAGAGAGTCATACGTCACAGAAGCAAACCCTTGCGTCCAATTTATCCGTGCCTACCAGACATTCCAATCTGACAGAGACCCACTTTCCAGCTTCTGACCCACTTCCTTGTAATGCCTTCCTCTTCATGCCTTCAACGCTTCCTCTAATAGCTCACTCCATACATGCGCCATCCTCTACATGAAAATGAAAGCCCTTAGGTCCCTTTTAAATCCTTCCACTGGCACCTTAAACTTTTGCCCTCTAGTTTCGGATTCCCCTAATCTGGGGAAAAAACCTTGACTATTTACGTTATCCATGATTTTATAAACCTCCATACGGTCGCCCTTCAGCCTCCAACACTCCAGAGACAAAAGCTCCATCCTATTCAGCCTCTCCCTGCCAAATCCTCCAGTCTTGACAACATCCTCGTAGATTTTTTTCTGCATCCTTTCAAGTTGCACAACATTGCGCCTATAGACGGGCAACCAAAATCGTACACAGTATTCTAGAAGTGGCCTCATCAGTGTCCCATAACACGACATCCCAATTCCTACACTCAATGTAGGCAAGTGTGCTAAATGCATTCACCACCCTGTCCACCTGTGACTTCCCTTTCAAAGAACCATGCACCTGAAAAGTTGCTGCATCCTGAAAGGACTGTAGTGGTGTATTACTGTGCTAAGGTCTGTGCTAAGGTACTGTGATGAGGGTCGAGCTGTGGATGTGGTGTATATGGACTTCAGTAAGGCATTTGATAAGGTTCCCCATGGTAGGCTCATTCAGAAGGTCAGGAGGAATGGGATACAGGGGAACTTAGCTGCTTGGATACAGAATTGGCTGGCCAACAGAAGACAGCGAGTGGTAGTAGAAGGAAAATATTCTGCCTGGAAGTCAGTGGTGAGTGGAGTTCCACAGGGCTCTGTCCTTGGGCCTCTACTGTTTGTAATTTTTATTAATGACTTGGACGAGGGGATTGAAGGATGGGTCAGCAAGTTTGCAGACGACACAAAGGTCGGAGGTGTCGTTGACAGTGTAGAGGGCTGTTGTAGGCTGCAGCGGAACATTGACAGGATGCAGAGATGGGCTGAGAGGTGGCAGATGGAGTTCAACCTGGATAAATGCGAGGTGATGCATTTTGGAAGGTCGAATTTGAAAGCTGAGTACAGGATTAAGGATAGGATTCTTGGCAGCGTGGAGGAACAGAGGGATCTTGGTGTGCAGATACATAGATCCCTTAAAATGGCCACCCAAGTGGACAGGGTTGTTAAGAAAGCATATGGTGTTTTGGCTTTCATTAACAGGGGGATTGAGTTTAAGAGTCGTGAGATCTTGTTGCAGCTCTATAAAACTTTGGTTAGACCGCACTTGGAATACTGCGTCCAGTTCTGGGCGCCCTATTATAGGAAAGATGTGGATGCTTTGGAGAGGGTTCAGAGGAGGTTTACCAGGATGCTGCCTGGACTGGAGGGCTTATCTTATGAAGAGAGGTTGACTGAGCTCGGTCTCTTTTCATTGGAGAAAAGGAGGAGGAGAGGGGACCTAATTGAGGTATACAAGATAATGAGAGGCATAGATAGAGTTGATAGCCAGAGACTATTTCCCAGGGCAGAAATGGCTAGCACGAGGGGTCATAGTTTTAAGCTGTTTGGAGGAAAGTAGAGGGGATGTCAGAGGCAGGTTCTTTACGCAGAGAGTTGTGGGAGCATGGAATGCGTTGCCAGCAGCAGTTGTGGAAGCAAGGTCATTGGGGTCATTTAAGAGACTGCTGGACATGTATATGGTCACAGAAATTTGAGGGTGCATACATGAGGATCAATGGTCGGCACAACATTGTGGGCTGAAGGGCCTGTTCTGTGCTGTACTGTTCTATGTTCTATGTTCTATGTTCTATGTTCTATGTTCTATGTTCTATGTTCTATGTTCTATGTTCTATGTTCTATGTTCTATGTTCTAATATTCTGAAGCTAGTGGCGGGCAGTCCAATGCATGCAGCACGACACCATTTTGCTTTGAGCTTCGAACTGAACTTACAAGAAGGGATGTGCACGCATGCTGGATGTAAAGCCACACATTGCATCCAGCAAGTTATCCCTGAATGTTTTGAGCTACGTCTGCTGTTTCAATACACCAAGTTAAAAATTAGTTCCTGGTAGAAAATAAACTATGAACTATCGACAGAGTGCTTCATAAATTTGGCCTGACTTTGCAATGAACTCTCCATAATTATGCAATGCAAATTATGTAAGTTAGATTGGACCTTCAGTGGGTTAATGCAACATGTGGATGGCAAGCTACCCATTTTTATTCCAAATAGAAAACTGAAGATGGAAAGAGATTAAGTGGAAATTGCTACCCTCATTTTTGCATCACCAGAGGCGGTCATGTTTTTATGAACTGCGCTCATCTGAAACAGACTGCAATAGAGAATTTCAGGGTTTTACCAGCTTAGGACAGAGAAGGTTTGGTACTACTGTAATCAAGAATTGTTTAGAACTGTCATGTACAAATGAAAATACTTCCAAGGTTAAATGTGAAGCAATGTTAATTTTATACCACCAGTGCAGGTTCGACTAAGAATCTCCATCCAAAAAAGCCCATCAGCTACACTATGGCCCAATGGTAATGGCTCCCTTCACACTATCCTGTTATACACACCCGGAACAGGAACAACACTCGGTTGGTTAGTGAAACCTCAATTAAAAACATTACAAAATCTCAAAGCATAGACACAGTTATTGGATATCCAGTCTTTCAATCCTGAGACACCCAGATCTGTTCAGCCTTTGCGAACATTTGATTTAACAAAACATTTCACAAAAATCCCAATGGTTTAAACAGAAACAAAAACATTCACCAGCACAGCAAAAAGGTATTTCAGCAGCAATTCCTGTAACCAGCAATACAAATTACTTGTCTGGGTCGGGACGTGATGAAAGCCAAATGAGGAGACCCTAGGGGAACAAAAAAAATTCTTACCTGGATGCTCACTCCACTCTGCGCCTTCAGTCTGTCCCGCAATGGTATAACATTCACCCACTGGATTCACATACGTCAACTGCTCTGAAAAAGTACATGTCATTTCCTCATATTCAGTGGGGTTTGCTGGCTGCGCAGTGTCCAAAGGTACCTGCCCAAACTCTGACTCTGTGATGCTAGTGATCTCCGAACTCTGTACAGTGGAAATCTGCACAGTTACAGCACAGTCGGCAGTTAAGGAGGTCAACGCATCTTTCTCAACAGTCTGCGGTACGTCAGCCAGTGCTGGAAGCTGTGCTGGCAGTGGCAGATGGTCTTCCGCAATAGAGCTCTTGCATGGCGATTGGGCTCGACACGGAGATGCCAGCTCACCAACCTCAGTTCCATGTCTGTCTTCACTTTTGTCTGTTTCCTCACAAGATTTGCCCCCTGAATTCAAGGTTTTGTCATTCACGCCACCTTCTTTGTTTGCAGTGTCATAGACAGACTCACTGGCATCAACATCAATGAGTTTCACGTTGAAATATTCTTCAAACTTCTGTTCAGAGTCAGACTCGTCACAGGTGGAAGTGTCCGATTCGCACTTCATGTACAATTCATTAGACTGTCCTGGCTTCTTTCTGACTGTGCCTCTTTTTTCCTTCCGCACCTTCTTGGTCACTGGGCAGGGCTGCTGACTCTGGGTTTCCTCTGAAGTGCTGACCGTCACAATGTCCTTGGCGGCAGGTTCAGCATCCGGGGTGTGGCAGTTCTTCCGGACAGGCTCTAAGCACTGCAGGTACTGGTGACCTGCTTCACACTGCCACACAATGGCCACTGAGCACTCACACACTCGCTGCAGTTCATAGAGTACAGGCTCCTGCTTGCATGTCTGTTTATGATGCTCGTACCACACCACCAGAGTCTTCAGTGAGCTAAGTGCTTGCTTTTTGACTGTGGGTAAAACAGAGAAGTTGTTACAATGTATTAGTTAAACTCAAATTGCTTGCAACATTGCCCGTGGGGAAGTAGGTGAAAATCATTCTTCTATGTAATGAAAAATTAAGAGACCCCACAAAGTTGCTCTATAGAGCCAATGAGTGCTAGAGCTTATAGCTGCAAGAAGAGCTGAAATAAGTAATTTAAAGCAAAAAAGGGTGACAGAAAACTATGAATAATAATTCTGCCAATAGGAAACTAATAGTTGGCATCATTAAGTCTTCAACCTAAAAGCATTTTTAATTGATAGAAGATAGTAGAACTGCCGAAGCTCAAGTCAGAGATAAGTGTGGAACGGGAGGAACACAGCAGACCAGGCAGCATCAGAGGAGCACGCAAGTTGACATTTCGGGTCAGATCCCTTCTTCAGAAATGGGGGAGGCAGCTCCAAAATAAATAGAGAGGAGGGTGAAGCTGGGGAAGGTCCCATCTACCATCCCATCTACATTCCCCAGCCCAACCTCCTCTCTATTTATTTCAGAGCTCCCTCCCCCATTTCTTAAAAAAGGTCCCAACCCGAAACGTCAACTTCCGTGCTCCTCTGATGCTGCCTGGCCTGCTGTGTTCCTCCAGCTCCAGATAACTGTGTTATCTTTAAATCGATAGAAGTTTTGATGGTCCCAAAGCACCATGCCACTTTCTCACGAAGGTGCTGGCATCTGCTTTAGAGCAGTTTCATAGTGCCATACAAGAACTTGGCCCAAGTCACCATTTCACAATGTTGTGCAGAGATAGTCACACAGCCCAAATCCTGCCCTTACTAGATGATCAAAGACAGGCTGCTGCAGAGTAATCAGACACAATAAGTACGTCCGATTTGGTACCTCTCCACAAGAACCACAGAATCATGCAGAGTGGGAGTACACGATTCAGAAAAGCATTGGGATTGGACCCAGGGCTTCCTTTCATGTCAAGGCTAATTAAGCCACCGTGAGAGGAATCAAACAGTTTTCAAATGGTGCATCATGACTAAACAAGGTGTGCAAAACACGCTCAGCTATATTAACAGTGCATGGTTCTAAACTTATTCTCAATTCAGGTTTTTCAACCTAAACTTTTAAAGCCAAGAGTCCTCTGGAAGATATTACTTGAGTTTAAATTATTACCAATTATCTTCAAGATTAATTTATTATATGCAGTTACCCTTGTCATTTGAAGTTAAATGAAAGATTTATTTTATTTAAAATTTTCTTTTACCAATAGGCCTTGTGGTGAACGCACTGGCAATCTACACCTGACAAGGGATACAAAAGAGTGAGAACATGTTCCATTTCCCAGCATTGATTCCCTCAGTGGATTCAATGAGTATTTACTTTCATATATTTCTAAAAGATACCTGGGAATCATAGAATCACAAAATTGCCACAGTGTGGAAGGAGACCATTCGGCCCATCGAGTCCACATCAAATCTCCACCCAGACCCCCTCCCTGTGACCCTGCATTGGCCATGACCAATCCACCTAATCTTCAGGAGGAAACCGGAGCACCCTGAGGAAGCCTACAAACTCGGGGAGAACGAGCAAACTCCACACAGACGGTTGTCCAAGGGTGGATTTGAACCTGGCGTTGTGAGGCAGCAGCACTAACCACTGAGCCACCGTGCTATTCCAAGAAAATCAAATTGTTCAAAATGTTGCAAAGCACTTTAACTAAAGTTCTGAAATGCTCAACTGGGCCTCAAATAAGAATCTACACTTTTGCAATTAATTATGTTTAAGAGCATCAGCGAGAACTGATATGTTATGAGGGGTAAAATTTCTAATGTCATACTCTAGCCTCTGTACTGAACTATTTTTGTCTTAGAGAGGGAGGATTTTCTCAGTTCTGTCACATCACAAATTCACATCAGAAGGATGCAGATATGCAGGTGAGGATTTGATGAAAGACTACTGCACAATGCCATTGGGGCACTTACAACTGAACACACAAAACAGAAGGGATAAAGTAAAACGCATGTCTTGTGAAGTCATCATTTCCTTGATACTGTGGGACAGTGTTCGGAACCAAAACCACAACGTAAAATCCTCAAGCTGTGCAAAAGGAAAACAAGATGAGTTGAGCAAGTTTTACCCAACAGATCAGTAGGATTTGCTCCAGTTATTACATTCAGAAGAACTTCTGTGGCCTCTATTTTTCATGAGATCCCCAACATACTCTAACGTTGCTGGAAATTATTTTGGTAAAATTCCTCAGATGGAGGCGGGGGACAAGTTAACGTCACTGATCTAGTAATCCAGAGCGAAAGGCTAATATCATGGCAATACAGGTTCAAAATCCTGCTAGGGCAAATGGTGAAATCTGAATCCAATAAAAATCTGGAATAAAAAACTGATTCAATGGTGATTGGATAATCACTGTCAATTGTTATAAAGACCCATTTGGTTAATTAATGTCCTTCAGACAAGGAAATCTTCCATCCTTGCTTGGTCTGGCCTACATAACTCCAGAGCCACTGCAATATGGCTAGCCACATCTCACGAACAAATGGGAAACAAGAAGTTTGCTACATGTCTTTACAGAAGCAGCTGAAGAAAATCACATGGATAGTGTCATCTCTTCTCAACAGAGTTGCAAATTTCTATGTGGCATTGCCAGTTTAAATGGGATGGCAATTTCACCCCCTACAAAAGTACGTTTTGGACCCTGGCCAATTTTCTCAAATTATCAGCCTCCATTACAGGGCAGGAGAGATGAAGAGATTGGCTTTATAGAAGTAGGATCAATTGACGGCAACTGTGCTAGCTCAGCAAATAGTGACTTTTAATTGTTAAAACAGCTATGCCACTATTGTGCAATAGATTACAACATTTCTGACTGAAGTGTTAATACTTCTAATCTTTAACAGTGCTATATCAATATTATTTAACACCCAATGCTGATAAGCCACAAGTGCTGAAAATTGGGTTGTACAACATATGGGCACATTTTGTATGCAACTATAATACTCACCCAAATTAGGTACAAGTGTGATATGGGGGATACAGTGATATAGTGGTAATTGTCACAAGACTAGTAGTCCAGAGACCTAAGCAAATGCTCTAGAGAGAGGGGTTCAAATCTCAAAATTTGAACACAATTAATTTTAAAAAACTTGAATGGAAGACAATTTTCAGAATGATGTTCATGAACCTCTAATTATTCATCATAAACACACATCTGGTCGACATGCAACAACAATGGGACTGACTGGGGAATAATCGCTGGCCCGGTCAGCAATGCTCATATCCCATCGATGAATTTTTTAAAAATTGTGCGCCTGGTATATTGGCAAGAAAGCCAGCAGAGGGTAGAATTATGGAATCCCCTGTGTGGAAAGAGGCCATTAGATCATTACATTTCACCAACTCCATCCAGACTCACCTCCCCACCCTTTCCTTGTAACCCCACATTTTCCATGGCTAATCCACCTAGGCTGCACATCCAAGGCCACTACACAACAATTTCAATGGCCAATCCACCTAACCTGCACATCTTTGGACTGTGGGAGGAAACCTGAATTCCACGCAGAAACAGGAAAAACATGCAAACTCAATGCAGACAGTCACCCAAGGCTGGAATCAAACCCAGGTTCCTGGCACTGTGAGGCAGTGTTAACCACTAAACCACCGTGCCACCCAAAGTTATAAGAATTTTACAGGGTCGCCAGTTTACCAAGTTGCAGAATGTTTCGTATCAATCTGAGTTGATGCAAGAAGCTAACACATTTGGACTGGGAAATCTTGTCGGAGATATTCTAGCCTGCTAGGTAAAATATCGTAAACTGATGAAATATAAAAAACTCAAGTTTGGAAAGTGATTCATTTTAGCAAAATTTGTATGAAGGACTGGAAAATTGAGCTCAGAATATTCTAAATGCAAAAACTACTGCTAAATATTCCTTCATTTCTTGCCAGTGAATGCCAATGGTAGTATAAAATTGATTTTCTTACTTTATATACATGCCAACAATTTCAGTAAAACTTAACTGAAGTAAAAAATATACCCCTGGTGATTAATGTTGCAAATGCCATGCTAAGTAGCTTATATTGAGCCCTAATTTTGTGTTGTTGTCAAAGAGTACCATCCTCCCACAGCTGATAACAGGCTTACCTTTTTGTGAGGAATTAATTTTCGAGTTCTGTTCCTCTGCACCAGATTTGCTATAAATGAAATAAAAATAGTTATGAAGTACATCTTTCACTATGCTTGCGAATAGTAATTCATTTTTCTAACTGCGCCAATGCAGATATATTGCACACTAGAAATCTGAAACATAATGCAAAATACTCAGTAGCTGAGGGAGCATCAGTGGAGCCAATGGTTCAGATCAATGGCCTGCTCTGATGCAAAGTCATCAAGCTGAAATGTTAATTCTGCTCCTCGCTCCACAGATGCTCCCTGACCTCAGTAATGCCAATATATCCACTGTTTAAACATTCTGCCTCAATTACAGTGTAATGATCACCATATTGAGCTAAACAATTGTGGGGTGATTACCACACAACAGGGTGGCACAATGGCTCAGTGGTTGGCACTGCTGCCTCACAGCAACAGGGACCCAGGTGCAATCCCACCCTCAGGTGACTGAATTTGCACATTCTCCCCATATCTGTGTGGGTTTCCTCCAGGTGCTCCAGTTTCCTCCTACAGTCTAAAGATACTCAGGCTAGGTAAAATGGCCACACTAAATTGCCCAGTGTCCAGGGATGTGCAGGCTCTGTGGATTAGCCGTGGGAAATGAAGGGTTATAGGGATAGGGTTGGATGCTCTCTGGACGGTCAACGTGGACCTCGATCCCTACTCCATAGGGACTGGATAAACAAAGAATAGCAAGTACAGTAGCGGCTTTGATTGTCTCGACAGAAATCAATGGCCCTGTAAAACTGTGCCAATCTCACCATTACACAAGTGCAACTTGATTTATTGCCAAATACTCAAAACACTAAACAGATGCAGTGAAAACGTCAAATGCCCTGCAAAGGCAGCCAGATATCAGCTCAACCCATATGCCAGTGTTGGCAATGATGTTATTAACTGGCGAGGACAAGATTTCCGGGTATATTCTATTCCGGAAACTTCAGCAGCCAACGCAAATCACTTTTCACAATTGTGACAGCTGCAAAATTTACCTTTTCATGGTACATTAAACATCTGCAAGCAAAATAAGTATGGATGGGGTTGGCAGGCGATACAGATCAAGGGGACTAGAACAGGCTCACTTTTGTTTCAAAAACGGCCTCAATGCAGCAATATGCAAAATACTGCAAGAGGTAACCCAGTCTTCGTTGCGAAAGACAGCACCAACGAATCAATACAAAATTTGTTCGCTAAAACAATTAATACAAGTCAATAATACAACACCTGGCAGTCCAAAAACCAGACATTATGCTCAAGGATAACCAGTCTGCTAGCTCCAGAAGACAGTAAGCGGGGTGGGGGGTGTGGAAAAGGACAGTCAGGATGACTCCAGAGGGTTGAATTGTATACAGTGATTCAGAATCCATTGTAATGGTTTAAGATCTGTGTTACCACTTCCCTAGGTTTTTCCCAATTTGCACATACAAATCTCTCAGCTCTGTCAACAAATAATCCAAAAGCTGGGAAAGTCCATAAACCTGCATAATCATGATTGACTCAAGAAGTTAGCCTGATTTCTCGCTCTACAGAGGCTGCTATATCTGAGTATTTTCAGCGTTTTCTGCTTCTAATCAGTTTCAGACTAATTTAGGAACTAGGAATTAATAGAAGGCCATTCAGTATCTTGAGCCTGCGCTGCCATTTAACACCATCATGGCTGATTTCATCTCAACCTCAACTCCACTTTCCTGCTCATTCTCCATAATCCTTAACTTATTACTAATCAAAAATCTCTCTCCTCAATGCATTGTGTCCAACCATCCACCACGCTCTGGGGTAATGAGTTAGTTCTATAGGTTCACAACCCTTTGAAAGAAGTATTTCCTCAAGTGCTTTAAATTTGCTACCCCATAGCCTAAGGCTATGATCTCTCATTCTAGATTACCCCACAAGAGGTAAACATCCTCTCTCCATCTTTGTCAATTCCTTTTAGCATCTTATATCGTTCAATTAGATCTCATCATTCTAAACTCACAATTACAGGCCTAAACTGTTCAATCTCATCCAGTCTGTCTTGCCCTGCCTTGTAGCTATTTCTGCCAGGGTCATTTGCCAATGTGCCAGCAGCAGTAGCTTGTCTACAACTGCTTGATGACAGCTCAGGCTGATCTCCCTTCACTCTGCCCTCTAGAAAAGATTGCTTTTAGCTTTTCAGTGTTGATCAAATGGTCAAAATACTGACACTCATTTTTGATAGATGTCACCTTTTTAGGGGTTCTTTATGCTCTTCAAGATTTAAATTAATTTGTTTGTACATGGAATTTTAAGTATCTGTAATTGTGCAGTATCCACAGTACTTCATTCTTGAAAAAAATAAGTAGTGTGTCTTTCGTGTCATGTTAATTGCACAGGAAACATGGAGTTTCCATTTATCTTTGACAGAGTCAGAGTCTTCCAACCCTCCACAAGATGTCTCATTAATTACAGAATTAAACCCAAATCCTTACTCTCTTCTTATCCCGAACAGTCTCGCCCCTTCCCCAGATGCCCAATTTTGTAGGTGAATCTAAACAGAATATTCATAGGACAATTAAAACCCCAAATGGTACAATTAATAAAAAATTTAAAAGCTAAAGAAATGCAGGCCATATTCCCCTGTAAACAAATAATGATCTGTAATTTAGTTACAATCACAGTTTTTATACATAGCACACTAGGGTTCCAGCCTCAATTTTAAGCGTTAACCCAAGTTAATATTCCAGTGCAGTATTCAGGTAGTAACACACCGTCACAAGTTTTTAACCTGAAGCACAATTTGCCTTTTGAGCTGGCAATGGTAGTCCAAAAACAATTTATTTTGGAAGAACATGAGAACTCTCCAATATTCTCTCCATCATTCAGCTCTTTACATTAACATCAAAAACCAATTAATTGTAGGGAGGCAATGGCCTAGTGGTATTGCCACTGGACTATTAATACAGAGACCACATAGTGCTCTGGGCACCTGGCTTCACATCCTGCCACAGCAGTTGGTGGAATTTCAATTCAATAAACGCCAGTAAATTAACAGTCTAATAATGATCATGAATCCATTGTCGATTGTCATGAAAAACCCATCCGGTTCACTCATATTCTTTAGGGTAGGAACTGCTATCCTTACTTGGTCTGGCCTACATGTGACTCCAGACCCACAGCAATGTGGTTGACTCTTAACTGCCCTCTGGGCAATTAGGGATGGACATTAAATGCCGCTTGGCCAGCAGCACCCTCAACCCATGAATGAACAAGGGGAAAACCTCTGCTTTCAGAAGTAATTTGCTGAGAGATGGCAAAAGGACCTAATCCACCCAACATGTCACTCCAGTCCACTTGGAGATCTGGTAGTCTTCAGGACTCCATTTTGAGTTGAATAACTTCAGGGCCTCAGTACCTTCTTCCAAGTGTCCCCCAACACCCACACACGGGGCTTTGTCATTATGTGGGCTGCTACCACAACCAAATCATGGTCAGTTACTGATTTCCCCCAGACTAACCTTTATCCATTCTTTCGTCTGCCTGACTGTTGTTCCGTGTCCCTGGACTCAATCTCTACCTATTGTGTGCTCCTTCTCCATTCCCCTCCCCATCCTTAGCTTAAATAATCAACCTTAACCCAACCCCAATCAACTCTGAGGAAAGGTTTCTGGACCTGAAAGGTTAACTCTGTTTTCTCTTCACCGATGCTGACAGACCTGCTGTTTTCTCAGCAATTTTTGCTTTTTAGATTTCCAGTATCTGCAACTCTACAGTGTTTTTGTCACTCCAGTCAGTGTCCAGACTGTCACCAATATGCTGAACTGTCTATGTTATTGCTTAGCAAGCTGTACGACACCACTAATAAAGATGTACTTAAAGTGACGCACCATCCCATTTAAAATCTAAGCTAAAGTATACACATTCCACTTCCAGCACAATGACTACACAATTTATTTCTAATCTAAATAAAAGCTTTTACATTCCATTTCCAGCACAATGATTGCACAGTCAGTTCAGCCATGAACTGGAGCAGACTCAATGGGCCAAACAGCCTACTCCTGCTCCTAATTTGTACATAAAACACCCACATTAAGGACTGATTTTACACTGATCAATACTGACCTCTCCATAGACAGGCAACCCAAACAGTTAGTTATTCACTTATTTCTAACAACTGTATAATTTAGCAGATACATTTCATACACATACGTATTAAGAATGAAAGCTTAGTGATGTTAAAGTGCAGGTGCTCAGTCATTGTAAACATTTACAACACAAGGCTGATAAGATTACTGTACAGAGAATTAGTGAAGAGGTAGTTTTCTATGTGCAACTGCTGTCAAAATATCAGACTTCACTGTATGGAGTCACTGACTGAACTCATATCCAATGCTACTGCCTAATTCCTTATCAACAGCTGAATGCCAACCTATGGGTTGCAGGAACCCTGGATTTTGTTGTGAATTTCGACAACAGCTTCAATACATGAAGTATCCCTCCCCACTGGAGTGCCAAACTGACAGAGATCACAAGCCCACCTCAACCACAACTGGCTTTCATCCCACACAGTTGACATGACTCTGAACTTATGCTAGCCAGCTGTCTCCCTTCTCCCCGTGTCACTTGGCATCATCTTTAGATCATTAGTTTAACAAGTTTACATAAGGACGTGGAAACACTCAGCAGGTCAGGCCTGGCTCAGCTGACGCTATGCATGTAAAGGTTAACCAAATAAAAACACACAAATCTGAGATGCTGGCCCAAATGAAGTAAAAGTGAACTGTCGCTATTACTGCAATTCTTACAAGTACCTAAACATCACACAGTTTAAAGGAGGTCAATTGCAAGGACCTCAGGAAGAGGGTCTCAAACTATGGCTGGCAGGGGGTGAAGGAAGATGCTGGAGAATAATTATGCAGAACAAGGAAAGGAATGGGGAACGCCTCAGCTGTGCTCAAGGGCATTGAATTGCCACATGCGCCCCCCCGCGGGCAGGGATCGGGAAACCCCTCACCCCGTGCCCCCCCGCGGGCAGGGATCGGGAAACCCCTCACCCCGTGCCCCCCCGCGGGCAGGGATCGGGAAACCCCTCACCCCGCGGGCAGGGATCGGGAAACCCCTCACCCCGCGGGCAGGGATCGGGAAACCCCTCACCCCGTGCCCCCCCCCCCGCGGGTGGGGGTGAGGGTGAGGGTGGGGAAGCCCCTCACCTGTGCCGGCGGTCCCGGCCGCCCTGCTCCAGCTGCACCAGGTGCAGTGCCAGCCTCTTGTCAGACCAGCCGTAACGCTCTCGGAGGGCGGCCCACACCACGTAGGACTCTCCGATATAGATGCGCCGGTTGTCGTACTTCTTGCGGCTGTTGAGGCGCCGCTGCAGCCGGTCGGTGTCGCTGAGGCGCGGCCGCCCGCGGCCCCGCTTGGCTTCCGCACCGACATCGCCGGGCAGAGGATCCCGCAAAGGCCCGGACTCCGAGTCCTCCCCCGCTGCTGCTGCCGCCGCCGGCTCCATCCCGTCCGCCATCTTGGTCACTCCGGCCTTCCTCCCCCCACCAGCCAACAACCCACTGGCACCGACTTCCGCTTCCGTGGGTCAGGGGGTCAACGCCCTCACCAAGATGGACGCCCGTCGAGCCCCGGAAAAAGTCGCTTTGGGGACGACAACCGGAAATGCAGCTCTTGTCTTCTACCCATTGTGAGTGCTGAGGTTTTGAGGTGGGATTTGGTCTCTTGGTTCCTGCGCGAAATGGGAATTACATTAAATATGCAACATGTACTATATTATTGACTATTGTAAGTAGTCCAAGTGCAAATGCAATGGGATCTGGACTATATCCAATGTTGGGCTGACAATTGGCCAGCAACATGGACACCACACATGCCAGGCAATGAACATTTCCATTAAAAGACAATCTAATCATGGTGTTTTGACACTCAATGGTGTTATCATCACTGATTCCCCCCCAACTATGTACTATCTACAAGATGCACTGATGAAATTCACCAAAGATCCTGAAACAGCACCTTCTAAACGCATGACAATTTACAGCCAGAAAGGGCAGGGTCAGCGCATGTACCACAGGTGCCCCTCCAAACCACTCGCCATCCTGACTTGAAAATATATCACCGTTCCCTCACTGTCGCTGGGTCAAAATCCTGGAATTCCCTCCTTATGGGCATTGTGAGTCAACCTATGGCATGTGGACTGCAATGGTTCAAGAAAAGACAACCCACCACCAACTTCATATGGGCAACTAGGGATGAGCAATCAAAAATGCTGGGCCAGTCAGCAATGCCCATGTCCCACGAGTAAATAAATAAAATAAAACTAAATTACGTTTCCAAATGGCAGAAGTTAACTCACTTATCTATATTAGGTTTCAAACCAAATGTCCTAAGAACCCAACTGCACTTGTGTAATCAAAAATAAAACATGATCAATAAAAGCACAATAATTAGTTAATGTGCATGGTTGTACAGAAGTAGAAATGCCAATAAGATGTAAGAGTTGACATTAATCCATTGAGCCATGCAATGAGATCATGAATTTCATTGGAGAAAAGGAGGAGGAGAGGGGACCTAATTGAGGTATACAAGATAATGAGAGGCATAGATAGAGTTGATAGCCAGAGACTATTTCCCAGGGCAGAAAAGGCTAGCACGAGGGGTCATAGTTTTAAGCTGGTTAGAGGAAAGTATAGAGGGGATGTTAGAGGCGGGTTCTTTACACAGAGAGTTGTGAGAGCATGGAATGCGTTGCCAGCAGCAGTTGTGGAAGCAAGGTCATTTTGGGTCATTTAAGAGACTGCTGGACATGCATATGGTCACAGAAATTTGAGGTTGCATACATGAGGATCAATGGTCGGCACAACATCGTGGGCTGAAGGGCCTGTTCTGTGCTGTACTGTTCTATGTTCTATGAATGATCTGAGATGGTTCAAGCGGGAGAAGAGAGGGTGACCCACAACAGAAGCAAGAGGGTTGGTAAAGACAAAAGGAGAGGAAATGGAAGGGGTAGTAGAAAAGATTGACAAGGAGGGAGGAGAGAAGGCGCATAGGAATAGTTGGAGGAGGGAAAGGTGGGGAGTGGCAGAGGAAAGAAAAGCAGGCGAAGAAATGGAGGGAAGGGAGGTGGGAGAGTGGAGGGAAACTACTTTCATTAGCATTTACTTTGCCTTTTGCTCTGGGTACCCTCAATGTCTGTGTCACTTGCTCCCCCTCCCCAACTTTGTCAACCCACCTTCTAGCCCCTGTCAGTTCTAACAAAGAGGTTCAAAATAATTTCTTGGTTTACGTATCCATGGATGCTGCCAGACCTGCTGAGTTTCTCCAGTACGTTCTATTTTCATTTCAGATCTCCAGCATCGCACCATTTGGTTTTCTTTTCTGAGTAAGTTTGCTCTCTGTCAGCAATGGTTCAGGCACCACAACTGCATGGGCTGTCAGTGTTTTTCCCATAGTCACGGCTCAAAACAAGTGCAGCTGTACTTCAATGAGTCACACTTTATTTTGTTTCTCAGGCCTTCCCAACAGATCATACCTCCACCTTCAGGAAGTAGATCGCTGCATCTTCTTTCTGAGTCTCCAATAATTTTGGCCTTGTTAATTATCTCCACTCACTTCTCATTTGTACACAGCTATGTCACAATAATGTTGCTGATGTGACACATTTACAGCCTTGGAATGATTGGATTGGGTGAAGGGAAATAATTCCAGCATAGCCCTAATTCTAGCCTGTTTATTTGCATGTGTCGTTACTGTTGGGGATGATTGTGGGAAAATTCACCTTCCAGCAAGCCTATTATACATTATTTTGGAGCACATCATGTGGAGGAACCTTTACTCTGTTTCTAAATTGTCCCTCGTATTGGAAAGTGTAGTATCATAATTGTGCAAATCCTCAATGAAGACAGCAGGTGGTGCTGTTATAACAACTCTGTGCAATGTGAATCATATTTATAGACGGGGGCCTTTTGCTTTGTTTTCTTAGTTAATTGGTTAATACAGAAAACTCAAAACTGCCCTGAAACAACTCCACAGAGGCCAATATCCCATCACTGAGTCACCCTTTAGTTACACATGGCACATTCTTAACCTCAATCCAACTCGCTCAGAGCCAGCTCTCAGCGTGAGCAGAACCCCTGACACTCCTGTTTGTATCTGTCAGCCTGGAGTCTCTGACTGCACCAGGTTTACAGCCCCAATCAGGAAACTCATATTCGATGAGGTTCACCTGGCTGACCTCAGTCCAATCACTACAACCCCTCCCCTAACTAAGGCCAACTGTTCATTTTGCAGCAACTGTGAAGTTTGTGGACCATGTTTGTATTGCTTGTGGGCGGCGGCACTCTCATTTTATTTGTTGTGTTTTTGGTCGCATTTCAACCCCATGTTCCCGATCGTTGTTTACGCAGTGCGGAAGGGTGTGGGAAGAACAGAGGGACCCCACCCCCTCATGCGCCCACTTCTGGGCCTGGCCAAGCTGGCGACAAACCGGCCCAGGCAGCGGGCTGGGGAGGGGGTCATCTCTGCCAAGTGTCTACCCCTCTTTCACGGTTATGTTCATGCCCGAGTGTCTTTGCGGAAGGAGCGCATGGTGTCTATCAATTCCCTCAATGCCTTTAGAGAGAGGTAGGCACTGCAGGGGATTGAGTGCTTATCTTGTTCTCCAACTTCATTTTGGTCCAGTCCCTTCCCCTCCCTCCTTAACTCAGCCCCCGCACCCTATTCTTCTGATTATTTCACTGACAAATAGGAGCTTTGTACATAAATATTGAATTGGCTACATGTGTGATTACTGGGGTTAGAAGTTACGGGTATCTTGGTGGTGGGAACGTCACTCAGTTGTATGTGATAACCCATCTGGGTCGTTAAAAGAAAACACTGAAAACTCCCTGATCGCAGGCGTCACTTTTAAACTGGAAATCTGAGCAGGAAGCCAAATAGAAATGTTATTAGTATCTTGGAGCATGTATGACTGCCGCTACATTAAACATTATCCTCTTCGCTGTTACACTCAACAATGTATCACTTTCATTTTATAAAGCACCGCAACTCACTGCAACAGTCTATACATGAACAGTCCTGTGTTAATCATTGACCCCTTCAATATAATGTTGGTGGACTGTAAGATTCTCTCTGCTTCACCAGCGTTGTCCCATACCATCTCTTCAATATCATCTGTCTTCACCCTATCACAGACCAGCTGCTGCTCAAAGCCATATCGATGCTTCCCTCATTCTCAGACTCGACAATTTCAGTCCTCGGCTCACTGAATTCCCATTTACCCACCCTCTACAGTCCGTATCCCAGTTCACGTCAAGCACCCATTACCCGCCACTCACTGACCTACACAAGCCCACAGGCCTTGGGCACATCAAATTTTAAATTCTTATTGTGTAATCGAACCCATCCATGACCACTCGCTCACTCTCACTGTAACCACCTCCAGCTCCGTAACAAGACCTCCACACTATCCAGATTCAGGCTGACACTTGCTGAGTAATATTCACACCACACGAATGCCAGGCAACGACCTTCTCCAAACAAGAGAGGCTGGCCCCTTGACATTCAATGGTGTTGCCATCACTGAATCCCCCACGATCAACATCTTGGAGGTTCCTATTGACCAGAAACTCAGCCGGACGAGCCATATAAGTACAGTAGCTATAATAGCAGGCCAGAGGCTAGGAATACTGCAGATGGTAATTCACCTCCTGAATCCCAAAACCTGTCCATTATCTACAAGGCACAAGTCAGGAGTGTGATGGAATACTCCCCACTTGCCTGGATGAGGGCAGCTCCAACAACACTGAAGAAGCTCGACACCATCCAGGACAAAGCAGACGCTTGATTGGCACCACATCCACAAACATCCCCACCCTCCACCACCGACGCTCAGTAGCAGCAGTGTGTACTATCTACAAGATGCACTGCAGAAATTCACCAAAGATCTTGGGGAGGCACGGTGGCTCAGTGGTTGGCACTGCTGCTTCACAGCACCAGGGACCGATTCCAGCCTTGTACAACTGCCTGTGTGGAGTTTGCACATTCTCCCCGCGTCTGCGTGGGTTTCCTCTGGGTGCTCCTGTTACCTCCCACAGTCCAAAGATGTCAGGTTAGGGTGGACTGGCTATGCTAAATTACCCATCATGCCCAGGGATGGTAAGGTTAGGTTAGGTGGGTTAGACATGGGATATTAGGGGAATGGGTATGGGCGGGATGTTCTCCTGAGGGGCAGATAGCCTGTTTCCACACTGAAGGGATTCTATGATCTATGATCCTTAGATAGGACCTTCCAAACACACAACCATTTCCATTCAGGAGGACAAAGGCAGCAGATACATGGGAACACCACCCCACTGCGTGTTCCACTCTGAGCCACATCCTGACTTGGAAATATATTACGGTTCCTTCACTGTCACTGGGTCAAAATCCAGGAATTCCCTCCCTAAGGACAATGTTGCTCAAACCAGTTCAATAACGCAGCTCACCACCATCTTCTCAAGGGCAACCGTTGAATGTCAAGGGGCCAGCCTCTCTTGTTTGGAGAAGGTCGTTGCCTGGCATTCGTGTGGTGTGAATATTACTCAGCAAGTGTCAGCCTGAATCTGGATAGTGTGGAGGTCTTGTTATGGAGCTGGAGGTGGTTACAGTGAGAGTGAGGGAGTGGTCATGGATGGGTTCGATTACAGCAATAAGAATTTAAAATTTGTTGCATCCCAGGCCTGTGGGCTTGTGTAGGTCAGTGAGTGGCGGGTAATGGGTGCTTGACGTGACCTGGGATATGGACAGAAGTGGGGGGTGTAAATTCATTGAGCCGTGGACTGAAATGGGTGAGCAATAAATGCTGGGCCCAGCCAGTGATGCTCACATCCCATGAATCAATAAAAATAATAGAAGGGTGATAAAACAACAGTGATAATATCTGAAGCAAAAACAGCAAAATTGCTGGGGAAGCTTAACAGGTCTGGCAGCATATTTAGGTAGGTAATATACATCCTCACTGTCTATTCAATAAATGGAATTCACCATCCTATACTAGAACACATTTCACTGCATAGGCTGAACAACATAGAATCCTTACAGAGTGGAAACAGGCCCTTCGGCCCAACAAGTCCACACTGACCATCAGAGCGTCCCACCCAGACCCATCCCCCTATAACCCACCTAATCTACACCTCCCTGGGCACTATGGGCAATCTTGCATGGCCAATCCACCTACCCTGCACATCTTTGGACATCATTAACGTTCCTTGAAAATCTCCCCACAATAAATTGAGTGTTTCTCTGTAACATAGCCTTTGCCGGAAAATGGATTTTCATGTTGATGGGATCTCAACAACGTGAGCTTGCTGGGTTTTCTGATGTTCTCTAAAATTTCTATTGGCATTTCATTGGAAACTGCAAAAGGATGACGCAAAACTTGTTGCAGAATCTGCACTTCCACTGGCGCAGCCTAGATGGCGCTGCTGTTCTCCACAAGTTAACATTGTAATTCTGACTGAGATTGCAAGTGTCTTCGAGACCATTCAGTACAATTGTCAAGTGTGCTGTGGGATTATAAAAGGGACATCATCTGGGGTAAGGGCATGGAGAACCTCGGAGGAGATCGGCTCTGTCAGAATTTTCCTTCATACAACTTCTTTCAGCAGAATATTAACCTTTTAGCAGGATAGGCTGCTGCTTATTTGAAACCATTTTCCTCCTTTGCTCAGGCAAATTTGATGTCCCCCAGCTTGCAGTAAGGAATTTTGCTCATAAAACAGATCAGGAGGTGTTTCCACATTATTACGTTGTGAATTAATTGACTACAAATTAAGCAAGTTTAAATTAAGAAGAAGAAATGTGTATGTGTGCTGGCAGGATTCAGACCTTTCTGTCAGGGATATTAAGAATAATCGTTATAGTCTTGAAATGAAAAGGCTTGCCAACCTCTTTGAGAGGAAAAAAAATCAGTTAATTTGTTGTTTGATTATTCACGTGGGTGTCTTCAGCAAACTGAGGGAGTAGCAGACAGCACTGATGTAATCCAGAGGGCAGCTGAGATGCAGGAATGTCCCAGTTTGGCTTCCCTGTGTGTGGTAAGTCAGCTCTCCTCAGCTGGGGGTTATTGGTAAAGTCCCTGCACCTAACCTCAACCTCACTGGATCAGGAAAGGAAATTTAGACAAAGTTTCCATTCCCTGTTGCTAACCCCATAGACTCCTGGTGGAAGCGTGCTTGTGGAATGTTGGTTGAGGGTTTTTAAAAATTATTCTCTCATAGATTGTAGGCATTTATTTTCCGCCCCTAGTCATTCCTTGAGAAGGTGGGGGTGAGCTGTCTTCTTGAATTGCTGCAGCCCACCAGCTTTAGATTGACCCACAATGCCCTTAGGGAGGGAATTCCAGGATTATGACCTGCTGCTAGCGAAGGAATGGTGATATATTTCCAAGTCAGGATGGTGAGCAGCTTGGTGTGGAATTTGCACGGGGGTGGTGTTCCCGTGTATCTGCTGCCCTTGTCATTCTAGATAGATGTGGTCACGGGTTTAGAAGGTGCTTTCTGAAGGTGAATTTCTGCAGTGCATCTTGTAGATGGTACACACTGCTGCTACTGAGAGTCGGTAGTGGAGGGAGTGGGTGCTTGTGGATGTGGTGCCAGTCATGTGGGGGCTGCTTTGTTCTGGATGATGTTGAGCTTCTTGAGTGTTATTGGGGCTGCACCCATCCAGGCAAGTGGGGGGTATTCCGCCAGATTCCTGACTTGTGCCTTGCAGATGGTGGACAGTGCTTTGGGGAGTCAGGAAGTGAGTTACTCACCACAGTTTTCGTAACTTCTGACCTGCTCTTGTAGCCATTATGTTTATGTGGCTAGCCCAGTTGAGTTTCTGGTCAATGGTAACTCTCAGGATGTTGATGGAGGGGGAGTCAGTGATGATAATATCAATGGATCCCTTCCATAACTCCCCCCTGGTCCCCAGCTCTCATGGTACTCCCTGAGAGAGGGGTCATAACAGCTTCAGGCCTCAAGATGGAGGTGGGAAATCCTTTAGGAAACCCCAAGTTAGTCATCAGCTACAGGATATGCTTGGCAGACATTTTGACAAATTGATGTCCTAGGTGTGGAATCTAGAACGTACAAACCATTAAGTGTGAATGAGTTTCCTTTACTCAGAGCTTCCTATACTGTCCGTCATCAACGTGGCCATGGGGTGGCTTTAAAAAGACACTGCCTCACCTTTCTCAAAGGATTTTAGAGCATAACTGGAAAGCTCCTACCACCGCCTTCTCCTCCACAATCCCTGCTCCCTTCACCACTCTGTGTCACCATACTCTCCGGTCCCCTCATCATCCCCTTCACTTCCTTCATCACTTCACTACCCTCATCTGCTCGCCTTGTCACTCCCCCATCACCACATTCTCCGTTCCCCTCGTCACTCCCCTCAGCCCCACTCCCTTCACCAGTCCCCTCTCTTGAAATAACTCCACAGCGGCCGGTTTCCCATCACCAAGCCACCCTTGACTCGAGTACTGCCTTGTTCGGAGTCAAATACCAGTAGAACAGAACCCCTGACACTCCTGTTTCTATCTGTCAGCCAGGGCTCCTTGATTGGATCAGATTAACAGCCCCAATCAGGGAACTCACATTCTATGAGGTCCAATCCCTGCATTGCCCCTCCATCTGCCTTGTCAAGAAGGCGCCAGCTGTCAAAGAAACAAACACCTGCATTTATATAGTGCTTGCGATGGCCACAGAATGCCCTGAAACATTTTGCAGCCAAGTCATTATTTCTTGGCAAGTACAGACTTTAGAAACTTGGCAACCCAATTGACCTCACAGCAAATTCCCACAAGTAGCGATATGACGGTAGCCAGGTCGTCTTTCATCTTGTGATGTTGACTGAGGGACAAATATCAGCCAGAACCCTGGGGAGAACTTCCTACTCTTCTTCGAAATAGCGCCAGAGGCTCCTTCGCATCCCATTATTTTTCGTAAAATAAAAGTTTGATTTTTGTGTGAGGACAAGCCAGGATGAAGACGATAGATGAGTTCAAGAAGAAAATACGGGTGAGAACACAAGGAAGGAGAAAAAAATTGCACCAATAGGATGAGGTAAAGAGGAGTGAGAGGAGGCAGGTATGAAATTTTTAAACACTGGATCAAAACAGTTGAGCCAACTGACCTGTTTCAGTGCTAGAAGCATGGAAGCACATGTTCACTCTGCCCTTTGAGCCTGTGCTATCACTCAGTATGATCAGGGCTAATCATTGAACTCAGTGCCTTCTTCCTGCTTGCTCCCTGTATAGGTGCTATATCCATATTGTGTTTTAAAAAGTAGATGAACCAATAGAAACTAATTTCATCTTTATTTTTGTAGAGATCAATCACTGAGGTTTTCGCTTATTTTCTTGCTAAGATCGAAATTTATTTTAAGCTGGTTGATGAAGTGGGACGATGAAAGGCAGGTCGGCAGGGAAACACCAGGCCGAGCAAATGTTAACGCTGATTTTCCTTCTGTCAGTGCCGCGGGAATGAATTGTTTGTCCTCTGCAAGTCGACACTCTCTTCCCATCCGACGGAGAGCTCAAGCCCATTTCTCCCATTCATCTCTCAACTGTTGCTCATACTTGGCTGTATATAGCGTGTGGACGGCACAGACTCACACACATCCTCTGCCCAGTGCCTGTTGAGAGAGGGTTATTATTCACCACCCTTTCTTTGGCCAAGCAATTCATCACTCAGGCATGTTAATGATTTGGAGTGGCTGTGTATTTCACGTGATGAATCGAGTGCGAATTTATTTCAAAATAAAACTTCAGTGAGTTTCTTTCGAGCCTTAAGGACAGAAACAGGCTGAAGCAGGCAAGAAAATTTTCTTTTGTAGTAAAGGTGGTGGCATTTGTTTCAAGACGCCACTTCTAAAAGGAAAAGTCATCTGAATTGTATTTTACTTGGATTATATTTTATCTTTATTTATGTTATTGTATTTTGAACAGTCATACAGCACAGAAACAGACTCTTCAGGCCAATCAGGCCATAATTCCAAACTCAACTAGTCCCACCTACCCAGTCCTGGTGCATATCCCTCCCAAACCTTTCCTATTCGTGTACTTATCTAAATGTCTTTTCAATGTTTTGACTGGACCCCCATCCACCACTTCCTCTGGCAGTTCATTCCACTCACAAGCCACACTCTGTGTAAAACATTTGCCCCTCGTAATTTTTTAAAAATCTTTCTCCTCCCACCTTAAAAATATGCCTTCGATTTCTGAAATCCCCCACCCTAAGGGAAAGTCTCCTCCCACTCACCTCGTCTAAACCCATCATGGTTTTATAAGCCTCTGTAAGGTCTCCTCTCAACATCCTACGCTCCAGTGAAAAAGGTCCCAATATATCCAGCCCATTCTTAGTGTTGAGGAAGCTTCAACTCCATTGAAAATTAGGACAAAAGTTGAAGGGAAGGAGAACGGAGGAGCTGCTAGTAATGGAGGTGATAGGACCCAAAAAGAAGGTGCAAAAACTGGCAAAAGAGCACTTTATCTGAATGCTCGGAGCATTCGAAACAAGGTGGATGAGTTGACGGTGAAAATCATGGCAAATGGGTATGATTTAGTGTCCATTACAGAGACATGGTTACAGAATGGTCATGACTGGGAGTTAAATATCCAGGGGTATCGAACTGTTTGGAAGGACAGATAGGAAGATAAGGGAGGTGGTGTCTCTCTGAGTTTTAAGGATGATATCAGGGCGGCATTGAGAGATGGTATAGGTTCTACTGAACAAAAGGTTGAATCCATTTGGGTGGAAATTAGGAATAGCAGGGAGAAGACGTCGCTGACAGGTTTGGTCTATAGGCCACCAAATAATGACATCGTGGCAGGGCGGCAATAAACATAGAAATAGCTAATGCATGTAAAAATGGTACAGCAATTATCATGGGGGATTTTAATCTACATATCGATTGGTCAAACCAGGTCAGTCATGGCAGCCTAGAGGAGGTGTTCATAGAATGCATCCGCGATAATTTCCTTGAACAATATGTAATGGAACCTATGAGGGAGAAAGCTATCCTAGATCTAGTCCTGTGTAATGAGATGGGAATAATTAATGATCTCACAGTGAGGGATCCTCTCGGAAGGAGTGATTACAGTATGGTCAAATTTAAAATACAGATGGAGCGTGAGATGTTTAAATCCACTACCAATGTCCTGTGCTTAAACAAAGGAGACCATGATGGGGTGAGGGAGGAGTTAGCTAAGTTAGAATGGGAGCAAAAAATTTATTGTGGGTCAATTGAGGAACAGTGGAGGACTTTCAAAATGATTTTTCACAGTGCTCAGCAGAAGTATATTCCAGTGATGAGGAAGAACTGTAGGAAAAGAGATCATCAGCCATAGATGTCTAAGGAAATAAAGGAAAGTATCAGATTAAAAAAAAATACAAAAAAACAAAGAGTAGTGGGAAACTAGTAGACTGGGAAATCTTTAAAGGCCAACAGAAAGCCACAAAAAAGTTATAAAGAAGAGAATGATAGATCATGAGGGTAAACTAGCTCAGAATATAAAAGCAGGCAGCAAAAACTTCCACAAATATGTAAATTATAAAAGAGTAGTGAAGGTAAACATTGGTCCTTTCGAGGATGAGAATGCCAATTTAATAACTGGGGATGAGGAAATAGCCAGTTATTAAACAATTATTCTGTGTCAGTCTTCACAGTGGAAGACACAAATAACATGCCAAAAACTGAAGGCAAAAAGGTTATGGCAGGTGAGGACCTAGAAACTATTATTATCACTAAGGAGGCAGTGCTGGGCAAGCTAATGGGACTGAAAGTAGACAAGTCTCCTGGCCCTGATGAGATGCATCCCAGAGTACTAAAAGAGGTGATAGGGGAAATAGCAAATGCACTAGTAATTATTTACCAAAATTCACTAGACTCTGGGGTGGTTCCTGCAGATTGGAAAACAGCGAATGTGACGCCACCGTTTAAAAAAGGAAGTAGACAAAAAACAGGTAACTACAGGCCAGTTACCTTAACCTCGGTCGCGGGGAAAATGCTTGAATCTATCATTAAGGAAGAAATAGCAAGACATCTAGATATAAATTGTCCCATTGGGAACACCAGCATGGGTTCATGAAGGGTAGGTCATGTTTAACTAATTTGGTGGAATTATTTGAGGACATTACTTGCATGGTGGACAATGGGGAACCTGTGGATGTGGTGTATCTGGATTTCCAGAAGGCATTTGACAAGCTGCAACATCAAAGGCTGCTACATAAGATAAAGTTCCAGGGTATTACAGATAATGTATTGGCATGGGCAGAGGATTGGTTGACTAGTAGAAAGCAAAGAGTAGGGGTAAATGGGTGTTTTTCTGGTTGGTGGTCAGTGGCTAGTGGTGTGCCTCAGGGATCTGTGTTGGGACCGCAATTGTTTACAATTTACAAAGATGATTTGGAGTTGGGGACAAAGTGTGATTTGTCAAAATTTGCAGATGACAGTAAGGTGAGTGATAGAGCAAAATGTGCAGAAGACAGTGAAAGCCTGCAGAGGGATATAGATAGTCTAAGTGAGTGGGAAAGATCTGGCAGATGGAGTACAATGTTGGTAAGTGTGAGGTCATCCATTTTAGAAGGAATAACAGCAAAATGGACAATGTTTTAAATGATAAAAAGTTGCAGCACACTGCTGTGCAGAGGGACTTGGGTGTCTTTGTACATGAATCGCTAAAAATAGGATTGCAGGTGCAGCAGGTAATTAAAAAGGCAAATGGAATTCTGTCTGTCATTGCTCGAGGGATGGAGTTTAAAAACAGAGAGGCTGTGCTGCAGCTGTATAGGGTCCTGGTGAGGCCACACCTGGAGTAGTGTGTGCAGTTTTGATCTCCTTACTTGAGAAGAGATACATTAGCACTGGAGGGGGTGCAGAGGAGATTCACTCGGCTGATTCCAGAGTTGCAAGGGTTGGATTACAAGGAGAGACTGAGTCAGCTGGGATTATACTCATTGGAATTCAGAAGAATGAGGGGAAATCTTTTAGAAACATACAAGATTATGAAGGGAATAGATAAAGTGGAGGCAGGGAGGTTGTTTCTGCTGGCAGGTGAAACTAGGACTTGGTGGCATAGCCTCAAAATAAAGGGAAGCAGATGTAGCATTGAGGTCAGGAGGAACTTCTTCACCCAAAGGGTTGTGAATCTGTGGATTCCCTGCCCAGTGAAGCGATTGAAGCTACCTTGCTGAATGTTTTTAAGGCAAGGCTAGATAAATTTTTGAACAGTAAAGGAATTAAGGGTTATGGTGAGTGGGCGGGTAAGTGGAGCTGAGTCTCAAAAAGATCAGCCATGATCTTATTAAATGGTGGGGCAGGCTTGAGGGGCCGGATGGCCTACTCTTGCTCCTAGTTCTTATGTTCTTATAACTCAAACCCTTCTGACACTGCTTTTCCTTGTACAGATGCTGCTGAGTCAGGTACTTACATCTCTGTCGCATCTTTGGTGTACAGAATGTCCCCAATGTGTGTAGCCCAATAGATAGTTGACACTAAGCAAGAAAAGTAGATATGAGGCCAATGGAGCAGTTGTGTGTTCCAGGCGATGGAGACAACGGTGGAAGAGACATGTTAGAGCTTCTGACCAGGGCACTGAAGGTCCAGTCACAGCTAATAGGGCTTGCTTATGCGTGTGGAAGTCCCCCAGAACCAGGCCTGATTGCTAGCCTTCAGTTTATAGGGCAGCATGGTGCCCCTCTGCTCAGCGCTGCTGCCTCACAACACCAGGGACCCGGATTCAATCCCAGTCTTTGCTAGCCGTCAGTGCGGAGTTTGCACGTTGTCCCCCTATCTGCATAGGTTTCAATTGGCTGTTCTGGTTTCGATCCCACAACCCAAAGATGTGCAGGTTAGGGTGGATTGGCCATGATATATTACGCATAGTGTCCAGGGACGTGAGGACTAGGTGGATTAAGCCATGGGAAATACAGAGTTATGAGGATAAGGTGGGTGGAATTCTCTTTGGAGTGTTGGCGCAGACTTGATGGGCCAAATGGCTGCTTCTGCAGTTTAAGGAATTCTATGAATGAGGTTGAAGTTTGGTCCTGGCAACAGCCTACCCATGAATCTTTTTAAGCTTGCCCTACATCTACCACATGGCTCTGATTGCCTGAGCGTTGGAGAAAGATGTACTGGTGGATAATCAGCTGTTTTGACAAGCCTTCCACAACCATCATCTCCTGGGGTGGGACTTAGACCCAGAGCTTCTTACCTAGAGGTAAGGATCATCCCCACTGCGCCATGAGAATCAGAATGGGAGTGTGGCCATTTGTAATTTACTTTACTCCTTGGACCTAGCCATCATTGGCTAGCCTGGCATTTATTACCCAACACTAATTCCCCTGAAGCCAGTGAAGGGATAACCACATTGCTGGGAATCTGCACCCACAACTGCATCTTTAAATTGGTGAACGAGATGGGTTTTTTATGACAAAGGTTCAATGTCCAAATAGCCTACTCCTGCTCCTAACTTCTATGTTACATGGTCTGCCTCAGGATAACTTTTTATTTCAGTTGTTTTCAAAAAACAAATTCAAATTTCATGCTGGGATTTAAATTGAAATCCTAGAACATTAGCCTGAGGTTCTTCCCAATTTGCATGAATTGTCCTTCAAGAAGCTGAAAGAGAGGGAGCTCACTCCAGTTTTGTTCCAGTTGCAAATTCATCTTATCTGCTCTAACCAAAAGCAGCTCCTGAAATACAGCTGATTCATGCATTCCTGTGCCCGAGTTTCCTCTTTTCAAGTGATTTTACCTTAATCTCCAACATATGAACTTCTAATAATGGTGTAAATCAAACAGGAGACACAGGCTTGTGAGATAACTCCACAGCAGCGAGTATTCCATCACTGTGTCGCCCTTTATGTATATGTGAATAGGCCTTGATTTATAGTACTGCCTTATATAGAGTCAGGCACCAGCGTGTTAGTATCTCTGATACTCCTGTTTATATCTGTCAGCCAGGGGTCCCTGATTGGGCCCACTCATGGAACTCATATTCTATGAAGTCCAGCTGGCTGACCTCATTACAATCATTACAGCCTGGTTGATCGGTTTCAGTCTTGTGCGATAACAATGTTAATTTCAGTTCTGATTAGATTGAGAGCACAATGACAGTAGTCCTTTGGTTAATGCAGCCATTTTTAAGTCTTTTTTCCCCATCATTTTGAAACCATTTCAGTCCATGAAAGACCCAAGTATTAAAATCAAATGATGGAAGTTATCAATTGATAAATTATATTTTAACAGTATAGTGACACTTGATTTACCTTACAGCAAGCAATGATGACACTAGTTCTTGAGTGTGCAGGTTTAGTCATTGAATCTATACAGTGTGGAAAAAGACCATTTGGCCCAACAAGCCCACACCAAAGAGCATCCGACACAGATCCACTCCCCTACCCCTGCATTTCTCATGTCTAACCTAAACATCCCTGAACACTACAGGCAATTGAGCCTATCCAATCCACCTAGCCTACACATCTTTGGACTGTGGGAGGAAACTGGTGCGCGCAGAGGAAACCCACGGAGACACGGGGAGAATGTGCAAACTCCACACAGACAGTCGCCCGAGGGTGTAATCGAACCCGGGTCCCTGGCGCTGTGAGGCTGCAGGGCCAACCACTGAGCCACCGTGCCACTACGCATGTTTTAAGTTATGTCAATAACCACCAGATTGGCTGTACTCCTGTTAATCTCAAATCTACTTTCTTGGTTCCCCAGTTTACTTAACTCTGAATCAACACCCAGACTTAACCAATCAAGAGCAGTGAGCATAGATCAGTGACTGGACTCTTCAGAACACTGAAGAAGGGCTACTGGACTCGAAATGTTAACTTTACTTTCTCCCCAAAGATCCTGCTGAGTTTCTCCAGCCGTTTCTGTTTTTGTTTCAGATCTGCAGCATCCACAGCTCTCTGTTTTATCCCCATTTTTATGTTTCCTCTTGTAATAAAGGATAGCATCCATTAAGCTGTATTGATTCTACGTTGTACCTGCGTTTTGACTCTTTTGTCACTCATGCAGCCAGATCGCTCTGCAATCCGGAATTCTGCAGTCACTCCCCATCCAAGTAATACCCCCTGCTCATTCCATCTTACAAAGGAGCCCCTCTTTGTTACTTTCTTCAAGAAAGCAGTTGGCAAATGCTGTTCAATGCAAGCAAGTGTGAAATGATGCATTTGGGCAGGACAAACAAAGCAAGGGAATGATGGGCGAAAGGACCCTGGGAAGAACAAGGATCAGAGGGACCTTGGTCTCCACGTCCACCTTAAAGTAACAGGACAGGTGCATAAAGTGGTCAAGAAAGACATCTGGTTTACTTTATAAGCCAAGGCATGGAGCTTTCGAGCAGAGATGGTATGCTGGAATTGTATAGAATGTTGTTTAGGCCACAACCAGCGTATTGTGTGTAGCCCTGGAATCCACATGATATGAGGGATGTGATTGCATTGGAGAGGGTGCAGATGAAATTGACCAGGATGATGCCTGGCCTGGTGAGCTTTAGGTATGGAGACAGCTTGGGTAGACTGGGCTGAAAACAGATAATGCTGGGAATCGCAGTGGTAAGTCAGTATCCATGGAGAAGAGAGCAAGCTGACATTTCGAGTCCAGATGAGGACTGACGTGAAGTGGGGAGACTGGGGCTGTTTTCCTCGGAGGAGCGGAGATTGAGAAGGGAAATGATTGAGATGTAGAAAATTATGAGGGTTATAAATAGGGTAGACAGGGAGAACCTTTTCCACCTTGGTGGAGTGATCAATGAATGGGGGGAAGTGAGGCTTATATTTAAGGTTTAGAGAATTTAGGGAAATATTTTTCACTCAGAGGGTGATGGGAATCAGGAACCCACTGCCTGTAAAGGTGGGAGAGGCAGAAACACTGATAACATTGAAGAAGTATTGGGATGTGCATTTGCAATACCAAGGCATACAATGATATGGGCCAAGCGCTGGGAGATGGGATTAGAATGTTTAGGTGGTTGCTTTTAACCATTACAATGTCGATGGGCTGAAGGGCCTTCTTCTGTGCTGTAGACCTCTACAACTGTGTTCTGAGCACATCAGGCCAGAGGATAATGTTGGGGATTTGGGCAATGAATGGTTTATGGTACACTCTGGCTCCCTTCTAAACGTGTTCATCAGCAGTTTTGTTTTCTTTATTTATTCAGTCACGGGATGAGATTGTGGCTGGCTAGGGATCCCTAATAGCCCAGAAGGCAGTCAATAATCAACCTGTGGGTGTGGAGTCACATGTAGGCCAAACCGGGTAAGGATGGCAGTCTCCTTTCCTAAAGGGGCATTAGTGAACCAGATGGGTTTTTCCCCAATAACCAACAATGGTTTCATGATCATCATTGGACTCTTAATTCCAAATTTTTTATTTTTCTTATTATTGAATTCAAATTTCACCCTCTGCCATGGTGGGATTTGAACCCAGGCCCCAGAACATCACCTGTGTCTCTGGATTAACAGTCAAGTGATAATAACACTAGGCCACTGTCTCCCCATCATTAACCCAAATAGAGTCATACAGTCATATAGCATGGAAACAGACCCTTTGGTCTAACTTGTCCATGTTGACCTGGTATCCTAAATAAATTCAATCCCATTTGCCAACATTTGGCCCATATCCCTCATAACCCTTCCTATTCATGTACCCATCCAGAAGCCTTTTAAATGTTGTAATTGTACCAGCCTCCACCACTTCCTCTGGCAGCTCATTCCATACACACACCACCCCCTGTGTGAAAATGTTGCTGCTTAGATCCCTTTGACATTTTCCTCCTCTCACATTAAACATGTGCCCTTCAGTTTTGGACTCTCCTACTCTGGGGAAAAAAACCTTGGCTATTCACCCTTCTTGCCCCTCCCCCCATGATTTTATAAACCTCTATAAAGTCACCCCTCAGCTGACACTCCAGAGAAAATAACCCCAGCCTATTCAGTCTCTCCCGATAGTTCAAAACCTCCAACCCTGGCAACATCCTTGTAAATATTTTCTGAACCCTTTCAAGTTTCACTACATACTTCCTACAGAAGGGAGACCAGTATTGATGTAGTGTATATGTCTTTGCTGTTTATGGGAGCTTGCTGGGGATTGTTACAGATTGATTGTGTGTGGCCTATGTTACAACAGCCACCAAACATCAAATGACTTAATTGTCCTGAGGTTGTGGAAAGCACTGTAGAAATGCAAGCTTTTCTTTCATGTCTTTTAAAAACTTAAATAGCTATTAGAGAAAGGTTATATAAATGTGATAAATATTCATTTATCCCTTGTCAAACGCTCCAAGGAAGGTCAAGGGTCAGTTGGCTTGTCAATTATGGAATGTAATGACAGAGTAAATAGGGTGATACAGTTTTCAGCATACATGGCTCAGCAAGGCACTAAAATAAGGGCACAAATGTTCAATAATAACAGTAAGATCCAAACAAGTTTGGAAAAACTTTTTGCTCAAAGGCTGCTTAGAATTTGAGTTGCCCAGTGAAAAAACATTGTTGCTGAAGAACATTCTCCAAAAGTTGTCTTAAGTGAACTTGATAAGTTATTTTAAAAGAAGAATGCAGTGAAATTGCAATGAGTCAAATTCAGAAAACACAACACTCTGGTTGTGGCAAAGCTGTTTTTTGATTTGACTTGATTTATTACTGTCACATGTACCTAGATACAGTGAAAAGTTTTGTTTTATGCGCAGGACAGGCACATCATACCATACAAAGATCATAGGGTGATAGAACAGAGCGAGGAATACAAAATTACAGCTGCAAAGAAGATACACAAAAAACAAGAACAGCATGAGATTTGAAATTTGAGAGGCCCAATCAGAAGTGCAATAACGATGGGGAAGAAGCTGTTCTTGAACCTGTTGGTATGTGTATTTAAGGTTTTGTTAGTTTTCAGCTGTTTCTGCCAGGAGACTAGGAAAGCCAAATGAAACATGCTGGTGATTAGCCGAGATGCCGGATTGTTAACAGGATTAGCCAGACTTGCCATGCACCAAGCTATGGGAACAGAGATGGTCAGGTTAGGGTGTGAAAATAAAGAACAAACCGTCATTCAACACCAAGGTCTCTCTGTAAAAGGGTATTGAAACTCAGAAAATATGGCCAGATCTGTGTGAAAGTTAAAAATGCTATTGCTTAGAGACATGGTGACATTGAGGCAAAGAGGTGAGACCATGAAGGTTGACGAATGGCTGTACCATGGAACTGAAAGACGAAACGAATATAGATGGCAGTATGTTCCTCACTCAAGCAGCCTGAGGATAGTGATGCATGCTCTCCCTCTTTGCTCCCTGTTTCCCAAGCTGAAATCACAGGAGCTGTTGGGATATGCCAGGATCTAGCACTGCAGCATGGAGAAACATCACAAATAGCAGCAGGAGTAGGCCATTCAGCCTTTCGAGTCTGCTACACCATTCAATAGGATCATGGCTGACCATCCAATTCAGTCCCCTGCTCCCACTTTATCCCTATACCCTTTGATCCCTTTAGCTCTGAGAACTATATTACCTCCTTCTCAAAAGCATTTGATGTTTCAGCCTCAACCATTTTCTGCAGCAGAGGCTCCCCACTCTTTGGATGAAGACATTTCTCCTCACCTCAGTCCTAAATGGCCTACCCCATATGCTTAGACTGTGACCCCTGGTTCTGAAAACTCCAATCATTGGGAACATCCTTCCTGCATTTACCCTGTCTAGTCCTGCTAGACTTTTACAAGATTCTAGGAAATCCTCTCTCCTCCTTCTAAACCTCAGGGAATATAGCCCTAACTGATCCAGTCTCTCTTCATATGTCAGAATCTGTCTTGGGAAACTTTTGTTGCACTCCTTCTGTAAGCCAGAATATCCTTCCTCAGATCGGAAGGCTAAAAGTGCTCATAATACTCCAGGTGCAGCTTCACCAAGGCTCTGTATAATTGCAACAAGACAACAACAAGACACTACAAAACATATTTGACTGCATTGACAGGATGGACTGTTTTTCATTTGTCCTAAGGAAGCACTCCAAACAGAGCAAGATTACTGACTGTTCCCAGTGCTAACTCTCAACATTTTTCAATTCTTTTTAGTGTACAAGTTTGGGGTGGGGAGGGAGTGGTAGGGTGACGGGAGTTTAGTTTAGCTGGTTGGTGATGCAGAGTGATCCCAACTGTACAATCGGCACACCGGCTGAGATTATCACCTCCTTTTCAGCGTCTCCCTTCGCCTGCGGTGACCTCAGGTTAAACTCACCATCAGTCGTCTCTCTCTCTCTCTCTCTAATAAGAGAGCAGCCCCACGACCTATGGCAGCTTTTCACATTCCCGCTTTGTTTTCATTTTAGTTTTGTTCAACACAAAGCTTGTTTATAAACAAATCGGGTTACGAATTGGGCTTCCTTGGTTGTCCCAAAGCTCTGCTTAACACTATTTATGCTGGCAGACCACCTGCACTTTAATACTGTTTTATGGTATTGGAAGGTATTGGGAGTGAATGGGGGGAGAGTGGGGTTAGTTGAGATGAGCAATGTGAGAGAAAGTGTCAACACAGACTTCAATGTTGGAATAAGTTCAACAAATTTTGGGCTTGAAGCATGTCCTTGAAGCATGGCTTCTCCCATGTTCTCAGCCCAACCCCAGACACCAGGCCCTGTTGTCACATGCACTGAAACAAAGCAGCTGGCAAAGCTCAGCAGGTCTGGCAGCATCTATGAATGTCAAAACAGTAAATATTTTAGACCCAAAACGTTAGCTCTGTTTCTGCCTTCAAAGGTGCTGCCAGACTTGCTGAGTGTTGCCAGAAACTTTGTTTTTGCAGCATCTGCAGTTCTTTCAGTTTTTCACATGGTCTGCTATTACACATTACCCATTGTTAGTCACTAACAGTCCCCATTAGTAGCTGCTCACACTCCTAGGCTGATCATTATCCACTCCTTTGTCTGTCCAACTGCTCTTCTCTCTCTTTGGGCTCTACCTCCACCTACTGTTTACTCCTTACCCCATTCCCCGATCCTGTCTTCTGCATAAAAACCAACATTTTCCTACCATCAGTTCTGAGGAAGGGTCAGTGGACGCAAAATATCAACTGATTTCTTTCCACTAATGCTTCCAGGCCTGCTGAGCTTTCCCAACAATTTATGCTTTTGTGTTTTTCTCCCTGAAAAGGTGGTGAATCTTCGGAACACTCGTTCCCAGAGAGTGGTTGGGATAGGGAGGTTGAGGTTATTCAGTAGTTTCAAAGCAGAACTCGATTTGTGACTAATGGTGGGGGCAGTCATTATTCGGGATAGGCTGGAATGTAGGGTTGAGACCACAGTCAGACATTATTGGACAGTAGAACTGCTGAGAGGCGCAAAATGCTTCTCCTGGAAGGATGTTGTGAAACTTGAATGGGTTCAGAAAAGATTTACGAGGATGTAGCCAAGGTTGGAGGGTTTGAGGTACAGGGAGAGACGGAATAGGCTTGGGCCATTTTCCCTGGAGTGTCGGAGACCAAGGAGTGACCTTATAGAGGTTTATAAGAGAAGCATGGAGAGGGGTGACCTTGTAGATGTTTATGAGGGGCATAGATAGGGCAGATGGCCAAGGGCATTTTTCCAGAGTGAGAGAGTCCAAAACTAGAGGGCATAGGTTTAACGTGAGAGGGGAAAGATTTAAAAGGGATCTAAGGAGCAACATTTTCATGCAGAGTTTGGAATGAACTGTCAGAAGAATTAGTGGAGGCTGGCAAAATTACACCATTTAAAAGACATTTGGATGGATACATGAATAAGTTTGGGGGATATGGGCTGAATGTTGGCAAATAGGACGACATTAATTTAGGATATCTGGTCAACATGGACAGGTTGGACTGAAGGGTCTATTTCCATACTGTACATCTCTATGACTTTATAATCTGTACATTCGTATGTACTCTGATAGTTACAACATCAGCCAGGCATATGAGTTCCCTGATTGGGGACTGTTAATCTGGTCCAATCAGGGAATCCCGGCTGACAGATAAAAAAAACAGGAGGGTCAGGGGTTCGGCTCACCCTCGGAGGCAGACCTGAGCTAGCTGGGTCGATGTCATGTACTGTGCACATGTAAACAAAGGATGACTTGATGATGGGACACTGACCTTTGTGGAGTTACTTCAGTATGAATCAGTGCTTTATACAACATGCCAGTCTGTCTTGTTTCTGACTTGGAATGCTCCAGTATTGAGGGGGTGCTATGCTGTCGGAGGTGTGTCTTTTGAAAGATTTATAAAACCAAGGTGCTGTTTGCTCTGTCAGGCCTGATGTAAAGGATCCAGTAGCATTACTTCAAAGAAGGAGCAGGACCGTTCTATTATTAAATTATTATGACTTCTTGGGAGCATACTGTATATGAATCTCTGCCATGTTTTCCTACAACACTAACCCTGAGGTAAAAGTCAGAAGTCACACGACACCAGGTTTATTTGAAATCACAAACTTTCCGAGCTCCGCTCCTTTCATCAGGTGAAGTCAACCCTGATGTAGCTTGAGATGCCTCAGAAATGCAAATTTCTTTCTTGCTGTTTTTTTGACGGACTGAGAAGCTGACAAAAGGGTTAAAGGAACAGCCGATGCTGATTTCAGTGCGAGATACAGTTCTGAAAACCATGGGTTTCTAATTAGCTGTGGGTTTTTAAATTAGTCTCCGGCCGTCCAGCAGATCTGGGCTGTGGATTAACCAAGTGATACTATCTGCCTCTGACAGTGTCAGACAACAGAACTCAGCACTGTGCGAGCCATAAGCCACACTTCAGAAATCTATGAATTGACTGCATTCTGAGTGGACCCCCCCCCCACTTCCCCACAACACACTCAGGCCACACACATTAAGCACACTCCCAGGAGGGAGAACAAACATGGACCACAGGAAGTGTAGGAGGAAATCGACAAAGACCTCCCTTAAGCTTGTCAAATATCTCTTGCATTTCTTTACTCGGTGTTTTCTTTAAGCAAAAATGGGAAAACTATGGGAACAGATTCAGTAAGTTTTGTTCTTTTCCTTTCTTGATGAGACATATTGATGAACTGGGGTGATGATTCATTCACTGTAGAGGCTGGAGAGTCAGCCTAATGGAACACATCCTCCGTAGAGAGAGATCCACCTATATCTGTGAGAGCAGGTAAGGTGATGAGGTAAGGAAAAGTGTGCTCTTTCAGGTGATGTCAATGCCGATGCTGGAGTCAGAGTTAACACAGTGCAGAGCTGGAGGAGCACAGCAGGCCAGGCAGCATCAGAGGAGCAGGAAAGCAGACATTTCAGATCGGAAACACTTTGTTATCTTGGTTTCCAAAAAGACACTCAGAGGGAGAGATGTTGTGGGTGCGCGGTTCTACCTTTCTGGGGCTTTTGCAATATGCGATTGCATTCGAGGTGGCTCAGTGGTTAGCACTGCTGCTTCACAGCGCCAGGGACCTGGGTTCGATTCCAAACTCGGGTGATTTCCTGTGAGAGTCTGCACATTCTGACACTGCCAGAAGCAGATAGTATCACTCGATTAATCCACAGCCCAGATCTGCGTGGGTTTCCTCCTGGTGCTCCGGTTTCCCCCCACCATCCAAAAGATGTGCAGGTAGGTGGGTTGGCCATCTAAATTACCTGTAGTGTCCAGGGATGTGCAGGCTACATGAGTTAACCATGGGAAATACAGGGTTACAGTCTAGGGTAGGTGGTTGGATCTGGCTGGGAGGCTCTGCAGATGGTTGGGGAAGACTTAATAGACTGAAAGGTGTCTTTCTGCACTATAGGGATTCTACGAGTATAATAGCGTTCACGGTGATTTAGACCTGAACTCTTCAATGACTTCACCAAGCCCTAGGTTTGGATGGATGCTGGGGCCACAGGCACACTCCACTGAAAGCTGATGCACTGCAAAGGGCTTGAGACTTACCCAAGCAGCTTCAAGAAAAGGAAATTCATGGAAGCGAAGCTGAAATTGCTGGAGGAACTCAGTGGGTGAAGACAAAACAGTACTGGGGAGGGGTCACTGGACCTGAAACTTTAGCTCTTCACAGGTGCTGCTGGATTTGCTGAGTTTTCCAGCAATTTCTGCGTTTGATCCGGTCTGATTATCAGTCTTTCTGCCAATGAGAACCATTTCAATTTGTTTTATCTTAAACCTTTGGTAATGTTTTATGGCTCCATCGAATCCACTTGACCATCTGAGGAGAACAAGGGGCAGCTTGTTGATGCCTATACTGAGCCAGGACCCGAAAGCACCGGAGTTGCTTGTTGAGGCATAATGTTTGGTATTTAATTTAAAATGAGCTGGAAAACCCAGTTAAATTGCCCCAAACTAGAAAGATATTTTCTAATCTTCCAAAGAGAGCTCCCTGTGCACTGAATTCTGACTTTTTTTATTTTACAATTCTCTAAAAAACAGTAAAGAATGGTACAAGTTGGTTAATTTCCATCTGTACTACAATAATCCAAACCAGGTATTAAAGTCAGCTGTTGTATAATTGTAAGCAGCTGCTGTTAAATAAATGACAATGTTGGAGCACAATTAATGTACAGAATAATTAGCAACAGATTGGCAATCTTCACCCAAATGATGGTTACAAGCTAACAATATTGATGTGTGATGTGCATAGGGCTGCTCGCAGAGATCCTCTCCACCGGGGAGATAGTGACAGGAGTGACAGGGGCTGGTGTACTCATGTTGCACATTAGTTAGAAAGTGCTACAGTTCCAGAGACACCACCTTTCTGATGAGACATTAAACCCCTTACCTCTTTCCTCTTCCGTAATAAAGGTGGATAGTAAAGATCCAATTATATGATGTAACATTCTCTTTCCCAACATCGATCCATCAACCAGCAACACCAAGGCACTGTTGTTCAGGCATTGCTCAGCAGCTGCTGCATTTCAAAAGTAACCTCATCCCATGTTCTAATGTGCATTTCCCATTCTACCCAGTTACCACCCGATGGCCTAGTGGTATTATCACTGGACTGTTAATCCAGAGACCCTGATAGTGTTCTTGGGACATGGGTTCGAATCCTGCCATAGCAGATGGTGGAATATGAATTCAATAAAATATCTGGAATTAAAAATTGAATGATGACCGTGGATTTTTGGGAAAAAACCCATCTGGTTCACTAATGCCCTTTAGGGAAGGAAACTGCCATCCTTACCTGGTCTGGTCTACATGTGACTCCAGACCCACAGCAATGTGGTTGACTCTTAACTGCCCTCCTCTGCAATCAGGGATGGGCAATAAATGCTGACCAGCCAGGGATGCTGTCATCCCATGAATGATTAAGGAAATCAGCCTTGATGGAATTATGTCATCTGTAAAGGCCAGAATGGTCCCAAAGTACAATGTGATGAGTTTTTATTCCCTCTATTCTTGCATGATGTGGATGTTACTAATAAGGCCAGCATTTGTTTACCATCCCTAACTGCCCTTGGACTCAACGGCTTGCTCAGAGTGGTTAGGATCACAAGACCATAAAATATAGGGACAGGAGTTGGCCATTCAGCCCCTTGAGCCTGCTCTGCTATTTAATAGGATCATGGCTGATCTAACAACCCTCACGTCGACCTTCCTGACCTTTCCCAGTAACCCTTGATTCTCCGAGTGACCAAAAATCTATCCATCTCAGCCTTAAATATACGCAAGGATTCTGCCCCCAGTTGTCTGATCCAAAGACTCACAGCCCTCTGAGAGAAGAAATTCCTCCTTATCTCAACATTAAATTGGTGCCCCTTTACTTTGAGACTATCTGTGGTCTGGCCCTAGACTCCCCAATGAGGGGAAACATTCTCTCAGCATTTGTCGAGCCCTTTCAGCATCCCAAATATTTCAAGGACATCACATTTCATTCTTCTGGACTCCACTGAGTAGAGTTAGCACCTGTTTATCGTAATGCAAAACAGTGGCTCAGTGGTTAACGCTGCTGCCTCACAGCTCCAGGGGCTCGATTCCACATTCAGACAACTCTCTCTGTGGAATTTGTACATTTTCCCTGTGTTGGTGCAGGTTTCGTCCAGGTGCTCTGCTTTCCTCCCACTGTCCAAAGATGCACAGGTTAGATGAACTGAGAATTGCAGGATTACAGCAATGGGGTAGGTGGGGTGGGTCTGGGTGGGATGGTTTTGGAAGGCCAATGTGTACTCAACAGGCTGAATGGCCTGCTTCCACATTTTAGGCATTCTATGATTCTGTAACCTCCATACCAGGGATCATCCAAGTGAACATTCCCTGAACTACCTCCAATGAAATGGTATCTTTCCTTCAATGAGGGGACTAAAACTGCTCACAGTACTCCAGATGAGGTCTCACCAGCAACTTGTACAGTTGCAGTCAGACTTCCCTACTATTATACCCTAAACCCTTTGTAATAAGAGCCAATATTTGTTCTTATTTGATTTATTGCGGTGACATGTACCTAAGTACAGTGAAAAGTTTTGTTTATGAGTAACACAGGCAGATTTTAGCAAACATGGACAGGCAGATTGTATCAAACAAGGAGATACAGATGCTAGTGGGCTTAGACAGAGTGAAGCATACAGGTTATACTGTATAGAAAGTGTGTGAAGCAAGGTCAACATTATTTGAAATTAGAGAGTCCATTAATCAGTCTAATAACAGCAGGGAAGAAGCTGTTCCTGAACTTGCTGGTGCATGTGTTCAAGCTTCTGTACCTTCTGCCTGATGGAAGAGATTGTAGGAGATCATTACCAGGGTGTGATGGGTCTTTGATGATGTTAGTCTCCTTTTTGTGGCAACAAGGAGTGTAAATAGAGTCCATGAATGGAATGTTGGCTCCTGTGATGGGCTGGGCTGTTCACACCACCTTCTGTAGTTTCTCACAGTCCTGGGCAGAGCAGTTGCCATACCAGGCCATTATGCGCACGGAAGAGGGATTGTTGTGCCTTCTTGACTGTCATATTTATGCAGAAGTCCAGGAGAAGTTGTCGATTATCATCATTCCTAGGAACTTGAAGCTCTCTGCCCTCTCGACCTCAGCTCCATTGGCATAGATGGGGGCGTGTTCTCTTCTTTTCTTCCTGAAGTCAATGATCAGTTCTTTAGTTTTGCCAGCATTGAGAGAGATGTTGTTATCATTGCACCGTGTCACCAAGTTGGTTATTTCCTTTCTGTATTCTGACTCATCATCGTTTGATATCCGTCCTACCTTGGTGGTGTTGTCAGTGAACTGGTAGATGCTGTTCATTTGGAATTTGGCAACACAGTCATGGGTGTAGAAGGAGTACATTAGCTGCAGGCAGTTCGGAGGGTAGTTACAAATCAACCACATTACTACAGGCCAGACCAGGTAAGGATGGCAGATTTCTTTCCCTAAAGGATATTGGCGAAGCATTTGGACTTTAATAACATTTGATGATATTTTAGCAGTCACAATCACTGATACTAGTTCCATCTTCCAGATTTTAAAATTGAAATTAAAATCTACCATCTGCTGTGGTGGGATTTGAAGTCTCATCCCTAGGGCAATAATCTGGACCTCTCACTGGATTAGTTCAGTGTATCACTCTCCCAGATCACCCCCTATATATTGTTATCCACTATGTTACAGTAGTTCAGGTTCTCACTGCTGCTCTGGGATAGGATGCACGCAGCTAGAACCTCTATTTCTTTAACATACAGCGTAAGAATAGACACAGGAGGTGGCCATTGAGCCCTTTGTGTCTGCTTGCCCTCAGTTCAATCGTGAATGTTCACTACTCAATGACCTGCTCACCCGTCCCATGCTGTCTTTGGGCTTTGCTGGACATTTGGTTGGACATCGAGAACGTGTCCACCACGGGCTGTCGAGGCTCGCCCAGATAATGGAGCTGCTTGAGTGAGGTCTGTCGGTCTGTCAAGTCCTATGGAGCCTGCAGTACAGTAAGTGGTAATTATCTGGGAGCAAAGTGGGGAAAAAACTGACACCAATTCACAAACAGCAATTCCCGAATGAATTTAAACCAATTCTCTTTATCCCCGGGACCTTTGCTTTTTAATTGACTGCCCTCGTGAACGGCTTTCCTAACGTCAGGAATACTATACTCATTCACACTCCTATTTCATTTTTGTGAAGCTGGTAAGGAATGAACTGCTTTTCACAAGACCACATAGGCTTGCAATTATTGCCTTTACTGTTGTTAAGTACAAATTATTTCCTTTGTAAGAGCCTCCAATGTTTTTCCAGCTACAGATGTTAAGCTAACAGTCCTGGAATTCCCCAGATTGTGCTCTGACCTTTGGAAATTGGAACAAGATTAGTTGTTTTCCAATCATCTGTTACTACTCCTGGATGTAATGAGCTGTGAAACTTCTAATTCACAACTCCTCTTATGTCTTGTCTCATTTCCTTAAATGCTGCGAGATGTAATCCATCTGGTCCTGTTGTCTTATGGATACTTCGTGTTTTAACGGCTAATTCATTACCAATTGCTATTATTTCCATGAGTCTAACTTTCTATTTTTTTTGGCCCATGGGGAAGGTAAAAGGATCATTTTCCGCCATATAAACTGTTGCAATTTGGTCATATTGTTTTATACACTCACTGCTGAAAATCTCTTAACTCAAAATAGGCTGAATTTGTTCCTTAATATTATGGTCACCATGCATTTAACTCCCACTGTATGTGTTTTATTCCTTAAACATCTCCTTAAGAGGTCAGCCCATTGCAATCCCAAGGAACTGGGCATATCTTATTGAGGGTGAATTGCTTCCTTTCCCAGCATGAGAGCCAATTCCATTGCATCAGTGTTTGGAGTGTGCCCAAGGGTGTAAGGAAGTTCACAGCAGATTGGCACAAGGTAACAATGCTTCTTTAATGACCTAGTGCAGGCACAATGGGCTGAATGGTCTCCTTCTGCATCATAACAATTCCAGGATATTTCATTGTCACCATCATTCCATTGGCGTAACGCAATGGGCATGAGCTAATCCACTGGGAATGAGGTGGCTTCTTGTCAATGGTGAGACCAAGCTATGAGAGACATGTTTTGCCACAAGTGTTTTGCAAACAAAGTGGTAATGGGCTGTTATTCTCAGAGTTGGCAGTCAGCTGATCTTTAGTCCACTGGAGTTGTCTCTGTTTCCCTTTGTTGCCAGCTAATATACAAGAACAATGTTTAGGGTCCTTATGTTACATTTGCAGCCATCCTTGAAGTGGAATTTTTTGAATTCATTCATGGGATATGGGCATCGCAGGCTAATCCACCATTCATTGCCCATCCCTATTTACCCAGAGGGCAGTTAAGCGTCAACTACATTGATGTAGGTCTGGGATGGACATGTAGACCAGATCAAGTAAGGATGGCTGATTTGGGACAGCACGGTAGCTCAATGGTTTGCACTGCTGCCTCACAGTGCCAGGGACCTGGGTTCGATTCCAGCCTCGGGTGACTGTTTGTGTGGAGTTTGCATGTTCTCCCAGTGTCTGACTGGGCTCCCTCCCTCAGTCCAAAGGTTAGATGGATTGGCCATGCTAAGTTGCACATAGTGCAAGCTAAGTGGTTCGCCAAGGGAAATGTAGGGTGAGAGGGATTCTCTTCAGCAGGTTGGTGTGAACTTGATGGGCCAAATAGCCTACTTCCACGCTTTAGAGACCCAATGATTTCCTTCGCTAAAGGATAATAGTGAACCGGATGGGTGTTGCTGACAATTGACCATGGTACACAGTTGTCTTTGCAGTTTCATTATCACCAGTTGACTTTTAATTCCAGATTTTTCATTGAATTTAAATTCCACCATCTGCCATGGTGGGATTTTTTTTCTATTCATTCACAAGATGAGGGCATTGCTGACTAGGCAGCATTTATTGCCCATCCCCAATTGCCCAGAGGGCTGTTAAGAGTCAACCACATTGCTGTGGGTCTGGAGTCACATGTAGGTCAGACTAGGTAAGGAGGGTAGTTTGTTCCCTAAAGGACATTAGTGAAAAAGATGGCTTTTTCTGACAATAGATTCACAGTCATCATTAGATTCTTAATTCTAGATATGTTATTGAATTCAAATTCCACCATCTGCCATGGCAGGATCCTAAGCCAGGTCCCCGGAACATTACCTGTGTATCTGGATTAACAGTCCAGTGATAATACCACTAGGCCATTGGGTCCCTTGTTTCCCATTTGAACCCTAGATATTATTCAGGTCACTGGAGTAAATAGTCTAGCAATAAATCCCCTCATCCATTAGCTCCCCCTTTTGCTGTGACCTACTGATTGCAATGCTCTGATAACCAACCACATGTGGAAGCCCTGGGGCATTCAACAGTCTTTCTCCAAATGTAAACAAGACACTTAATGCAGCAAAATATTCATCATGACACTGTAAAGCTTAGAAAGCCCGAATAGTGGCTATGAAGAAGGATGGAGCAAGTCATACAGAGAGCAACAAGAAAGCTCTTGAGATGGCATAAGAGGAAGGGTCATCAGTGAACAACGTCAAAGAAAGGCAATAAGGCCACATTGGCTAAATTCTAAAGTGTGGGAACTTGCTGAAAAAGGCGGCTCAAGGAAGATTGGAAGGATGTTGACCACGAGGGAGAAAGACAATGATGATGTTAGACAATGTGAAATTAAAATGGGAAGCTTCTGTGAAAAGAAATGCATATATCTATGAGGTGTAGAAGAGTGTACAGGGGATCTGTCTCGATGTAGATCACTGATATTAATGACGCAGTGCATCAGTTTGACAATGCATCATACTTTATGAGATTTGTGCATTCAGTAAAGCTTCCCAAATATACAGAGTACTAATTCCATGACTCACAGCCTGCCATAGATCTATTTTTGCTAAAGAGAAAGTACTTACCTATGAACAATTTTAAGAAATTCAGCACAACCATGAACAAATCAGTGTAGCTGGAATGCCTACGATTAGACAGATACCCTGAAAGACTCTCTCACAAGAGAAGTAGTGTTCCATTCCTTCCAATCAAGTTGACTGTCTTTGGTCCTAATTTAAAAATTTCACCAACCCCACCACACCCCCCCCCCACCCTCCCATCTACTCCTATCCACCTCATGCTGTTTGCTTTTTCAACTCTGGCTTTCTGGATCTTCTCACCTCCTCTTACCCCACACCCATTGATGACAAAACCTTCAGTATTTAGTCCTAGCACTCTGCAACTCTCTGCTTAAACCACCCGTCACAATAGGAGCACAGGACTTAGAAGCAGGAATGGGCCATTTGTCCCTTTGGGCTTGTTTCACCATTTGACAAGGTCATAGCTGACTCAATTGTGATCACAATTCCAATTTCCCATCTGTTCCCCATAGACCCCAACACCCAAGTATATTAACTATCAAATGCAGAATTGAATTCAATGACCCATGCAGCCTCCACTTGAAGCGATTAACAACTTTTAACTCTTACTTAGCGATAAGCTAGATCAAGTGTATTTCACTGATAATTTCTGTTTCATGGAGTTCAAGCAAGCCAATTTCACAGTGCTAAAACTTTTGAGTTTGTGCCAGACAGTTTGAGAGTCTAGGATTTTTATCTTCATAAAATGCACTTTCTGACTGAAGGAAGTATACAAGACATAAGGCGCATTTCAAGATGTAACAAAAAAAAATTAAATGAGATGGTTAAGGTTATCTAAGAATAACCAAGAACAGAATATCTAACAATGTCTAAAAATGTAATATCCAATAACATTTAAAGTTTTATCTGAAAGCCCTAAGACAGTAATAGATTTTCTCTGGTAGAAAAAATACCTGTGGAAAAGTAATTTACATATTTTTTGAAACTTCTGAAATTTCTGAAGAAGGGTTTTTTTTAATATTATTTTGATTCTCCTGTTTGGAAAATATGATGGTTTGTCAACAGTCCATTTAGGTTCCTCCCGGCTTCATGTGAAGCTGTATCAAATAACTTTATTCTTTAATTATTTCCTTCATGAAGTTGAGAGCTTTTATCGAGTCAAATTATCTGTAACATCATTTGACCAATCGAATTATACCTAGAACGCAACACCTAACACTTACCTCTAAAATAAGAAAAGGTGAGCATTGAAGCTAACTTCGTAATATATCTTGAGAAGGTTTGACCTGGTTAATAACCATGTAATAAAGAGTTTTGCCATTAATTGTTCCAATATTTTTTCTGTAATAAACAGTTTACATTTACACTCAGATGTGATGTTGTCATATTTCTTCCCAGGCTCCTTTTCAGTGATTAAACAATTGCTCATACCTTTCTTTTATTGTCTGCATTACATACTAATTTAGTTAATAGCATACTTGGGGAGTCTCCATGTTTCCTATTAAGTACATCCTTTCCCTCGATTTTGTTCCACCTAATTAATTATGCTTGTTTCTTTATCAAAATTGTATTAGATAGCATCCCAAACTGCTTTCTGAGGAAAAGAATCCCACAGACTATTGATGCACTCAGAGAGAAAGCTTGTCCCCTTCTCTGTCTTAGACAAACTCTCTTCTCCCACTTTGAGCGGCCTCATCAAAACCTACAACACCAGTTGTTAAATGTTCTGCCACTTACCATTGACCCAATTCCCCATTATGTTGGATCTGTTAACATATCAGAGAAAGTGTTAGCTCAACTGTTTGGAGGTCCCAAGGAAAATATAAAATTTCAACAAAATATGGCACAATAATTTTGATTTTGACACCACGGATATGGGAAGGAAGAAGAGTTTGAGGCCTGGAGCCTAAGTGACACAACTAACAGAGGGGCCTGGGAGTTCAGTACATAATTCTTTGAAATTTGCAGACAGTGTGGTTAAGAAGACATTTAACACAGTTGCCTTCATTGCTCAGACCTTTGTGTGTAGGAGTTAGGATGCCATGTTATGGTTGTATAGGACACTGGTGAGACCGCTCCTGGAGTACCATGTCCACTTCTGCTCGCCCAGTTAGGGGAAGGATATAGTTATGCTGGAGAAGTTTCAGAAGAGATTTACCAGCTTGTTGCCAGGTATGGAAGGTTTGAATCATAAAGAAAGGTTGGATAGGCAGGGACTTATGTCATTGGAACATAGGAGGTTGAGAGGTAACGTTATGGAGGTTTATAAAATCATGAGAGATATAGATAGGGTAAATGGTAGGTTTTTTTTCCATAGGATGGGAGATTTCAAGACTATGGGGCATATTTTTAAGGTGAGAGGAGACAGATTTAGAAAAGACATCAGGGCATTTTTTTTACACAGAGTGCTTTGCAAGTGGAACGAACTTCCAGAGGAGGTGATGGATGTCAGTACAGTTGCAGCATTTAGAAAACACTTGGATAAGTACACAAATGGGAAAGGATTGGAGGGATATGGGCCAGATGGGACTAGTTTAGCTTGGGATTATGTTCTTTGTGGACCAGTTAGAGTAAAATGTCCATTTCTGTGCTGTATGATTGTATGACTCCACTAGTAAAGAAAGTTGAAAACACAAATGGCCAGAAATAGTTCCGATAGAATGAAGCTGCAAGAAAATGTAATGCAGAGGAGTTATAGCCGCTGCTTATTCTAAACATCAAAATTCTGAAATTCCCTCCCTAAAGACCACAGTGGACTGCAGGGGTTCAAGAAGGCAGCTCACCATCACCTCTAGGGGCAACTAGGGACGGGCAACAAATGCTGCCCCAGCCAGCGACCCCACATATGAATGAAAAAATTACTTGCATTCCTTCAATATATTCTTCTCAAACATTCCTATGGCAAGAGATGGGGCCTGTAATTTGTGAGAGAAAGCAAGGTTTATTTTAAAACAAAGAAGATAAGAGACAGAGAAGCAGAAAGAGAGAGTAAAAAACTTGTATTTTCAGCATCTTTCTCGACCACTGGATGGCCCAAAGCACATTACAGCCAATGAAATCGACACAAAATACTGCCAAGTCAGCAGTAAATGGAAACTGAAAGTGTTGTAGAAAATTTGTGGGTCTGGCAGCATCAGTGGGGAGAGAAACGAGTTAACGTTTCAACAGCTTTAGCTCGGATTCAGCAGCAGCAGTGAGAAAGTAGATGTGCCAACAGAATGAGATGTTGGTGAACACAGATTTGGAAATACAACGGTCCTGGTGGTAATTGTTAATCTCCAAAGCTCTATCCTGGCAAGGAGAGTACAATTCATAGTCCACAGAATGACACAGATCCTACTGTTTGAGTGTCAAACATTCTAGTCGGAGGCAGTATCATACAACTAGAAAGTAGCTACCTCTTGAAAGGAAAGGATGAATGAACCAGCTCTTAAAGGCAGTGATATTATGCACACTTCACTACTAACCACACTGACTTCAGTCTCTTAAAACAGAAAACAAATTTTATATCTCAAACACTAAATGTGCTGAAGTGCAAGTTCATGACATAGCCAAAATGCAGAATTTAATATGTTAACCACTGCGCGTCTCCAGTCAACTTTGAGCTTATTAATTACGCAGAATTCTAATTTATTCTTGTTGCAAAAATTACCTGTTTGAGAACTAAAGCATTGTTAAAGCTATGATTCATTGTGACCTCTTAGACGTCTAATTTCCTCGTTAGATGTCCTCAGGTTAGCAAGACCCACTCACGGCAATTATTGACATAGAGTCATACAGGCCTTTTCCTTACAATCAGTGGTTTCAAGTCAAGGGGACACATTTTTAAGATGAGAGATTTAAAAGTAACATAAGGGGCAATTTTTTACACAGAAGGTGGTTCATTTTTGGAGTGAACTTTCTGAGGAAGTGGTGGGTGTGGGCACAATTACAACCTTTAAAAGACATCTGGGTAAATACATGAATAAGAAAGGTTTGGAGTGTTATGGGCCAGGAGCAGGCAGGTGGGACTAGTTTAGATTACGATTATGTTCAGCATGGACTGGTTGGGCCAAAGGGTCTGTTTCCGCGCTGCATATGCTTTTTACTGGAACCAGGAGCGGTGTCTGTCCCTGGTCTGACTGGGCTATAATGTGCTGCTATTTAAATATTTTCTAATCAACCTATTTAAGTACACCTCTGGAGCAGGTGGGATTTGAACTCAGGCCTCCTGGTTCTGAGGCAGGGACACTACAGCTGCATCACACAGCCCTGGAGGCAGGGACGCTACCAGAATGATTTCAATTACGTGGCATTGCAAATACAACAATACCATTGAGGAGTCTGTTGGCCAGTTATCTCCAAAGTGTACTTGAAGTAAAGATCCTCAAAGCCCTTCTTGCGATGTTGCTGCTTTGACATTCTTCTCAATAAGAGGAGTAAACTGGTCCTGAGCCTTGTTTCACCATTCTTGATCGTGACAAAATTACAAGCCTGTGTTTTCTGCCATTGTGACTGCAGGGGACCAGTCGGCTGCCTTTGCAGTCGCTGTGCTTGTGTTTGTCAATGTGAACGATGCAGCAAGTAGCTGCTTGCATCTGAGCACTTTCCTTGCATGTCAACCCAAGTTTTTAAAGCTCCCTTCATTACCCTCACTGTAACTAGAAAGCTTAATGTATTGCCCTTCATATTTTCCTTTAAATTCTCCATTTACAAACTGCAACTATCTTACCATTTCCAGTTAACACCCTGGCTTGATTTTTCATAATGTTCCTTTGTGTCTTTGATAACTTGTCCTCTTGCAATAGGAAATAGAGGTAAGTATTTGCTCAACACTTTATTTTAACTCAGGCATGAATACTTCAAAATAGCTTTGTGATAGGACCATGTGAAATCTCTGCCAGACAGTTTCTCTAACAACACTTTCTGCCATGATGTATGGCTCATGAAGTTTCATCATGTAAGTCACAGAGAAGCAAAAACTTGAAATGTGATTCCTGCTGCTACCAGGGAACATAGAGTTCAGTTTAAGCACATGTTCATTGTTGCCTACACTGATGCCCCATTTCTATTAATGTTTAAATTCAACAAGGAACAATTAGGAGGATGGCACAATAGAATTTTTAACAACTGTGAAGCTCCCAAGCAATCCATTGGATCCCATAGGACTGGTTTAAAGTTTGAAAGTCCTGTGATTTCCGCACTTCCTTCTTAACCCTTAGGATCTTCTGCCTGGATACAACAATTTGGCCTAATTGGGTCCCATCTCTTCAATGATCTCATACTCAGGCTCCAAGCCTGCTTCCCCGCTTCTGTGAAGCATATGATAGTATGGATTAGGGGAAGGAGTAGGCCATTCGGTCCTTCCAACCAGTTCTGTAATTCAGTGAGATCATGGCTGATTTCACTGTGACTTTAAATTAATTTCCCTGCCTCCCCTCTGTTCCTTTTACTCCCCTGTTAATGAAGAATCTATCTACCTTGGCCTGAAAAATGCTTAATGGCCCTGCTCCACCAGTGTGGGGCAATTTGGTGTTTTTTTAAATTAATTCCTGAGACCCTGGCAACTATTGTCCATCACTTTTTGTGCCTTGCCAAGCCATTTCAGAAGGCAGTTCAGAGCCAGCAATGGCAGCAGAGTTGTATATCGACTGAAGTAGTTGAGCATGGCAGATCTTGTTCCCTAAAGGACACAAGGGAGCCAGATTTTATTTATGCCTATGATTATATGGTTGTTTTATGCCATCTCTTAGTTCTAGATTAACTTTGAACCTCACCGTCTGTCATGGTGGGATTCAACTCATATTCACACAATATTAACATAGACTCTGGATTATGAGTTGGGTAACCATGCCACTACACCACTGTCTTCCCTTTTGTTACATTGACGATGCCACATCATTTCAAGCTTTGTTACTGCAGCAGTGTAAAGGCCAAGCTTTTCATGCTGGTCTCACACTATTTACTTAACATATTTAGGGAATATAACCATTAAGTTTATATTGATGCGAAGCCAAAACTGTTTCACATTTGCTCAAAAAATGTAAGTACAATAAAATGTGGAATGATATTTTATACATATGGGGAGAATTTCAGCATTGTTTCCATCACTTATTTGGAAGGATTAGTGAGATGAATTTTGGGCCTGATTTCCCAGAAATATGACGCTAACTTCGAAGTATTCGGGATACTTTGACTGAGCTTAGCATTGAATGCCCAGCAGAAGCAAGCAAGGGCCCTCGCACTCATGGACTGTGACTAAGGTTCATCTGTGACCAAGGCGCTCTTGTACCATACAAGTTGTCAAGTGGATAAACCAGATCACTGACTCTGCTAAAATGGCACAGGCAGGGCTTTCAACAGGGTGGTATAAAGCATGTGGCACAGCGAGTGTGTGGGACTGTTCTGAGCTGTCAGGGGAGCTGATGGAGTTCCTGTGGTAACATTCAGAAAGTCTTCCCAAACAAAACGAAAGTAATTCAGTGAAATTGCTAGCAAGCTGTTTAGATATGCAGCTTCTGTAGAAAGCGGAAAGATCCCAGAATTTGCTATTGTGGAAAAATTGACAAGGTGAGAAAAGGGATTTATGCAATCTAAAGACCTGGGGCTACAGTCAGTAACTCTGGAGCTGCTGCTGGCTTTGTAAATGAGTTGGCTCCTCAACAATTCAGGTATTGACAAGTAATATTCCACAAGAAAAGAAAGGAAGTCTTGCATTTACATAACCCAATGCACTTTACAGCCAATGAAATACTTCTCAAGTGTAGTCACTGCCATGATGTAGGAAACCTGACAGCCAATTGGCTCACAGCAAGCTCTCTGAAACAACAGCGTGATAAATTGCCAAACAATGTATTTCTTAAACTGATGGTGGTTGAGGATTAATTTTTAGCAAGGGCATTAGGGATAATTCCACTACGCTTCTTTGAAATAGTGCCATAGAATCTATTACTTCCAAGTGTAGAGTAGACAAGAGCCAGGTTCAATGTCTCATCCAACACACAGCATTTCCAATAGTGCTGTGCAGCACTTCATTGAAGTATCTGGCTACCTAGAGTCATAGAGATGTACAGCACAAAAACAGACCCTTCAGTCCACCTCAGCCATACCGACCAGATATTCTGTATTAGTCCAGTCTCATTTGCCAGCATTTGGCTCATATCCCTCTAAGCCCTCCCTATTCGTGTACCCATCCAGATGCCTTTTAAATGTTGTAATTGTACCAGCTCCCACCACTTTCTCTGGCAGCTCATTCCATACACGTACCACCCTGTGTGTGAAAAAGTTGTCCCTTTGGTCCCTTTTAAATCTTTTCCCTCTCACTTTAAACTCATCCCCTCTAGTTTGGACTCCCCCTACCCTGGGGAAAAGACCTTGGCTATTTACCCTACCCATGCCCCTCATGACTTAAACTTCTGTAAGGTCATCCCTCAGCCTCAGCCTATTCAACCTCCGCCTACGGCTCAAACCCTCCAAACCTGGCAACATCCTTGTAAATCTTTTCTGCACCCTTTCGAGTTTCACAACATCTTTACTATAGCAGGGAAGCCAGAATTCTTGTGCTTAAGTTTCTAGAGTGATAATTGAATGTTCTCACTTCTCGCTCAACAGTGTTATCACCCAGTAACCATTGGCACATAGGCTTTAGCATGGTTTAATATGAGAAATGAGCGAGGGAGAGACATATCTTTATCAAAACTGTTATGATAGGTCATTTTTTGAACTGTAAGCTGTAAATTGTTGAATAATTCAATACAACAACATAATATGCCCAGCAAAGTGAAAATTTATAAGATCAGAAGATTTTTAAATTATGAAGTGTTGTTGGTGTGAGTAATTGTAGACTGTTAGCTTATCTTTGGAACTATGTGCTGTGACATTATGACTTCAATTCATCACTAAGAGTCTGGGGAGAATAGGAGAAAATCTTGTAGTGTAAAAATTACAGGATTTTGGGAAGCAGAGAGTGATTGAGGCAACAATCATTGTGTGTTTTAGCAACACATTGGATAACCATTTGAGCAAGATAAATGATCTTTGAAGAGGGAAAGCATAATTCCATAAGAATAGGATCAGGAGTGGCCATTTGGCCCCTCCAGCCTGCTCCACTATTCAATAGGCGACTCAACATTCCTCACATTCGCATTCCTGCCCTTTCCCCATAACCTTTGATACTGTTAATGATCAAGAATCTATTTGTCTTGGCCTTAAAGCAATGGAATGAGTTTGCATTGACTCCAGAACAGAGCCAGTACAAACACAGTGGGTTGAATGTCCTCCTACTGCAGTGTCATAATTTGGAATTCAAGGCGGCCTGAAACTTTTACTGCAGGGCATGTTCTCTGATAAATTGTCAAGAACGGAAGCACCAGCTTTAGCAGAAATGCATTCTTGATTGATAATTAGGGTAATTTTCAGGGTGCTTGGCCTGGCAACCAGAGAAAACAGATTTGAAGTTGGTTGATACACCAATAGAAAGTGTATGAAGGAAAGGAAAAACAGGTTATACAGTGAGTTTTTGAAATCCAGAATGCATTGCTGCTGAAAACAGATTTAATAGTCACTTGCTAAAGGGAGTTAGATAAATGCTTGAATGGGAGATGAAAAGGTTAGGTTAGGGGGAAACAATACAAGAGTGTGACTATTTGGATAGCTCCACCTACAGTGCAATACACTGAATAGCTTCCTTAAAAGTTTTATCATTCCATGACCGTTCAAATCCATCAAAAGCCAATGCTTCACCACCTTTAGAATCACATGGTCAGGACAAACTCTCTCTCTAACAACACTGAGAACATACCTATCCCTCATGACCAGCTTTGCATCTGGAAGGTAGTTCACCACCTTCTCAAGGAGCAATTCTGGATATATCTGACCATGAAAGAAGTTTGTTTTTAGGCACATAAATATTTTGTTGGCCTGGCATTAAATTGTTGCAGAGGTTTGGGATTTACGAGGCTTGTGTTGGGATACTGTCTCAGTACTTGTCGCACAAATAATATTGTGTTGTCATTCAATTGATTAATTAATGGCGAAAGAGATTAGCAAGGAAGAGAGGTAAGAGAACCAGAGTGGGAATTAACAAGAGACAGACAGATTAAGTGGAGAAATTTTAAGATTATGAAAAGGTTTGATAGGGCAGACAAGGAGAAGATGGTAGGGGCAGACTAAAACTGGGGATGAGGGTGGGGCATAAACAGAGGATAATCCCTCATATATCCAAAAGGGAATTCAGGACACTTCGAGAGTATTGGGGATTTGGAACCTGCTACCAACAGGAAGTGACTAAGGCAAATCGGATCAATACACCTCAGGCCAAAATGCGGAAGAAATGAATAGAAAGGTCCTTCATTGGGGTTGGATAAAGAGAGATGGGAAAAGGCTTGACTGGAGCATATGTATCAGTGTGGGCATAGAAACATAGAAAGTAACAAGAGTGGGCCATTCAGCCCTTTTGAGACTGCCCACCATTCAATATGACCATGGTTGATCAGCCATCCTGTTTTGGAAAGCAATGGCCTTGCGGTATTACTGCTTGACTGTTACAACAGAGACCCAGGTAACGTTTCCAAAATCAACTCGAAAGAACTGCAGATGCTGTAACCCAGGGACAAAAACAGAGCTGCTGGAAAAGCTCAGCAGGTCTGGCAGCATCTGTGAAGGAAAAAAACAGAGTTAACGTTTCGGGTCTGGTGGCCCTTCCTCAGAACTGTCTTTTTTCCTTCACAGATGCTGCCAGACCCGCTCAGCTTTTCCAGCAACTTTGTTTTTGTTCCTAATGTTCCCAAAACCTGGGTTCAAATCCCACGGCACGTGTTGGAATTTGAATTCAATAAAAATCTGAAATTGAGAGTCTAATGGTGACTGTGAAATGATTGTCAGGAAAATCCCATCTGGGTCACTAATGTCCTTCAGGGAAGGAAACTTCCATCCTTACTGGCTGGGTCTATATGTGGCTCCTGACCTGCAGCAATGTAGTGAACGTTCAACTGCAATTAGAGATGGGCAATAAATGCTGGCCTAGCCAGTGACAAACAGACAGTGCATAATTCTTAGAAATTCCCCGTTCCTGTTTTCTCCTGCATATGTTTTGATCTCTTTGGCCCTGATAATTCTATCAAACTCCTTCTTGAAAACATTCACTGTTTCAACCTGGACTGTTTTCCATGGCAAAGAATTCAACTCCCAGGGTGTAGAGATTCCTCCTCATTCTCATTCCTAAAAGGCCTACCCCATTTCTTTAAACTGTGACTCCCCCCCTCCCCACCCCGGTTCTGGACTCCCCTGTCATTGGGAGCATCCATCCTGTATTTACCCTGTTCATTCCTGTTGTAATCCTATAGGTTTCTATCATCAGTTAAATAAGAAGGCTTTTTTGTACTTCCTCTGTAGTCCACTCTAAAAGAAGCATTAAACAATTGAGATAATTAAAAAAGATTATGATACAGATTTATATATTCATTCATTTGTTGTGTTATTTATTCTTCAGCTGATCATGAGGGTTTTTATCCTGAATTCAATGAGATTATTGGGTTTGCATATACTCCTGCTGTTCACTTCCTGTAGCGCCTTTCCAAAAACTTGAAAATCTGTATTTTTTTTCAGTTGCAAGGCTTAACCATGGGAATTTTATGCCGCAGAGCTCTAACAGAGCCACGCATTCATAAAGCACAGAAACAGACCCTTTGGTCCAACCAGTCCATGCCGACTATAATCCCAAACTAAACTAGACCCACCTGCCTGCGCTTGGCCCATATCCCTCCAAAGCTTTCCTACTCATGTACTTATCCAAATGTCTTTTAAATGTTGTGACTGTACCCACACCCACCACTTCCTCAGGAACTTCATTCCACACCCCAGCCACTCTCCTCGTAAATTTAAAAAAAAGCCTCTGGTGCATTTTTAAAATCTTCCTCCTCTCACCTTAATAAAAATGCCTTCCCCTCTTGAAATCTCCCACCCTAGGGAAAAGATATCTGCCATTCTCCTTATCTGTATCCCTCGTAATTTTATAAACCTCTTTCAGGTCACCCCTCAACCTCCTGTGCTCCAGTGAAAAAAGTCCCAGTCTATCCAGCCTCTCCTTATATCTCAAACCGTCCATTCCCCGCAACATCCCGGAAAATCTAAGCTGAACCCTTTCCAGTTTAACAGTATCTGTTTCCAGTTCGGATGCACGTTTTGCGATTTGGTTAATCAAACTGAACTGGGTGCGTCTGGCTCCAAGTGAATCGGGACCGTCTAGAAATGGGATAACAAGGTGTAGAGCTGGATGAACACAGCAGGCCAAGCAGCATCAGAGGAGCAGGAAAGCTGACATTTCGGGTCTGGACCCTTCCTCAGAAAAGGGTAATCGCTCTAGCGATGGAGTTGGCGGCGGGACGCTGAAAACCCTGCACTATAAAGAACAATAGCAGGTTAGACATTTGCAAATTTTCTTTTCGATCCAAGACTGGTTAAAGAACGTGAGATTTGACGTTGTACCATCAGGTGGAATTGTGTGTTGTTCTCAGGGAATAAAACTTTTCTGCCACGCAATTTATTTCGAAAACCGCAAATATGTAAATAATAAACAAAAAGGAAGGGAACAACAAAACTGCTTATGCCATGTACTAAAACTGCCATGGAAGGAATGTTAGTATTTCATCACTGTTGTACAATGGGACCAGAGACAATCCCCACCCATCAGAAACTAGAATAACTCTGTGTGTTCTGCCCGCAATATTTCCCTGAATCAGATATTTGCTCCATTGTGTCGCTGTACAGCGAGTCCTGTTTCTCTTGATTCTGCCCTGCTCCCAACACGAATGGGACTGGAAAACGGTCTCATTGTGACTGAATCTGCTGATGTCTGACTTGCTTGTAGCCGGGAATCCTTAAATCTCTCCCTGCCAGACGCCCATAAAGCAATACCTTCCCTGGCACTGTCAGGCTCAGGTTAGATGCTTAAACGTGTGTTATGGAATCCTGACGCGGACTCACAGTCTGCAGTAACATTCTTAAAAACGTGTTCGCCACTTTTCTACCTTCCAATCGACGGACCGTCCAGTCCTTTACCGTCATTAAACTGAGCCCCCTGAGGGTGAAAGGGATTTTGCCCTGTGTGCGTACGCGCCTGTTTGGGAAATACACAGTGCAACAGATTGCACACAATCCGTCCCCATGGAGAAGGAGATACAAAGTATCTTTCCAGAAAAATAAATATTCATCAACACAGTGATAATAGGAACTGCAGATGCTGGAGAATCCAAGATAACAAAGTGTGAAGCTGGATGAGCACAGCAGGCCAAGCAGCATCTCAGGAGCACAAAAGCTGACGTTTCGGGCCTAGACCCTTCATCAGAAAAGGGGGATGGGGAGAGGGCTCTGGAAGAAATAGGGAGAGGGGGAGGCGGACCGAAGATGGAGAGAAAAGAAGATAGGTGGAGAGGAGAGTATAGGTGAGGAGGTAGGGAGGGGATAGGTCAGTCCAGGGAAGAGGGACAGGTCAAGGAGGCGGGATGAGGTGGTAGGTAGGAAATGGAGGTGCGGCTTGAGTTGGGAGGAAGGGATGGGTGAGAGGAAGAACAGGTTAGGGAAGAGTTGCAGTGGGAGAGAGATTCCCTGAGGTTGGTCCGGAGGGAGGAGGGTAACTTCTCATTTTCTTGAGACTGAATTGTTAATTCTGCCACAAAAAACAGAAGTTGCTGGAAAAGCTCAGCAAGTGAAGAAATAAAAATCCGAGTTAACGTTTCGGGTCCCGTGACCCTTCCTCAGAAAGCCAGTTTTTTGTTTCAGATCCACATCTCTTTCAGTTTTTATTAATTTTGCCAATTCGATTTCCAGTGTGGAATATTACATGCATTTTGTATTCCAGAATGTGTTCAATTTATATTCGTTATGTTCGATTTTGGTAATAATTTTATCCGTAAGATATTTTAAAATCTACGTCACTGAGATAAATCTTTAAAAAAATAACGCGACAGGTTTCATTTGTGTTTTACGAATGACCTTAAATATTTTTGAACGAATTTGTAGCGATTTGTTCTCGTTTCCATCGTTTGTAAGTTACGTCAATGTTGTATTGTGTTATTTGTCAGATTCCACGGTTTAGAAAGCAAGAGATTCCTCAAAAGTTGACACGGGAGCCTTTTTTTAAAATGGTGCCGCTGTCTTAGCGGAGTTGGCGTTGCATTTCGACAGAAAATATGACTTAAAAGCGGAGTAAGTAGGTGATAATTGGAACTGAAATATTGTGCCTAGTTACGGAGCGGGGTTCGGCAACGATGGGGTGGTCATGTCGGAGGGAGACGGGAGAAAGGATAGTGGCGCTAGGTCAACGCACTCACTCAAGGAGCCAGCGCTGTTAGGACGGGCCGAACGACCTCTTCCAGCACCACGCTGGATGAACTGAATTTCAACTGTATTTAGATAAATCGCAAGTAATTTTAGTTTTAATCTAAAAGAGCTCAATCAACGAGGAGCTGGAAAAAAGTTAGAACTAAAACTAAGACAGACTTACGATGACGAGGTATGTAAACCTAGTGCTGGGAGAAGGTCGGAGTGGGGGATTGGAATAGAGAGGGTGGCTTGTTTATTTGACCGGAGCAGAGTCGATGGGCCGACGGGCCGTTGACTCTAAAATTCGAGACGTTAGTCAAACTTGGGGGGGTGGAATTGGAAGCTGATTTGCAAACCTTTTACAGAGAGAGGGAGAGAAAGAGAAGATGGAGGGTTGTTAGGGGACATCCCTGATGTGATATTAACAGTAGCTGGCGAGGTGGGTGGGGGGGGGGGGGGTCAGTGAGAGCTGTTTGTGACGGGGCTTTGAGGGGTGGGGAAGTATGTTGAGTGTCAATTCTGCTCGGATCTTTGACTCCAAGGCTTCCCTGGGCTTCAGTGCATTCCTCCCTGACGTCAGTGACCATAGCAGAAAAGATTCGCGCATTTAAAGTGGGAGAGGACGTGTTTTTTTTTCTCTCTGCTGCTCTGTCTCTGTGTGGATGATTTAGGCTGGCAATCACACAGTAACCAGGAGAAGGAGAAACGGCAGGAGGGTGGGGAAGAGGACAAGTAAACAAGGAAGCCGAGAAGGAAAACAAAGTGGGGCGAGGGTGGGTGGGGGGGGGGGGGTGCTGGTAGTGGAGAGAGTTTTGGCTTGAAAGGCGAACAGGGGGAGTTGCTGCATTCGATTGTCTCCCTCTCTGTCCCTGACTTCATGTAGCCTCTGAGCTTCTCTTGGTCGAGTAATCTGCAATGACTTTGGGGTCGGAGATGACAGCGAGGCCGGTCGATGTTGAAGAAGCGGACGTGGATGTGGTGGGTGAGGACAGCGAGTCCGCGCTCGGGCTCTCGCCGCAGCAGCAGGAGGAGGAGGAGGAGGAGGAAGAGGCGACCCTCCCGCTGGCGGCTACGGCGGCGCCTCCTCCCGGTGACAAAGAGGCGAGGACGCCGCCTCAGAAACCGCTGGTGAAACCCCCTTACTCCTACATTGCCCTGATCACCATGGCTATCCTCCAAAGTCCTAAGAAGAGGTTGACCCTGAGCGAAATCTGTGAGTTTATCAGCACCAGATTCGCCTATTACAAAGAGAAATTCCCAGCTTGGCAAAACTCTATCCGCCATAACCTGTCCCTCAATGACTGCTTCGTCAAGATGGCAAGAGAGCCCGGCAATCCCGGCAAGGGCAATTATTGGACCCTGGATCCCAACTCCGCCGATATGTTCGATAATGGTAGCTTCCTGAGGAGGAGAAAGCGTTTTAAACGGCAGCCCCATATTGGAGTGTTACGGGGTCACACATCTCTCCACCCAGCACTGAGCTACGGCCCCTACGGCTACGGTGTACAGCTCCCAAGCTCCGGGTACCCGGCCCTGACCTTCCAGCACCCTCACCACTGCCCCATGCCAGCTCCAGGTACCCTCTTGCCCGCCTCCCTGGCTGGCTTTATCCACCAGGGGAGAGAGCTGAATCCCAAATCTCTTGGCCCTCCGCTCAGTCCCCAGCCCCCAGCCCCGATCAAAGTCGAGTCAACTTCGTCCCTGGCTGCTTTCTCCCTGGACAGCCCGTTAAGCAGCTCCGGCTCACCACCTGTGTACCCTACCCCGGTGATCTCCGCCATTCTCTCCCCCGCCCCGAGCCAGATCGATGTGAATTGCGCCCAGTTACAGCCGGGAGCGAAATTCGCCGGTAAACTTCTACAGCCGCACAACTGCCGCTACTGATGGTGCCGATCAGGTGAGGAGGGGTTGGGGGTTGAGGGTCTGTATGTACAATGTACAGTAGAAACCTTCAAATATAACGAAGAGACCTTAGAGTGTAGGTTCACAGTTCCTTGAAGGTGGAGTCGCAGGTAGACAGGGCGGTGAAGAAGGCATTTGGTACGCTCGCCTTTATTGGTCAATGCATTGAGTATAGGAGTTGGGAGATCATATTGTGGCTGTACAGGACATTGATTGGACCACTTTTGGAACACTGCGTGCAGTTTCTGGTCTCCCTGCTACAGGAAGGATGTCGTAAAACTCGAAAGGCCTCAGGAAGGATTTACCAAGATGTTGCCAGGGTTGGAGGGTTTGAACTATAGGGCGAAACTGAATACTCTGGGGCTATTTTGTCTAGAGGGTAAGAGGCTTAGGGATAATCTTATGGAGGTTTATAAAATCATGAGGGGCGTGGATAGGGTGTCTTTTCCCCAGGGTAGGGGATTCCAAAACTAGAGGGCACAAGTTTAAAGTGAGAGGGGAAAGATTTAAATGGGACGTAAGGGGGTAACTTTTTAAGCAGAGGTAGGTACGTGTATAGAATGAGGTGCCAGAGGAAGTGGTGGAGGCTGGTACAATTACAGCATTTAAAAGGCACCTGGATGGGTATATGAATAGGGAGGGTTAAGAGGGATATGGGCCAAATGCTGGCAAATGGGGCTAGATTGCTTAAGGATGCATGGTCGGCTTGGAGGGATGGGTCTGTTTCCGTGTAGTACATCGCAATGACTCTACGACTCCATATCTTTGGATAAGCAATGCACGGCAAAAAAAAGCCTTTCAAATTATGCCTTTGAATCAGAGTTTGCCAAATTAGAGCGAATGACAGGAAATTATAACATGATAGGTGTAAACATTACTGGATGTAATTTGCCTACTGATGCTGTTACAATATAAATATCTAAACCGTTATCTGTTTGAAGACTGAACATTCGTTCCGTTACACTCTCGCACCTCTGAATTCGGATTTATTTAAAAAAACACATGGCTTCTCCAGAGATCTCTGCAAATTGCTGGATGTAGGATTTTAGGCTAAACCTTTTAGGATGCACTTAAAACAGAAATATATACATCTCAGTCTGGAAACAAAGTGACCAGTTTGATTGAGAACCTATTGAAGTTTTCAAATGATCTGTGAATAATGCGAGCTGAAACAAAATTAAGACGGGTAAGAATGTTTGCTTTACAGTTTATGTGGGTAATTCTGCACATTAATTCCTCGCGTTTTTTCGATCATTTTTGACGAATGGTTGATGGCTGGAACAAAACAACCGCCCAGACTGTCCCCAAATCTATTCTAATAACTGTCACCGGCCCTAACTAAATCATATCAAAATCCGGATTACAATCGCTTTCCAAACTGTATTCTGTTTTATTTCCACAGTAATTAATAATTGAAACGAAGCGGTTCGCCACGAATAATAATCCGATACCCCCTTCCAACCCCCACACCTCCTCATTTTAACGAGAAAATGAATCTGACGTTCAGATTTTGGAGCTCCCTCCCGCAAAAAAATTTAACATTCCCACTCGCCTAGGGGATGCTTGTGGAATTTGGATTATTTTACTCCCGAGTACTCTGGAGATTTATCCCTGTTCCTAGCAAGGGACTAGTCAACACAGTAATAATTAGACACACCATGTTAAGGCTAAAATAATTTCCTAAATAATCTGTTCAGGGATGTTATTAAACACCTCTGGGGCAGGTAGGTCTTGAACCTAGGTAAGTACGAACGTACTCCAAGAGTCTCCCAGCGAGGTTAATTGTTAACTTGATACGGTTTATCTGGAGAAATCAACGTTGTCTTGTTTTAAATCCTTCCATTGGCTGTGGGTGTCACTGACTGGGCGAGAGCTCATTGTCCCTCTCTAATTGCCCAGAAGATAGTTGAGTCAAATGAGCCTGGATTCACATATAAGCCAGATTCGGTACAGGACGACATATTTCCTCCCTTACAGAGTACTAGTGAACCAGGTGGACTTTAAACGAAAATAATTACCTGGACGACATTAAGCCAGACTTTTTTTTCACTCAATGTAACTGTGCCACAGTGGGACTGGAAATCAAATCCACAGAACATTAATCCCTGTTAATAGTACGAGTGCTATTATCGCTAGTTTTCGTCCCCCTGTTGGGGGTAGTTGACATCTTTTTTCATAGCTGCACAGGGGCTGTGCATTTTATGCACCTCGTTTCAAAGCTTCATCATACAGTCAAACAGCACAGAAACAGACCCTTCGGTCCGACCGGTCCATGCTGACCAGACATCCCAAACTAAGCTAGTCCCACCTGCCTGGCCCTGCCCCATACCCTTTAACTCTCCTTAATGTTTAGAATCTATCCAGCTCTGTCTACAAATATCCAAGGACGCCGCCTCCACCGTTCACAGACTCAACACCAGGTCCTCTCCCTGAGAAATACACAACCTCGTCATCTCCTCCTTAAGTGGAGAATCCTATATTTTTATACATTATCCCCCTCCGCCTCCCTGCCCCTCTTGGTTCAGGTCTCTCTCCCGCACAATTTGTAAATAGATCCCACTCGAACCTTTTTAGATGATCTGAAACGGAACCAGATCTTGATGGAGAATTCTCAACAGGGTCTGGCAGCATCTGTGGAGAGAGAAACAGAGTTAAAGCTTTGGCTCGAGTGACTTTTGTTCGGAACTCTGCTTTCTCTCTCCACAGCTACAGCCAGACCCTGGTGACTTTCTCCAGCAATTTCCGTTTTTGTTTTAGGTACTTTAGAACATATGAGGATAGAAATATTAGAGCTTGGAGCATGATGACAAAGCAACATTATAGCAGAGAAACATTAGACATATGTATATTAGATTATAGGAACATCGGAATAAAGGAAGATTAGAATGTATATACAGCAGTAGGCCAATCAACCCTTCTAGCCTGTTCCGCATTGAATAGATCATTGACCCAACTCCACACACCTGCAACAAAAATATAAATCGCTGGAGAAACTCAGCAACTCTGGAGAGAGAAAACAGAGCTAACATTTGGCGTCCAGCGGCCCTTCTGCAGAGTTCGGAGCTTTTTAAATGATCTGTGTTGTCTCACTGAAACCACTCAAGCGGATTTTTATTTCGAATCGGGTTGTGGTGGGGAGGGGGATGGGTGTGGGACTGCTAGTGTTGGTGGGCAGGTTACAAGTTAGGTTCGGGACCAGAGAGATAATGACAGCAGGAAACTGAAGCAAAGCAAGAGTTTAATAATATCCAGACTGCGTGTTGCAGCTTGCTCGCTCGTACTGCGTGGAACTAATTTTAACTGCAAAATAATTCGATCTTTGTTTTCGTAAAATAATTGTCCCTGGCCTACAGTTTCCAGATTTTGTTTGTTTAATTGTCCTCCCCAGCCAACACACACATAAACACAGACACTTACATACAAATATTCCTTTCCACTGTACAATCCTGCCTAGTTATTGTAGTAATGAGTTCAGGCAAATCTATCGGGCTTAGAAATAGTAGCTATATGCACAGAACCACACAGGCTAATTCACCTTCAGCAGGGAAAAGCGGGCGTTATTCTTTTATGTCTTTTAACTTTGCCCGTGCTCATAATGCAAAGCGATGGGAGAGTGACGATGCATCAACGAGAGTCCCGTTACCGCAGTCACTCGGTGAAAATCCCATTTTGAGTCCCCGTTTGTGCTGGGCGAGTTTAAATAGGGGAAAGGGGCAGCCAATGCGTAAAAGCAAATGGGGGTGAAGTTGTGAGGAGGGACGATTGGAAAATTAGTTAGAGAACATCCTGAGGTTTCGATCAGTAACCAAGGTGAAGAGTTGGCGGTGGAATCCCGGACTGCAGTGTTTATACCGCTGTGCCGTGCTTTTGCAGGTAACTGGGGGTAACCCCCGAAGGCGAGAGCAGGTCTTGCAACGTTCGTTCTATGTACTATGTACTCGTTCGTTCAACGAGTTTGGGCCGGACTGGAGGACGAAGCCAAAACATGCATGGTTTGGACTTATATTCGTACAGTCACCAGCCCCTCTGTACATGAACCTGTGTAAATATTGTGGCTGTAATGAAAAATATAGACATGTTTAATTATTGATCAAGACGTAACGTGATAAATATTTCTACAGCGACACTGTCCTGTATAAATTATTTTTATTTGTGTCTCGGATGTTTTCATATCCTTGGTTAAGTTTCTAGTAAAATGTATCAAATATTAGATTGGTGTCCAAAATGTTTTTTTTTGTTCAATCTGGGATTACATGCATACTTTTTTAAAGGATGTGATGTAATTTTAAGCATTTCATGATAAAGTCAACTTTAAAGCCTTGGCAAGGTGTGGTAACAATCCACCTTCAATGACCATCCTCAAGTCTGAACCCGTTCTTGTCCACTGGAGGTGGGTCATGAAATTAAGGAGCTTTGACACGGTCCACCTGATTACTGCTTTTTCTTTTCTCTGTGTTGTACGTTTTACACTTGAGACCAATCGAGAAATCACTGGGAGCCAAGCTGGTCGCTGGAAATATGCATTGCTAGAGGTTGCATATGATGCCCCGAAGGTTTAAAGTGTGGGGACTATGGAACTATCGCTTACGCGGTTTTAATTGTTTTGTTTTGTCTGTCATTGTTCTGTGAAAGCAATTATGAAGGATGCAAATCCAGAGAGACAAAGTTGCATTTCTGAAATTTTCTGCACTTTTAGTCACCCTGGCGGACGGTATATCTCTTATTGCCCCACCGGTAGCCGGCAAGATGATTTATTTTGGATGGCATTCTCGTTTCTTTTTTAAATGTAACCCTTTTGGTGTTTTAAACAGAGTTCGATTGAGAGGGGTTAGCTTTCGCTTTGTTAGTGTCCTGCGTAAGGCTGTTTGAAGTGTACAATACACACAGATTAAAGGGGAACGCAAAGTGACCGATTGTAAAAACAAGATTTTGTGAAGAGCTTTGGGGTCCTATGTTACCTGTCGCTCGGAAGCTGGCAGTTTTCTATGTTTTGTCTGGCATTAAAAAAAACAAACAGAATCCAGCCGCAACCCTATTCCAGACGTTAGTGATCGTCACTAGATCTGACCTCCGGTCCACTTTATCCCTGGTATTTGCACAGTAATGTTACTGCCGGACATAAATGAGAGGACACTCCATCGCAATGTTATTTAAATTCGAAACAAAAAAAAACAGAATTGTCTGGGCAAACCCAACATTCCTGGCTTGTAGATGTAGAAAGCAGAGTTTAGAAAAAAATGTGGTGACCCTTTGGGTCTGTTTTTATTTTAAATCTTCAGCATCCGCAGCTGTATGTTTCTTTGTTTAATTCGATGTGCGTGATAGTCTCACGGTTTCAAATCGAGGAGAATCTTAATTTGAACGGGAGAACCAAAGTGTTTTTAACGAGAAACGATTCAAGAGAGAGAGAGAAAAACTTCTGTTTTGCTTCCTTGTGTTTTTATTTTAAAGATAAGCTTCAATGTCTTTTCTTAAATAACTAACTAAACCGTCTAAGAGTAGAAATGGAAGTTACCATAGTACTTCAAAACAGGTTGAGGGCGATATACACAGCAGTGTGTGCTGCTAGGGGAAGATTTCTACACTAACACACATGCAGGGGAGATAGCCTTACTTGAATTGCTAATATCGTGCCGCTTATATATTTCCAAACTGTCCATCTGATCTGGCAGAAGTGAACTCAGGGTGTAATTATTTCTCTAGGCACTGACCAAATAAACTGTCCGGAACTGGTGCAGAGTGCGAGGTTTGAGAGAGGGAGGCCAGAGAAGAAGAGCAATAGTTGTTTCGCACTGTGTATGTGTGTTTGGTTGGTGGGGGGAGGTGGTGAGTGAAGGAGATGGCTGTGTCTGAGCAAAGGAAGGGCCCCCTTAATTCAAAATGGAGAGGGTGCGGTTAAAAGGTTCTCAGCGACCCCAAGCTCTCTCCCCTTTCCCTCGCCCACCCCCAGCCCACCCGTTAGTTTGAGCCTCACGCTCAGTGTGGAAGAGATTTCCAAAGTCTGAGAACGACAACTGCAACGTGGCTTCTCAAACGGCGCTGCATTCCCTCGTGTTTAAATTTGCTTGATGCTGTCACTCTCATGTTTAACTTCCAGTCAGCACCCCACCCCTCCCTTCCCACCTTTTTCTCTTGCCCCACACTGCTGTCAGAGAGTCTCCGGCTGCATTTGGCAGGTCCGTTTTAACCAGCAGGATCTGGTCATGTAGACTCAGAGACTTGCTTGGTCCTGGGTCCCCGCGCGGTTCGGCTCAGTTCTAAGTTGGTCACATATGCACAGTCCGGTCGGCGCCTGCGATCGGCCACAAGGTGACAGGCCTTAGGGTGCAATAGAATGGGGATAGAACCCCAAACCACCCCCACCCCATCTCGGAGTGCTGAGGAACCCATTCGGCCCATCGGCACAGTACCAGCTCTTCCATGGAGCTATTTCATGAACCTCACTTCACTTAACTAATGGCAACCAGGGAAGTGCGATAAACGCTGGCCCAGCTTGAGGATTTTTTTGATTAAAAAAAAACTACTGTGGATAGTGGAAATCTGAAGTCAGTACGAAAAATGCTGCAGAATTTCAACAGGCCTAGCTGTGCCTGAAGTTAGAGTCTTGCCAGACTGAGAACATTAACATTGTTTCTTTCCCCACAGACTCAACAACTCTGCTTGTCTCAAACTCCTCCCTTATCAATTACACCGCTCCCCCACAGCTGAAGGAGTTTGTGGAGGAGTGTAAATGATGCCCCCCCTCCCCAACCCAGTCCATCTCGGGGCGACAGTTAACGCGTGCACAACGCAAATCACTGGCTTAGTGGTTAACACAACTGGCTCATAGCGCTCGGGACCTGGGATTGATTCCACTCTCAGGCACCTGGAGTTTGCACGTTCTTCTCCCATCTATGTGCGTTTCCTTCAGGTGCTCCAGTTTCCTACCACAGTCTAAAGGTGTGCAGGCTAGGTGCATTAACATGGAAATGTCGGGTGACAGGTATACGGTAAGGGAGTGGGATGATCTTTCAAGGGTTGATGAGGACTCAATGGGCTGAATGGCCTGCTTCCACGCTGATTCTATGATGTGTAACTCTGCACTACTACAGCACAACTTGCCCTGCCCTGAGGGTTAAGTTGTGACACAAGTGGGACTTGAACATGGATCTTCTGGACCAGAAGACCCTCCAAGCTATTGCTGGCTATTATCATCTGATGTCACTTGGGTTTTGACCACACCCAACTCTACATCAGTTACTTCTCTTGTTAGGTGCTCCTGTTTGTCTAACATCCAGATCCCTCTGAACTCCCATAGCCTGTGTGGTGGGAAATTATAGCATTATAGTGGTAACTTCACTTGACTAGCAATCCTAGAAGGCCCAGGCTAATAGCCTGCCATTGCAGGTTCAGATCCCTTCAGAACAGTTCGTAGAATTCAGACTAATTTCCTAGGAATTAAAAACTAATGGAGACTATGGAACAATCATGATTGATGTAACAAGGGAGGAAACCTGCCATTGTGTGACTCCAGACCTACAGCAATGATGATTACAGCTATCCATGTTGCAACTAATCACACAGTCTCAGGTTAAAATCAATGCTGATCTAGGGACCAAGATCAATGGAATGCAGAGATCACAGATACTTGTGGGGCTGGAGGAGGTTAAAGAGATAGTAGAGGAGAGGCCATGGAGAGACTTGCATATGAGGATGAACATTTATAAATCACAATACCACAGGAGCCAGCGTAAGTCAGAGGGCACACAGATGAATGGGAATTTTAAAGATTTGTACATGGGATGTAAGTGTCCATGACTAGCTTGGGTTTACTGACCATCTGTCGTTGCCTGGTGAATTTGGTGATGAGCTGCCACATTGAATTACTCTCGTCCTTGAGGTGTAGATGCTGCCCCAGCTAAAGAGGGAGTTTCTGTATTTTGACCCAGTGGCAGTGAAGGTATAATATAGTTCCAAGTCAGCAGAGTGATTGTATCTGCCTCCCTTATCCTTCTGGATAATAGATGCCATGGGTGTAGAAGATGTTGATGAAGAAGGATTAGTGAACGGCTGCACTGCATCTTATGGGTGGGGGGCACCCCACTGTTATTGAGTGCCGATGGTGGAAGGGGTGACTGTTGAAGGAGTCAAATGGGGCACTAATCATTCTGGACAATGTTGAGTTAGATCATGAGTAACAGAGCTTTGGATGAGCACAAGTTAACTGGAAACAAAAACCTCTTTCTTGTGTAGCTATGTCCATGTATCTAATTACATCTGTCATTCACCTGGATCTGTAACAACCAGGTTATACGTATAACATATCTTTAGCATCTAAAAGGGAAAAGTGGGACATGAAGCACCCATGAAGATTGACATCCTAAAAGTTAACCCTTTCTGAACCTGAAGAACCACAAGCATTAAATGTACAGACACCTCTTAGCTTTCTCAAAATGTCAATTCAGTTCTCTGAATAATAGGCTTTTTACTGGCTTCGCTATACATCTAAAGATAAAAATAGGGTCCATACATAAATTGCATAGGTGCAAAGGAGGAATTATTCTGATTTGTACTATGTAAGAGGTACAGTTTGATCCAAACTGGCAGGTGGAAACAGCCATTTGTAAGTTGGAATCCTGATATGACACTCCACCCAGTGGGGGTGATGGGGAGGGACGGGGGATGCCAATGTAAAACATCCTGCCAATTGAATAATTGGCGGAATTGGGTAGAATGTTACTCCCACTGATCAACTGCTCTTATAAACACCAATGAAAAATATAGAGGAGAATCAATGTTCTCTGAACCCCTTGTGTTTCCCACTTGGCCAGTTTACTTAAAATGTCCCTCTTGGCATTGGTGGATTGTAAGTGACTAGTCCTGAATTCATGTCACCACTTCCTTCAATTAAGTTTTTAATCTAAAACAGGAAAAGTGAGTTTCAGAGAACAGTGACTGCGGATTATATAAAGAAAAGTTCTTGCTGCTTGGCTAATTGGATTTAAGATTTCAGCAGATTATCTAAAATTAACAAAGGTTAAAGGTTGGCAGTGAAGCGAATGTATTGATATCAAATCAGAATGTAAAAAATCATCCACTATTGCTCACCGTATTCTGTCCAATATGCTCCCAGCAATTTGCACCCAATGACCATGCTTTTACTGGAGGAATGCCAACCAGCGGAAAGGCCAGTCTCAGGGGCTATGGCAGCAATGTGGTTATATAACTAGATGAGTAAACCAGAGGCTTACATTAATGATCCAGAGATGGGAATTTAAATACCACCACCGCATCTAGGGAATTTACAATAATTTAATCAAATAAATCTGGAATTTTAAAAAAAAGTCTCAATAACAGTGACCGCAAAACTACTGGATTGTCACAAAAAAACATCTGCTTCCCTAATGCCCTATAGGGATGGAAATCAGACATCCTTACCCAGTTTGAATTACACATGACTCCAGACCCGAAGCAATGTGCCTTAAATGCCACCAAAATAACTAAGCAAGCTGGTTAGTTCCAAACCGTTGGACAAAAACACTACTGATCTCATCCGAGATGCCCCACATGCCATGAATTAGTTTGTTTTAAATGTCTATCTCTACCTCTTCTTTTCTCTCTTTCTCACTCTTATGTCTCAATATCTCTTCCATCTCAGCTTCTATCTCCCTGTCATTCTCTGTCTCAATATCTCTGCAACTTAACACCCCTTCTCTCTTTATCTTGCTCTCCATTTTTTCCTTAGTTCATATATCTTTCATTCTGTTCATCACTTTTTGATTGTGTGCAACTTTCCACACCTCGATTTCTCTCTCTTTTTATTTTCCTGTTTTTAACTCCCTCTTTCTGTTGAAATCTTGATGTTGTTAATGCAACGAGCTTACCTCAATGCTCCATTTTGAATGCATCAGTAGTGTCAGATAATAGTGTCAGAAACAGGCCCTTCGGTCCAACCAGCCCGTGCTGAACATAATCCAAAGCTAAACCAGCCCCAACTGCCTGATCCTGTGTCATATCCCTCCAAACCTTTCCTATTCATATACTTATCCAAATATCTTCTAAATGTTGTAATTGTATCCATATCCACCACTTCCTCTGGAAGTTCATTCCACAAGTAAACCACACTCTGTGTAAAAACAAAAAGCACCTCATGTCTTTTTTAAATCTCTCTCCTCTCACCTTTACAATGTGCCACCTAATCTTGAAATCCCCCATCTTAGAAAGTAGAAAACTACCATTAACCGTATCTATATACTTCATTATTTTATAAACTTCTATATCTCCTCAGCTCCAATGAAAAAACTCCCAGCCCATCCAGCTTTTCTTTATAACGCAAACCTTCCATACCGGCAACATTCTGGTAAATCTCTACTGAACCCTAAGATCAAAACTATCACAAAAATATCAAAAAGAAGAAAGTTTAATTTCAAGTGAGAGAATTACATTCATGTCGGCAATATGCACTTGAGCTAAAATATTCCAACGCAGAATTCTACAGTCCCATCTTTATACCAAATGCTTATATTTAAAGCAATGGGTGTTTTGGGTCCATTGTTAAACATTACTGATTTGAAGAGAAGCAGATCTGAATGAGTGAGTGGGCTGACCACACTCAGAAGGATGTTTTAACTCTTTCTCAGCAGCATGCACCAAATGAAAACTGCCTTGTAGAAACATGCAAACAGGGAACAAGTGTAGGCCAATCAGCCCTTCAAACCCATTCCACCATTCAACAAGGCCATGGTTGCTCTGATATTAACTTCAATTCTACATTCCAGCACACACCCCATAAATCGTTCATCCAGTTGGGAACCAAGGCTCAATCTACTTCTGCATTAACAATGTTTAAAGATTTTGCACCCACTGCGCTTCGAGAAGGGGAATTCCACAGGTTAACTACATTCTGAAAGAATTTTATTTCCTAACCTCTGTTTTAAATGGGCGATTATTTTTAAGCTGTGACCCATATTTCTAGATCATTTTTGTTTCAAAAATATACTTTATTTATAAAAATCAACGTTATGCATATACTTAGGCACAGACATAGTTCAGCTCTGCACTGTAGCATATCAAGGAAACAAAATTATTGGAGTTTGACACTATCCAATAAGCCAAAGACAATTCTTATTCATACAAGACTACATTTACATGCACTGGAAACAAAAAAATGGTCGGAATCACAGTGAGTCAGGCAGCATCCATGGAGGTACAACAAACTAATGTTTCAACTCTAGATGACTCTTCATCTTCATTTTAAATGTGCACACAGAAATATGTAGTGAGAATATCCCGACTTGGACAACTAAGGACATTGGTTATAAGGTGCTGGGGGAGTGCCTGGGAAAGGTACGAAATAAATACAATAATTTTGTCTTGTTTCTTCAAATACTCATACACCACCTATAAGTATATTCACATTTATATATGGGTATAAAATGGCATATATACCCACACTTATATTCATGTACTTGTGTATGAATATATAGGTATTTATATCACACTGACATATACACCCATACAATACATACACATACATGCATTCGTGTGCACATATATGCACTGCAGAAAAAATAAATGCACAGTTATGTTTACACACATATGCATATATAGGCATATACATCCTCAACCACATGTATGTCTGCATATAATACATACATCCATAATGTGCATATTTATCAATCATGAACATACATACTAACACATATACACACACATATATATGTGTACAGGCAATTAGTTGTACACAAAAGCATGTTCACAGACATACCTGTTCATACACACATATACAAACACATGCAGACACAAATATATGTAATGGGACAAAGGCAGGAATTCCTGGAGAAGCTCAACAGTTCTGGTAGCATTTGTGGAGAGAGAGAGAAAGAAATTGAGCTAATGTTTGGAACACAACATGACTGCCCTTCAGAGTCCATTTTTGTGTGCACAAAAAGAGGAGAAAGGAAGAGGACTAAATCATTTGCCCATTTGTTAAGGTGTGCACTTATCCTTGTTTTCCTTAAAGCTTTTTTTTTAATTTCAAGAAGATAATTTTCATTTATAAAGAATCTTTATATACAAACATAGTCACTAAAGCAGTTAGGTTTAGTACAATCCGAGTGTATGGGGAAACAAACAAACGTTGGAGTTTGACTTCCCTCACAGTTCCAACAAACAATCCCAAGGCATTTCTCACTTTTGCAAGATATTTTTTACATATATTTGAGGCACTGGGAGGGCCCAATAACTGAGCAGACCCCCATTTAGCTTCAGTAGAAAGGCTTTGGACTGTGGTCTCTCCCCACTGCGCCTCAAGGCTGATATTATGGACTCCTGTTGGGTCTATGCATGGTCCTCCTGCGAAGCTGGTGGACACAGCTTCAACCATTCTCCTCTGGGACAGTGAGTCTACAACTGTATCAAGGAGTGAAAACTGTTCCTTAGAGGGAGAAGAAAACCAACTGCCTCACTTGCACGCCCTGTTCACACACAATTGGGAATCTGTAGCTATATGCACAGTGTTAGCCTTAATGTTTGAACTGAATTGAATTAATTGTATTGTCACATGTACTCAAATGGGTTGGAAAGTTTACAAGTCACAACTTGTGGTGCCATCTTATGTACAAAGGTAGTGATTCTTTCTTAAGAAATAAAATTAGAAAATAAAGGAGATGAAAAGTTTGATGTCTGTCGGCCTGATTATTTCCACATTCCAGCATGAACCAACGCAATATGAACATACACAGCCCTGCCTGGGAGGGTGCTGCTTTCGATATGAGGACTGAGCAATACCATCCGATTCCTTTCAATACAATCCTGTGACTGAGTAGCTGTGTCCTTTATCTGGAGTGGCGTAGCAGCCACTGAATGTCCCTGGTTCTTAGTCTAACATTTACCCTGGAAGCTGCCCTCCTGGTTTTGCAGAAAATCTCAGCCAAAATCTCAGGGATGTGTCCGGTCTGGAGAGAGGTTTTCAGTTTCTGTAATCCACTCCCACCCCAGCCCCAATTCCAGACTCTCTGCAAAATTTAATTTCACAATGAAAGTCATCCAGACAGAGAGAGGGGAGAGAAAGTGAGATGGTGGTGGATAGCAAAAGGGGGTGTGAGAGGGGGAGAAGGGGATAGGGATGTGGGGAGAGAGGGAGGGAGAGGTAGAGAAGGTGGGAGGAAGAGGGAAAGAGGATAGAAAGAGAGAATGAGTGGAGAGAGGGAGAGGAAGAGGATGGGGAGGGCAGAGAGACAGAGAAAAGAGATGGGGGAGAGAAGGAGGAAGAGATTGATAAAAAAAAGTTGAGGGGAGAGATAAAGAAGGGGGAATAGGGAGAAGGGGGAAGGGGACAGAAATAGAGCAGAGCCAGAGAATGAGTGAAGAGAGGGAGAGGGGGAGGCAAAGGGGTGAGGGAGAGAAGAAGCAGAGAGGGTGAAGGGGAGAGGGATAGTGGGGAGATAGGGAGGGGGAGATAGGGAAGGTGAGAGGACAGAAAGAAAGAGGGTAAAAAGAGAATGAGCGGAGAAAGGGAGAGGGGAATGAGGGAGAGGGAAGGCAGAGGAGATGAATGTTAGAAGGGGAGAGGAGGAAGTAGAAAAGGAGTGGGAGCGAGAAGTGAGGGGGGTGTAACAGCAGTGGATTGAAAGTGATGAGTGAAACTGACAGAAAATTGACAGAAGTGACACCAACTGGTTCTTACAAGGAAACCTTCCACCACCGATCACCCCCACTGCTCACTCCACTCCTCCTGTTGTTCACCAAGTACATTTATGTGGCATTTTCAGTGAGGTGAATATCCACAGGCACTTCACAGAGAGACTATCAAGCGCAAGTGAGCCTCAGAGGCAATCAAACTAACTGAGGAGCCTTTTAAAGGAAAGGAGGTGAAGTATTTTGTTGGAATTTCGGATTACTGACGTACATTCGGATTAAATTTAAGAGTGCAGAAGGTGTCTCTGCGTTGGAAAGTATGGGTCAGTGTTTCTGTTTATGAACCAAAGTGTTCCAGCACGTGTGTGTCTTTATGTGAGTCAGACTATTTGCCTGAGTGCTTGTGTGTCAGTCTCTATGAGTCTGTGCGTGCGTGTGTGTGTGTTGTGTGTTTAGAATCATAGAACCCTTACAGTGTGGAAGCCGGCCATTCGGCCCATCGAGCCCGCACCGACTCTCTGAAGAACATCCCATCCAGACCCACCCCATTGTCCTATTTATGTAAGTCTCTGTGTGTGTGTGTGTTTCCTGTGCAGACAATGGGAAGTTATCTCATGTGATGCGTGCACAATCTCGAATGTTATCACACTCGTTTTAAAACGGGACTGAATTGTATCCATGTCATATCTGAGACAGCTCCCTCAGATCTAAGGGCAGGTTATTGGACACATATAAAATCTAAATATAGGATCAAAGTCTAGATGTGACATTAACCCTGTACGTCTACATACATATCCTGAGGGTGGCGTCCGGTGTACTTTCGAATAGTGTTAAAGAACTGTGGATCCTGTAAACCAGCAATAAAAACAGAAATTACTGGAAAAGATCTGCTGAGCTTTACCAGCATTTTCTGTTTTTGATTGTTAAGATAGTACCTATAGAAAAAAAAGTGAACTATCTGTCCCTTTATTTAATATAAGCGTTAAAATTTAAAGCACAGCTAAAATGGATTGGTAAAGGTAACCGAGTCTGCAGGTCATTTTAAATAATATGATCAATATTTAAAAATCGGGCTTGCTTCGACCTCTCCAAATTAATGCAGCATCTGCTTTTCCCGATCTGTAACAGAGTTCGATCCGGTTTATTCGGGGCATTCCGTCCTTCTGCCTTCAAAAAATATATAAAAATGAGAAGCCTTATGGCGTGGGGTCTCCCCCTTTAAGCGCAGAGTGGCAGGGAGACGGCGCTTTTTCAGTCGATCTAGATCTGTCTAACCCCACCGCGCCCCCCTACCCTCTCTGCATCTGTCTGCCTGCAGCCTGGAGTCACCAGCACTTGTTGTGGGTCCCCGAGCAGGAAAAAAGCTGAAGATTTCATGCGGGACAAACCCCCCGAGAGCTCAGTTAGAGCAAGATCTCAACATGAAAGCGATAAACGAACTGATAGACGTAATTTCTTTGTCAGTAATGGAACTGACTCTTTCGGAGCACAGCGCGTCTCCCGCATTTTAACTCGTTTCCCAGCAGTGCCGGTGAGGTTCCTGAAACGCTTATCGTTAAAACCTGAACGGAGACAAGTTCATAGAAGTCCCGGCACCAAGATATCTGCCAATTCCTGAAAATAAAGCATGACGTGTACCAGTGGCTGACTGTATTTGTCGAATAGCATGACGGATTTTCCCAAATTGTCTCGTGAACGATTTTATCCCATTTCTGATTTCTTTGACAAGAAAATTGTTCAGATTGTAACCCAGGGAAAGGGATGTGCCTGCACAAATTATAAAGATAGGTTCACGCTTCTTTCTTATTCGATTGCTCGTTTACACTACATGCCCAACATTCAGTAACGGTGTACTGGACACCAGCTTGTTTTCTGCACAGTCCGTTGCTAATAATTTAAACCAAATCTGCGTCAAAATCAATATTACTCCAACTAAGAATTAGAAATGTTAAAATAAGTTCACAATTAATGGCAGCATATAATTTTAAACTGCGTTAACAAGTGACTGCATTTCAATTTTATCTTTTAATTCTACGCTTTCTTCCGTTCAAAATACCCGAGTTAAAGTGTTTCGTTTCTTTAGATATATTTAAAATGTCTCAATTAAAATATTATTTTGCCATTCATTCATTTATTTAATAGAATATTACTTTGCCATTTATTATTTAATTTAGCAGAAACATATTACTATGACGTTTACTAATTTATTTATGAACAAAATGTTACTCTGCCATTTGTAATGTTGTTTATTTAAGATAACCTTATTTTACCAATTATTGTTTTTTTCACAATAACATATTATGTTGCCATTTATTATTTTACTTAGCAGTAACATATTACTTTGCCATTTATTAATTTATTTATGAATAAAATATTCCTTTGCCATTTGCTATTTAGTTTGTTTAACAGAGCATTATTGTGCCAATTATTATTTGAATTTAATAATAGAATATAACTTTGCCATTTATTACCTCATTTAGAAATAAACTATGGCTTTGTAATTTATCACTTTCTTTCTTTATTAAAATATTATTTTGCCCCTCTCTGAGCCACCACAGAACGTTTTCTTTCTGATCATATTGCAGCATTTGAAGCCTCATTACTTCTTGTATATTGTATCCTGTTTTGTTAAGTAACTTAAAGACATTTTTGTTGAATTCCACTCAATGATTATTTTGTAATTTTACAGGCAGAAAGTTTGAACTTGTTAAATTCAACTGTTGAATATATTTGTAACTGATACATAATCTTTATATTAAATTAATATTTATTGACCAATATTTCTAACTATTATGTTTCGCATTTGTATGGAATTTTTTATAACATCAGGACACCCCACAATGCTTTACAGCTGATGAAGTTTCTTTTTCATTTGTTCATGGGATGTGGGTGTTGTTGGTAAGACTGGCATTTGTTGCCCATCCATAATTGCCCTTGAGCCCAATGGCTTATTTGGCCGTTTCAGAGGGAAATTATGAGTCAACTACATTGCTGTAGGTCTGGAGTCAACTTTATGCCAGACTGGATATGGGCAGCAGATTTCCTTCCCTAAAAGGACATGATTGGACCAGGTTCCTGGGATCCTAACAATAATTAAGCAGTGTTTACATAAGTCACCATTATGATGTTTTAGTCCAGATTTTTATCAAACTTATGTTTCATAATTTTCCGTGGTTGGATGCTCATCTCCCAGATCATTATCCTGGTATTCTTGATTCCTAGTCCAATGATATTGATGCTACTCCACCATTTTCCCCCAAAACTTAAATCAAGTTCATGACGACATGGCAAATTGGCTTGATGCTGTCAACAATTTCACCTCTTCTCTTCAGAACTTCGAACATTGTTCACTGTTGTGTGGTTGGAAGTCATTATACCAGATTGAATGATGGACAACTATAATTGAAAATACAAAGCACACCTATTATGAGCTGGAAGATTAACAGGTATTGTAGGTTTTCCACTATTAGTTCAAAGTTTGAGCTCACAAAATATTGCATTTTAACTTCTTATATTTCAACAATCCAACTATTAGTTGCGGTGATAAGTCCCTTGTTGGTCAACTCACTTCCCCTCTCTCCCCAATAGTCAGGGACTCTCACTGCGGTAACCAACTCAGTCTCAGAGTTGGCCTCCTTAATTCACACCAAACACAGTCTACACTTGATAATTTAACAGTGACATAAAAAGAACTCTAAATGATTTTAGCAGTTCAAATTACACAACACTGACAATAAGAGGATATTCTACAGTATTCTACAACAGTGCAACCCCATCTGCTCTCTGGATGTAAAAGATCTTAGTACACAGTTTTGAAGAATTTTAAAGGTTTATTGGTGTTTTGGGTCAATGGATGACTAAAACAAATAGTTCATCAGCCCATTATCTCATTCCTACTTAAAGGACCTTATTGTATGCAATTTGATTGTTGCCTTTTTCTGCTTTCTAATGACTCAGGAATATCACTTCACCTGCAAAGCACTTTTGGCAATCCTGGAGCCACACAAAACCAAATTTAGATATTATTCGAAATCAAGTCAACAAAGCAAGAATTTACAACCACAAATAATTCAAATTATTAAATCATTTAAATTAAACAACTCTGAATTAAAGATATACCATAAAGATGTTCACTAGTTAAACGTTTATGTAAATTCCTCTTCAAAAAGGATAAAAAAAATGACATGAATAATTCCAAAGATAAAAAGTGATAAACTATGTAGGAAGATTAGAGGAGTGTACGATTTACAATGTTGAAAGGGGGAAAGTAAATGGAGGCCTGGATAAAATTTATGAAAATGAAAGCCTACTATGTTGTGCAATATCACTGCTGAGACATAAGATCTATAATCATGCATCAGCATAACTGAGACATTAATCTGTTAGTTTAAGTTGGTTAACCGCCATTAAATTAGACAATTTCAGACAAATGCATGAACTGTCCACAGGCTAATGCTGCATTGCTTAATTTCTAGGTTTCTATGGCCTGGATGAAATAAACCTTTGCTTTAAATCTATCCACAGTAAATAAGCTTGCCACCGGAAGACTCAAATGGATAATGACCAAAAATTAAAGTTGAAAGGAATATCAGAAGTAATGTCTTTATTGAACAGGTTAATAAAGGCAGATTCTTTCAAAGATGGAAGTTTAAACAAAAGTTAGATGTCAAGTAATTTGGGAAAATGGAACACAGCAGGCCATGCAGTATCAGCAGAGCAGAAAAGTTGATATGTCAGGTCAGGAATTTTCCTGCTCCTCTGATGCTGCCTGGCCTGCTGTGTTCCTCCAGCTCTCCCCTGTGTTATCTCTGACTCCAGCATCTGCGGTTCTTACTACCTCTTGGTAAAATGGAAATTGGTTAGATACTGAAAAGCAAATGGTTACAGGATAATGAGGAAAGGCTGGGGCTGGTGGAATGAAATGGACAGTTTTTCAAAGAATCGATACAAACACGATGGGCCAAATGGCCTTCCTATTTAACCTATCATTCTTAGAGATGTAGGGAATTAAAGGACATGAACCATTCGTTTAGGGAGTTCATCCCAGCTTTGTTCTGCACTTCTGATTTCTTAAGTGTCAAAATCTAAATCTTTGCTGAGCCATTTGATGTGGGGACTCAGAGTGGGGGTGATGGAGAAGAGAGGGTTGTTGGTGGGGGGAGTTGGCAGGGGGCTGGATATGATTGTCTGCCCTAGAGCTCAGAAACATTAAGGGGAAGGGAAGTTTTTAAATTAAAACTCAGAAGTGAACTCTATCAACTGTTTGCATATCAATAACAGACCCAGAGTGTCTGAGAGAACCATGCAGTTTCTAATATGTTCACTTCAACACTTGTTATTATGAGAAAATGAAGGAAATGATGGGGCTATTACAATTGAAAATATCCTATTAAAATTCTAATTGCTTCAAAAACATATCCTGAAGGAGAAAATAGAAGGGTCATACATTGGAAAATTAAAATGACATAGAATCTGACTGCCGGTGTACAGAGGATCAACTGTATTTTATGTAAAACCAACAACAGCAATTATCATCACTAAGCAAAACTGTAATTTCAGCTGATTAGAAAGAGTCGCTAAATAACAAAAAAAAAGTGGTAAAGGGATGTTGGGCAATGGCTACTTAATATTGTTTGGTCTAAAACGCCTACAGTCTCTCAAAGCCAGACTCTAAGCTAATAAATTATCCCAAAAGTACAGCTGTACTAATTGTAGGGCGTTTGACAACAGAGCCTCAGTTTAGCACAGATCTGAACGTACAATCAAATCCACAAGCGGGTGATGGAGGTTAGTTCGGCGAATGGGTTTTTTTTGACAAGATCTGAGCAGAACCGAGGTCTTTTATTGCCCCTGACAGAAAGCTAAAGTAACCAGGCACTAAAGCCACGCTGCCTTTCAAGTCACACATTATCAGGTGATTTATTTATCAGCATAACACTTCAGACATTAGCGATCTGAAACAAACGCAGCAAATTCTGGGGAAGCATCCGCAGGGAGAGAGAAACAGCACGTTTCGAAACAAAAACAGAAGTTGCTGGAAAAGCACAGCAGATCTGGCAACATCTGTGGAGAAAAAAAAAATCAAAATTTATGTTTCGGCTCCCTTGACCCTTTGAGGAAGATCTACTGAGCTTCCGGCGACTTCTGGATTTGTTCCTGATTTACAGCATCCTCAGTTCTTTCGGTTAATGTTTCAACTCTGAAATGACTCTTCTTCAGAACTGTTGATCAGGGGTTCATGTTTGTAATGACAGAGGTTTGGCGAAATAGCTCAGAGACATGAGTTCAGATCCCAACAGAAGGGAGTGAGAGGACTGTTCTAGTTTGTGCTTCTCACGGTCTTTACTGGCCAGTTTGTGCTATCGTCCCTGCCGATCAAACACGATGCAAAATCATTAAAACACTTGCAATCAAAATTTGGAGAAAGTCATATCACCCGTTTGAATATCAATAACAAATGCTAGGCAAATGGGTATGCTGATGTATGCCCAAGTCAGAGTTGGATTTCGTTAATTCATGAGCAGCACGATGGCTCCATGGTTAGCCTCACAGCGCGAGGGTCCTGGGTTCGATTCCACCCTCGGGTGACTGTCTGGGTGGAGTTTGCACATTCTCCCCGTGTCTTCTTGGGTTTCCTCTGGGAGCCGTGCTTTCCTCCCACAGTCCAAAGATGTGCAGGCTAGGGTACATTGGCCGTGGGAAATTGCCCACAGTGTCCAGGGATATGTGAGCTAGGGGGATTGGCCATGGGAGATGGGGAATCATGGGTTGGGTCTTGATGGGTCGAATAGCCTGTTTCCACACTGTAGGAATTCTATAACAAGATGAGAGCATTGGAGGGGAGGTCAGTACTTCTCATTCATGCCTACTTGCCCTGGAGAAGGTGGAAAGTAAATCACTTCAAATGTAACTTGCTAGGCTATTTTAGAGTTACAGGGTCTCAGAACTTTACTGTGCAGAAAGTCACCATTCGGCCATTGTGACTATAATAGCTCTCAGAGCATTTTGTCTTTGTGCCAATCTACTGCCTTTTTTTCAATATTCTAGCCTGTTGTTCTTATTCAAATAACCTCTTTAATTGAAGGGTCTAGGCCCGAAACATCAGCTTTTGTGCTCCTGAGATGCTGCTTGGCCTGCTGTGTTCATCCAGCCCCACACTTTGTTATCTTGGATTCTCCAGCATCTGCAGCTCCCATTATCTTTGATCACAATTTTAACCTCTTCAATTGAACCTGCTTCCACTGCACTTCCAGGCAGTGCAACCCAGACCCTAACCGCTCGCTGAATGAAAGGCTATTCCCCCCATCCCTGCTCACATTTGCTTCCTTGACAACACACTGTAAAACTGTGCCCTCTGGTTCACAATTTCACTACAAATGGGAACAATTTCTACTTATGTACTTGGTCCAGATCCATCATGATTATGAAAACTTCCATCAGATCTCTTCTCAGCCTTGACTTCCCCAAAAGAAATATTCACACATTCTCCAATCCATCATTATGACTGTTGATGCTTATCCTTGGATCCATTTTTTCCCAAATCTCTTCCATGCTCTTTCCAAAACATTCACATCCTTCTTAAAATTTGGGGCCAGGTTGTATTGTCTGTAATAGTCAATCTGAAATCCAACTGGTATCTCATATAAATTGAGCATAATCTCCTGGTGGTTGTACTCTATGCCCTTATTAATGAAGCCTACAATACTACATGCTTTATTAGCTGTTGCCTTCACAACCTGCCGCCTTTAGTAACTTATACACACTGTTTGTGCACACCCTTAGGAATAATTCCCTTCATTTCGTCCTGTCTCTCCAAATTTGTTGTACCAAAATGTTTGTCCTTGCACTTATAGAACGAATTTCATAGAATCCCTACAGTATGGAAGCAGGCCCATTGAACCTGTACTGTCCCTCCAAAGAGCATTACACCAAAGCCCAAATCTCTACCCTGTAACCTTGCATTTCCTGTGACTAATCCATGCAGCCTGCATATCCCGTTGTACTATGGGGCAAATTAGCATGGCCAATCCACCCTAACCTGCACATCTTTGCACTGTCGGAGGAAACCAGAGCATTCAGAGGAAATCTGCACAGCCACAGGGAGAATGTGCAAACAACACACAGTCTGAGGGTGGAATTGAACCTGGATCCCTGGTGCTAACTGCTGTGCCACTGTGTTTCCACATCCCCCCCACACTGCACCATCTTGTCTTCTCCATATTGAACTTCATCGACCACCTAGCTGCCCATTCCACCAACTTGAAGCTCCACACTATATCCCCACCTCCACAGTTTTCAATGCTTTCAAGATCCGTTTAAAATTGGCCTGTTCACCCCATGATCTAGCTCAAAAATATACACAGGGGGGCCCATGATATATGAATATCTGCTTTAAGAACGTCTGTATTTACAAACATGAGCCCACACATGGTTTGAGAATTTAAAGATCAAGCATACGATAAGCAGGTGATGGCCTAGTGGTATTATCGTCAGGCCATAAACCCAGAGGCCCAAGTAGTGTTCTGGGGACCTGGATTCAAATCCATCATGGAAGATAGTGGAATGTGAATTCTATAAAAACCTGGAATTAAAAGTCTGATGATAGTTATTAAAAACCCACCTGGTTCACTAATCCCTTTAGGGAAGGAAATTACCATCTTTACCGGTCTGGTCTACATGTGACTCCAGACCCACAGCAATGTGGCTGACTCTCAAAAGCCCTGTGGGGCAGTTAGGGACGGACAATAAATGCAGTGATGCCCACATCCTTTGAATGGATAAAAACAAGGAACATTTCCTGTACTTAGGAACAACATTGTCTTGTGTCGTGTTCCAACTTGAGAACAAATTGACTCACAAACGGACTTCAGAAACAAAACCTCTTCACAACTCAGGGATTGTCTGTATCAGGAAAAGGGAGAGACCCAATGCTTTCAAAACTCCACACAAACTGAGAGGCCTGGATAGAGTGGATGTGGAGAAAATGTTTCCCCAAGTAGGAGACACTCAGACAGCTTCAGAGTGAAGGGAGAACTGAGATGAGGAGAAATCTTTTCAGCCAGGAGGTGGCGAATCTGTGGAACTCGCTGCTGCAGAAGGCTATGGAGGCCAAGTCATTGATTGTCTTTAAGACAGAGATGGATAGATATATTCTCAATTAGGAAGGGGATCAAGGGTTACGGGGAGAAGGCAGGAGAATGGTGTTGGAGAACATATCAGCCATGATTGAGTGGCAGAGCAGACACAGTGGGCTGAATGGCCTAATTCTGCTCCTCTATCCTATGGTCCATCCCAAGTGAGATTGCTGGGATTGCAGAAACTGGGAATGTGCAATAATCAGAATGGGACACAGGGATATCCAGTTAGAATTTCTGCACACCATCATGTGCATACTGGGTGAAATAAACTTAACCCTCGAGCGCCCAATTTTAACTCACATCCTCTGCCCATTTTTGACACTTATATAAAAGATATGACAAGATATTCAAGCTATCAAGTCTCTGAGATAGCAGGAACTGCAGATGCTGGAGAATCTGAGATAACAAGTTGTAGAGCTGGATGAACACAGCAGGACAAGCTGCATCAGAGGAGCAGGAAGGCTGATGTTTTGGGCCTAGACTCTTCTTTGTCTATGCCCGAAACATCAGCTTTCCTGCTCCTCTGAAGCTGCTTGACCTGCTGTGTTCATCCAGCTCTACACCTATAAAGACTCTGTCAGCTCTTCAGAGGGGGTACCCAAGGAATCCCATTGCCCACCTCTTTCTACTTAGGTCTGCAAAAATTCCTCTCCAAACATCTATTCAGTTCCTGCCCGTAAATCCAGATTGAACCAAATTCCACAAACCTTTAAGGCAATGTATCAACTTGCTATGAACAAAAATTCTTCTCATCTCTCCACCAATTCTTGTGATCATTCTCTTAGCTGGTAGTTATGGAATCACCCACCACAATTCCTTACTCTGGATTTTAGTGAACCCCTTCAAAGTTTTGAAATCTTCCATTAAATTCCCCCTCAACTTTTTCTGCTCTGTGGTGAATTGAATTGAATTGAAACAGCCAAGCACCTGAAAAGTGGGTGCTGAGTTCAATAGAATGCTCAGTACGCATAGAGAAACGGAGGAGGACCTGAACATTTTCACAAGCACCTTCAATATTACAGAAAAACCTGGAATTAGGAGTAGGCCATTCAGTCCCTTGAGCCTGCTCCTCTATTCAATACAATCAAGGCTGATCTCATCTTGGCCTCAACTCCACTTTCCTGCCCACTATCCCTAACCTTTTTGCCCATTACTAATTAAAAATCTGTCTATCTCCTCCTTAAATTTACTCAATGTTCCACCACAATCTGGAGGAGTGAATTTCACAGCTTCATGATCTTCTGTGGGAATAATTTCTCCTTACCTCTGCTTTAAGTCTGCTGCCTATCATCTTAAAATTATGTCCTATTGTCCCTCAGTATCACAGAAGGGGCAATGTGCTCTGTAGATTTACTTTATCAACCCCTTTTAGCATAATTTATGCCCCAACTAGATCTCCTCTCATTCTTCTAAACTCCAGAAAGAGTATCAGCCTAGTTAGTCTCTGTGGCGCAATTGGTTAGTGTGTTTTAACTGAAAGGTTGGTGGCTCAAGCCCATGTGGGGGTTGAAGTTATTGCTGTTTAGGGGCAGTACGGGGGTTCAGTGGTTAACACTGCTGCCTCACAGCACCAATGGCCTGTGTTTGATTCCACCCTCGGGCGACTGTGCGGAGTTCGCACGTTTGCCCTGTGTCTGCGTGGGTTTCCTCCGGGTGCTCCAGTTTACTCCCACAGCTCGGTGGACTGGCCATGCTGAATTGCCCCATCGTGTTCAGTGATATTTACATTAGGCGAGTTAGACATGGGAAATGCAGGGATAGGGGAATGGGTCTGGGTGGGATGCTCCTCATAGGGATGAGGTAGACTTGTTGGGCTGAATGGCCTGTTCTCACACTGTAGGGTGTCTACGACTAAACTGCTAAATTTCTCCTCATAAGACAAACCCCTCTTCTCTGGAATCAATCGAGTGAACGTCTTCTGAATTGTTTCCCATGTAATTACACTCCTTTATCAAGTGTAGTGACTGACACGGCATACAGTACTTAAGTTTGGAATCCCCATAATGTGGAAACAGGCCGTTCAGCCCATTCAAGTTTGTACTGGCCCTCTGAAGGACATTCCAGCCAGACCCACCCTAATCGCATATCCCTGCATTTACCCTGGCTAATCCATCGAATTTGCACAACCCTCCTGGTCACATTGGACAATTTAGTATGGCGTAATCTGCATGTTCAGACTGTGGGAGTGAGCAAGGACTCCTGGAGGAAACCCACGCAGACGCAGGGAGAATATGCAAACTCCACACAGTCGCCCGAGGCTGGAATCGAACTCAGGTCTCCGGCGCTGTGAGGCAGCAGTGCCAAGTCGCTGTACTGCCCCCACCCTGGTTCAGTCTCACCAAAGTCTTGTACAGTTGTAGTCACATTTTCCTACTTTTGTACCTTATTTCCTTCAGCTAAGAATTTTTAAATATTCAATTCAAAGAGACAGATAAAGTGAATGAGATGACTTTGGCATGGCAGCGCGGATGGCTTGAGTTTATCTCCTTTCTTGCCAGGAAAACAATCTCCTGAGTTGTTTTATTTAAAATGGCAGAATACAAACCACTGGATAATTAGGAATGTTATTTTATTCTGAAGCAGAAAGTAAGTGCCTTTGAATGAACAAGAGTAGGACGTATTCCCAAACCCATTTACTATTTACAAACATTGAAGACATTGCTGTTAAACGAGCCATTTCAGCTGCAAATTCCTTTAAGGAGATTCATATATAGGTCCCCACTGAGGCCATGCAGTTTGAGCTATCTGTAGTTCAGGTTACATATGGCCAGTTTTCAGTATAAATTGTGTGGCTTCTGTTTATCTTTTAATTTTCTGCATTAAAACAGATTCTTGGTTTGAGGATGGCATGTTTCCATTTCTGAGGAAAAGAAAACAGGGCAAGAAAACAGGCCCTCCCATTCTTTAGATGACATGTCCATCATGGGCCTCCTGCAGTGCCACAATAATGCCACCCGAAGGTTGCAGGAACAGCAACTCATATTCTGCTTGGGAACCCTGCAGCCCAATGGTATCAATGTGGACTTCACCAGTTTCAAAATCTCCCCTTCCCCCACCGCATCCCTAAACCAGCCCAGTTCGTCCCCACCCCCCCACTGCACCACACAACCAGCCCAGCTCTTCCCCTCCACCCACTGCATCCCAAAACTAGTCCAACCTGTCTCTGCCTCCCTAACCTGTTCTTCCTCTCACCCATCCCTTCCTCCCACCCCAAGCCGCACCTCCATCTCCTACCTACTAACCTCATCCCACCTCCTTGACCTTTCCGTCTTCCCTGGACTGACCTATTCCCTCCCTACCTCCCCACCTATACTCTCCTCTCCACCTATTTTCTTTTCTCTCCATCTTCGGTCCCCCTCCCCCTCTCTCCCTATTTATTCCAGAACCCTCACTCCATCCCCCTCTCTGATGAAGGGTCTAGGCCTGAAACGTCAGCTTTTGTGCTCCTGAGATGCTGCTTGGCTTGCTGTGTTCATCCAGCCTCACATTTTATTATCTTGGAATTCTCCAGCATCTGCAGTTCCCATTATCACAGGGCAAAAGAAGCATTTCATTGATGTTTTGAATTACTAGTAAATGAATAAAACATGGTGATGATTATTCATTGCAAAAGATTGTCGATGATCAGTTCTTCCATTGTTTAGCCAATCTGCTTTATCTGGTCTCTTCCAAAAATCGGGCTAAAGCCAGGATATAATCACACTGCGGGTTGCTGTGGTGCAACGGTAGTGTCCCTACCTCTGATCCCAAAGATCTGGATTCAAGTTCCACCTGCTTCAGAGGTGTGTGATAATTTCTCTGAACAGGTTGATTAGGGAAATATTTATAATTCCACCAGTACTCCTTTGGGTGTGAACCTGGGCAGTGAGAGTTAATGGACAGGAAGGTCACAAGAACTTCAATTTGGGAAGAGGCAATTCTTTAAAACAATTACTTTTTTTATGAGATGAAGATATCACTGGCAAGGCTAGTAATTGTTCCCCATTTCTGATTGCTCTTCAGCATAGTGGCTTTCCTTAGCCATTTCAGCAAGCTGGGTCACCAAGATAGCCTTAAACCAGACGCAGCAGATTTGCTAAATAAAACCCGAAACAACTGCGAATGCTGTAAATCAGGAACGAAAACAGAAGTTGCTGGAAAAGCTCAGCAGGCCTGGCAGCATCAGTGATGAAAAATTCAGAGTTAAGTTGAGCTAGCATCAGTTCTGAGGAATGGTCATTGGACCTGAACCGTTAACTCTAATCGTGTTCTTTACAGATGTTGCCAGACCTGCTCAGCTTATCCAGCAACTTCAGTTTTTGTTCCAGCAGATTTACTTCTAGTGTGAAATAGATGGGTTTTTACAACAATAAATGAGACTTTTCTGGTCATCACAAAGACTAGCTGTTTTTAAAAAGTCAACTCGTTCAAACGCAATAGATTGGCAGATATTGAGAGGGGTAGATAAAGTGAGAGATCTTAGTGTGCAAGTAAGGTGGGGGGGGGAGAGCAATGGCTAGTGGTTTTATTGCTATTAACCCAGATATCCAGGTGATGTGGGGACTCAGATTCGAATCTTGCCACAGCAGATGATAGAATTTGAATTCAATAAATATCTGGAATTAATAGTCTAACCATGACCTTGAATCCAATGTCAATAGTGGGGGAAATCCCATCTGGTCCACTAGTATCCTTAAGGGAAGGAAAGTACCATCCTTACCTGATCTGGTCTATATGTGACTCCAGACCCACAGCAATGTGGTTGCTTCTCAACTGCCCTCTGGGCAATTAGGAATGGGCAATAAATATTGGTCTAGCCAGTGACACTCCATATCCCATTAATGAATTAAAACAAAAGTGCTCAGGTTCCTTATTTTTAGATAAGGTTGTAAAGAAGGCATATGGAATACTCTCCTTCATTTGCAGAGGTTTACATACAAAAGTAAGGATATAATGATAACAGATGAGACCACAACTGGAGTATTGTGTACAGTTCTGGTAACCACACATTACAGGAAGCATGTAATTGCTGTGGATGGAGTGCAGTGAAGATTTGCTAGGATGTTGCCCAGGCTGGAATATTGTAGCTATGAGGAGAGATTGGAGAGGTTGGGTAGTTTTCTTGGAACAGAGAGGGCTGAGGGGTGACACGATTGAGGTGTGCATCATTGTGAGGGCCAGAGATACTATAGGCAGGAGGAACCTGTTTCACTTGACAGAGAGTTTAAAAACTTCGAGCCAAGCTGAGATAATTGATTCACACTAAGTGGCAGAAGGATGAGAGGAGATATGAGGAAAAATGTATTTACGCAGAGCGGGGTGGGTGCTGGAATTCACTGCCTGAGTTGGTGGTGGAGGTAAAGACCCAAAACTCTTTTAGACGTGATGGAACAGATTGTTCCTTTAAGTATGAGCCTACCATTTGCTTCCCCTTAGCCATCTCCACATTTCTATTGCAATTTGTTTTGAGATTCTGCAGAAGTACATAAAGCATTTAGCACATTTTAACATGCCCACTTTAATTAGCAGTATGAAACCTCAAAAGACAGAAATAATTTTGTTTTTGAAAGAATGCCTACCCTCTTTTTATTTTTTTTTGTCTTCATTATCCTGAGGGGAATCTGGGATCAGGGTTGTGAGGAGGATCTGTTTTGCTGGCTGAAGACCCACTGTGTCATCAAAGGCACGTTGAAATCGTGCCAATTTGGCCACTGGTACTCCTTTGTTCGTAGTCACAGATGATGCAGGGTACATGGGTGGAGGGGGCAGTGGTTTCTCGGGTCAGGGTTGGCAGGATGAGACAAGGGATTTGAAACCAGGGCACAGGGTGTGGCCTCCAGCAGTACTTCCATCTGGCACTGAGCAATTTTGACCCAAGAGGCCGCCCCTCCTTGTCCACAGCACTGCAGCTCCCATCGGCACTGCATGGCAACACAGAATCCCTAAGGTGTGGAAGCCGGCCATTTCACCCATCCACATTGAACCTCTGAAGAACATCCTACCCAGACTCACCCCATCCCTGTAACCCTGCATTTCCCATGGCTAATCCATCTAATCTGCACATCCCTGGACTCTTTGGGGAAATTTACCATGGCCAATCAACCCTAACCTGCACATCTTTGGACTGTGGGAGGAAATCGTAGCACCCAGAGGAAATCCACATGGACGCGTGGAAAATGTGCAAACTCTACAGAGATGGTCGCCCAAGGGTGGAATCGAACCCAGGTCCCTGGTGCTGTGAGGCATCAGTGCTAGCCACTGAGCCACTGAGCCGCCCATGCACATTCCCTTCTGTCCCAGTCATGGCAGCATGAGAGCCTTAAATCAGCCTCAATTACCACCCGAAGGCCTCAATTAGCCACTGTGGCAGAGGGCGTGAGCGTGATGGAGCTGAGAAGCAGATGGGGTTTCACATGCCATCCTTCAGATACTCATCCTGCCACCTGCAGGAGAGGGCAAGGAGCCAGGGTGGGGGGAGGTGGGTGGTGAGGGGGCAGGGGCTGGGGCTGGGTGTCTTTCTTGGTCAAGGCTAGTCTGTGCCAGATGGAAGGAGTGGATTGACATTCCAGCTAAAGCCCCATTCAAACTCCAAACTGAGGACATTACCTCTTCCAAATGCTATTTTCTCCACTGCAGTCTCTGCATAACCAGATGTTTGTCAAGCCTCAAGAGGTGAGGGATCCTCAGAAATGTGTCTACTACCATTTAATAAGAGTAGGCCTCTGTTCTTGCTGCAAGTGAAGCTCCAACTGAACACAATTGAAGCTCAGTCGTGGTAGGTTTATTGGGCAAGAATTGGTGGAGTGTAACAGGTAGAAGTGAAGAGGATTGCAGTGCATAAGTGCAACGGCATTGGGATGCCCATGTGTGAGTTTCATTGGAATCTTACTGATCAAACAGCTTCCTACATCTCACACACTTTAATGCTCTGGTGTTTTGCCTCCATTTCAGAATCTGTGGATCAGTTTATATTTGTCTTCCAGGCCAATTGTAAGACCCTGTCAGCACTCAGAAAATGGAGTTGGCGTGGGGCCATTACCTAATTGAACTCAAATTGTATCCGTCGCGTAAATCTTTTCCACATTTTCTGGTTGTCTCATTCCAGATGCATTTTCCTTTCTTCATCTCTAACTACCAACACCTCTTTGTCTCTATCTAGTTACCCTCGCTGTGGTTCCCATCACTTCTCAGGACTGCGGTCTAAAGGCCTTGTGTGTACCTCCCTATCACAAGCCAGGGTCTCATTGACTATTGCCATCTTTCACTGACCGTCCACTCTACAGATCCTTAAATCTCTTCACCAGTCTTCTTTTCACCTGCAAACTACACCCTTTCTGTTTCCCCAAGGCCGGAAGTTGGCATCTTCTAATCAGAGCCTTTTGACTTGTCTCAGAAATTGTTATGGCAAAGAAGGAGACCATTGCCCATCCCCCTACTTACCCAATGCCAATCGCTTGCCTTTCCACCCCAGCTCCCCCCATCCCTCCACATCATTTCTGTCCAAATGATCATCCTATGGCCCACCTTGAACGCCCCAAATAAACTTGCCTCCACCACATTGCCAGGCGGTGCCACTCCAGAACCTGACTACTCACTGGGTGAAAGTTTTATCTTCTTACACCACCATTTGCTGTACATGCATGAATGGAACCTTCTATTTTTTCTCATATTTAATGCCATTGTGTCGTGTTGTCCTCAACGTGACATAAGTGATGCAACATCAAACACATTTCACCCTCCTGTAGTAACATTGGTAATTCCTTCCCTTACCCATCCTATGGGAGTGCATCCAAATTTCAGATGGGTTGGAACTTCCCACATTAAGGGACTTCATAAGCCGCAGAGGGAAAGCAAAAAATGAACGTCCCAGATGAAAGCAAGTTTCACGATGTGGTGAAAACTATAAGTGGGAACAGATACCTGCAAATGAGCTTAAAGCAAGAATCGAACAACCAGCACTGAGATTGATGAGCAAGTTTTGCCGATGATTTGCTGCTGTTGTCTATGAGAGTGCAGGCTCGGATTCTGCAACTGGCTTATTACCCCATTAACTGCGAAGCATATCCAACACCTGTATTGTCATTTCATACGAATCTCATGCAGGTTATATCCTATAGTCACCACAAACCACACATCTAAAGGTCCCATGATTAACTTAATGACATAAAGTATGCAAACTGATTGAAAATTCTGTCACAGTAGCTGAGATAAGGGTTATTCAAGTGGGGAGTACCATTAAAGCTGTCTCCTTGAAGTAATGCTTGACTTGAATGTAACTTCAAAGTTTGTTTGTTCTTGAATACTCCCAAACCACTTCTGGAGGAGATTTATGAAGAAACGGGCAAGAGAAGCTGATATTTGGAAACTGTGCTTTTAGTTTGTGGGATGATATCTTTTCTCGCTCTCTCCGTCAGTTATTCCTGGAATCTTTTCCCTCAGTTCTGTTTCTCCACCACCAATCCACTCCAATTTTTGGCCCACTTCTTCAAAAAGACTTGGTGGCTACACCACCCAAACTCTTGGCTGAATGGCAACTCACTTGCCTCTGATCTTCTCATGTCTGTGCTGCCACAAGATTCACAGGGATATCATTAGGCCTACTGCTGAGTGCACTGTGGAGGGGTCTCTGCACTGCCAGGTGAGATATTAAACCAAAGGAACCTGCTGGGCAGTACTGTGGCTCAGCAGTTAACATTGCTACCCCACAGATCCAGGGACCCAGGTTTGATCCTAGCCTTAAGTGACTGTCTGTGTGGAGTTTGCGCATTCTCCCTGTGTCTGTGTGAGTTTCCTCTGAGCACTCCAGTTTCCTCCCACACTCCAAAGATGTGCAGGTTAGGTGGATTGGCCGTGCAGAGTTACAAGGAAGGGCTGGGTCTGGGTGGGATGCTGTTTGGAGGGTCAGTGTGGAACCGATGAGCTGAATGGCCAAATAGGATACTGCATAAACCCTGTGGTGTGACTTGTGACGAAACAGTGAAACCTTCTTGTTTAGGACAATGTTCATCTTTGGGCCACCAAGATATGTTAACAATTCACTTTTGGAGGAACCTGATTGTCCATCGAGGGACCTAAGGACTCAACATTGAGTTGAACAATTTCAGACCATGAATGTCTCCTTCCACGTCCATTATCCAGCCCCACACCACCAGCTCCTGTTCCCTATGATAGCTTAGAGCACAGCCAACAGATTTACAACTGCTCAGCGCTTCCTATTAGCACCCATTTGGCATTTACTGCTCTCCCACCTTATCATCAGCAATCTCTTTGCCTCCTTCTTTCTTCTCTCTCTCTCGCTGTCTCTGGGCACTGTCTCCATCCATTTGACTCACTCCTCGTGCCCCATCTTTAATCCCACCCCTCTCTCAACAGCACTAATCAAACATTTTCCCAACCGTTTTCATTTCTAACTCTCTGTCTCCCTCCCCCAGATGCTGCCAGGCCTTGCTGAGTTTCAAGCCAGCAATTTCTGTTCTGATTTCGGATCCCCAGCCTCTGCAGTTCTTGGTTTTATCTACAAGCCATTTGTCTCCTTCCTGGTTCTGAGAACTTTCTGGGCACAGATTGTCCACGAGCTTTGCCTACAAGACAATTATGCCATCAACTTGAAAACTAATCCATTGTCTACAGGTGTGTTGGAATTGATGAGATACGATAGAATTGCAAAGTCTGCCTTTTCAGGTCAGTGAATGATATTCATGCAACAGTGATCATTTGAGGTTTCACTTGATAGGTCCTCTACATTAAGATGCAATATTCAAAGAAGGTGTCCCATTGCCATAGAACTAGAACTAGAATGTCACTGAGTGCCATGGAGTAGTCTTGGCAGGGCTGGCTTTCCTCAAGTGGTCTCCCTTGATGTCCTGTAGTTTTATTTGGGAAATGGTCAACTGCGTGGAGTTTGCACATTCTCCCTGTGTCTGCGTGGGTTTCCTCCAGGTGCTCCGGTTTCCTCTCACAATCCAAAGATGTACAGGCTAGGTGGATTGGCCATCTAAATTGTTGCATAGTATTCAGGGATGTGTAGATTACGTGGGTGATAGCGGGGTGGGTCTGGGTGGGATGCTGTGAGAGTCAGTGTGGACTCGTTGGGCCAAAGGGCCTGTTTCCACACTGTAGGGAGTTGAAGATGAGGTCTAAGTCTAAATCAACCTTAGAATCATTTGCTTCCACAGTGAATCCTGAGGACCGACCAGGAAGGGGCCTGTGGGGAGTGGGGGAATGAGGGGATGCTCGTAGTGACATTGAATTGAGAGACTTTGAAGTACCACAATACGAGGGCTCCAAGTTAAACAGGTTCAGGTCAATCCAGGTCCTCTGAGCAACCAATCTCTGCTGCTGAGGCCTCACACACTGGTAGAGAGCTACCGACTTCAAATGTTGTACGCGAAGGGCGTTAGTGAAATGCAGCAAGGTGCATCAGAGAAGTGAGGGCTGCCAATCATTAGCAATAAGCGAAGGTTTAAAGTGGAAATCATCAAAGATTGATTAAAGTAGGCATTTGAAGTTGAGCAGAAGAGTAGGAAGATCTGCTTGTGCCTCACAATATTTTCCATTTTCTTAGAAGAGATTGAAAAATAAACTGAGCAGTCAAATGAATAACCATTTTTGTTATTAACCTGTATATTATAGACATCCTGCCTACAAAACATGCTTCCCGCTGTTTGGTCTTTACTTCCAACATTTACAGTAATAAATCGTTACGTCAACGCGTTTCGCTCAATTTCGCTACAATTGATTGTCATAAAATAATTGCAGATTCACACCTCTACAGACACTGTTGAGCATGTTTCTGAGGAGTCTCACAACTGCATCATCATAGGGTTATTGTCATAGAGTTATTCAGCACAGAAAAAGACCCTTTGGTTAGTCTCTGAGCTAAACTAATCCCACCTGCCCGCTCCTGGCCCATATCCCTCCAAACCTTGCCTATTCATGTACTTTATGGATAGACCAGATCTAAAAGTTAAAGTTCTAAATTGGAGGAAGGCCAATTTTGATGGAATTAGACAAGAAATTTCAAAAGTCGATTGCAGGTGAAGGGACGGCTGGAAAGTGGGAAACCGTCAAAAAAGAGATAATAAGAGTTCAGGAGCAGAGTGTTCCTGTTAGGATGAAGGGCAAGGCTGGTAGATGGAGGGAATGCTGGATGACTACAGAAATTGAGGTTTGGGCCAAGGAAAGGAAGGAAGCAGGTGTCAGGTATAGACTGCACGGATCAAGTGAATCCTTAGAAGAGTATAAAAGCAGGAGAAGTATACTTAAGAGGGAAATCAGGAGGACAAAAGGGGGGCACGAGATAGCTTTGGCAAATAGAGATAAGGAGATTCCACAAATAAATTAGGAGCAAAAGGGTAACTAGCGAGAGAATAGTGCCCCTTAAAGATCAGCAAAGCCACCTATGGGTGAAATCACAGGAGATGAGGAAGATACGAAATAGAATGTAGAACATAGAACATAGAACATTACAGCGCAGTACAGGCCCTTCGGCCCTCGATGTTGCGCCAAATTGAAGTCCATCGAACCTACACTATTCCATTATCATCCATATGTTTATCCAATGGCCATTTAAATGCCTTTAAAGTCGGCGAGTCTACTACTGTTGCAGTCAGGGCATTCCACGCCCTTACTATTCTCTGAGTAAAGAACCTACCTCTGACATCTGTCCTATATCTATCAGCCTTCAATTAAATGAGTATTTTGCATCAGTGTTTACTGTCAAGAAGGATATGGAAGATAGGCAACTTGGGGAAATAAATAGCAACAACTTGAAAAATCCCCATTCTACAGAGGAAGCGGTGCTGGACATCTTAAAATGCATAAAGGTGGATAAATTCTGGGTACCTAATCAGGCATAGTCCAGAACTCTGTGGGAAGCTGGGGAAGTGATTGCTGGGCCCCTTGCTGAGATATTTGTATCATAGCTAACGTGGTGCCACTATTTAAGAAAGGTGGTAAGGAAAAGCCAGGGGACTATAGACCGGGGAGCCTGACATCAGTGGTGGGCAAGATGTTGGAGGGAATTCTGAGGGACAGGATTTACACGTATTTGGAAAGGCAAGGATTGATTAGGGATAATCAACATGGATTTGTGTGTGGGAAATCCTGCCTCACTAGCTTGATTGAGTTTTTTGAAGATAACAAAGAGGATTGATGAGGATTTCAGTAAAGCGTTCGACGAGGTTTCTCATCATAGACTGCTTACCAGGGTTAGATCACATGAAATAGAGGGAGAATTAGTCATTTGGATACAAAACTAGCTCAAAGGTAGGAGACAGAGGGCAGCAGGGGAGGGTTGCTTTTCAGACCGGAGGCCTGCAACCAGCAGTGTGCCACAAGGATCAGTGCTGGGTCCACTGTTTTTTTGTCATTTATGTAAATGATTTGGATGTGAACATAGGGGTATGGTTGCTGAGTTTGCAGATAACAGCAAAATTAGAGGTGTGGCCGACAGCAAAGAAAATTACCTCAGAGTACAACAGGATCGTGATCAGATGGACCAATGGAGTGAGGAGTGGCAGACGGAATTTCATTTAGATAAATGTGAGGTGCTGCATTTTGGAAAGGCCGATCAGGGCAGGACTCATATACTTAATGGTAAGGTCCTGAGGAGTGTTACTGAACAAAGAGACCTTGGAGCACAGGTTCATAGTTCTTTGACAGTGAAGTCACATTCAGTACGCTTGCCTTTATTGGTCAGTGCATTAAGTATAGGAGTTAGGAGGTCATGTTGTGAATGTACAGGACCTTAGTTTAGGCCAACAAAAACAAAGTTGCTGGAAAAGCTCAGCAGGTCTGGCAGCATCTGTGGAGGACAAAACAGAGTTAACGTTTCAGGTCCGGTGAACCTTCCTCAGAACTGTTGGTGACTGGGAAAATGTCAGTTTGAATGCAGGAAGTAGGGAGGTGGGTGGGGTGGGGAGTAAATGATAGGATAGGGCCCAAAAAGAGAGAAAGACAGTTGGACAGACAAAGGAGTTGCTAACGATCAGGCTGGGAGGGTGAATAGTTGTTAATGGGGACTGTTAGTGACTAACAACAGGGGGTGTGTAGTGGCAGGCTGTGTGGTAACAAGGCATATCCTATCATTTACTCCCTACCCCACCCACCTCCCTACTTTCTGCATATAAACTGACATTTTCCCAGCCACCATCAGTTCTGAGGAAGGGTCACTGGACCCAAAATGTTAACTCTGTTTTCTCCTTCACAGATGCTGCCAGACTTGCTGAGCTTTTCCAGCAACTTCTGTTTTTGTTCCTGATTTACAGCATCCCCAGTTCTTTTGGCTTTTATTAGTTTGGGCCACTTTTGGATTACCGTGTACAATTCTGGTATCCCTATTGTAGGAAGGATATTGTGAAACTTGAAAGGGTTCAGAAAAGATTTACCAGGATGTTGACAGGGTTGGAGGTTTTCAGCTATAGGGAGTGAATGAATAGACTGGGACTAATTTCCTGGAGCATCCTGGAGGGATGACCTTATAGAGGTTCACAAAATCATGAGGGTCATGGATAGTGTGAATAAACTAGGTTCTTTCCCTGGGGTGGGGGAGTCAAAAACTAGAGGACGTAGGTTTAAGGTGAGAGGAGTAATATTTAAAAGAGACCTAAGGGGCAATGTTTTCATGCAGAGTGTGGTGCAGGTATGGAATGAGCTGCCAGAGGAGGTGGTGGAAGCTGGTACAATTACAACATTTAAAAGCTATCTGGATGGGTACATGAATAGGAAGGGTTTAGAGCGATAGGGGCCAAATGCTAGCAGATGGAACTAGATTAATTTACGATATCTGGTCAGCATAGATGAGTTGCACTGAAGTGTCTGTTTCCATGATGTACAGTTCTATGACTCTTTTAAACCTTGTAATTAAGCCCACATCTGCCACTTTCTCAGGAAATTCATTCCATAAGCAAACCACCTCCTGTGTAAAATAAAAATTGTCCCTCATGTCTTTTTTAAATCTCTATCCTCTCACCTTAAAAATGTGCCCCCTAGTCTTGAAATCCCCCACCCTAGGGAAAAGACTGTCACAACATAACTGCAGATTCCTGCCTCTAGGGACACTGTGGAGCATGTTTCTGAGGAGCCTAGCAACTTCATGATCGTCTTGTCGATTTTCGTTTATAAAACATCTTGTGTTCATCATATGACCTTCGACACACTCCCTCCCGAATGGCATTGTGGGCCTAGCTACAGCATTTCAAGAAGGCAGCTCATCACCATCTTCTCAAGGGCAATAAATGCTTATCCAGCCAGCGATGCTTATGCAGAACAAAATATATATATTTAAAAAGCCACAAGTTTGATATAATTACAGAACAGGAGCAATTATAAAAGTATTGATTATTCCGCTTATCAAATTGAGATTTCTACGTAAGGTAACTGTTACACCTGACATAACATCTTCTTGCTGAACATTACTATCAATGCAATCTATATGTGTGAATATTTGTATGCCTAATTACCATGCATCATTTTCTACACTATCATCCCATTGTATGCATTATGCCCTGTACAATCTCACTGAGGTCACTCTTATATATATGTAATGCAACTACACCCATTGCTCATGATGTATTCTGTCTAAGGCACTTAATGAGCTATTTATTCGTTTTTATGTGATTTATTCCCATTTCTCATTACTCTTTATAATGTTTCTCATGCGCATTCTTCGAATACTCATCCTTGGTTAACTGATTCCGTTCAATGTGATTATTCCCTGGAATGCAATTGCCTATATAAAATGTTTCAGATGCCAGTATATGGTTAACTATCTGCAACAGGAGCCTTTGCCTTTGATCTTTCAAGTGATCTGGCAATGCTGGCAGGACTAGCATTTGCTGCCCATTGCTCTTACCATGGGTTCAAATCCCACCATGACTGTGAAATTTGCAATCAACTTATAAACAAAATCAAGAATAATAAACATTTTAATTTAATAATGACCATGTAACTACTCTCAAATGTTGCAACAATCCCATCTGTTTCACCAATGTCCTTTAGGGAAGGAAAGCTACTGTCCTTACCTGGTCTGGTCTACACGTGTCTCCAGATCTTGTTGACTCTGAAACAAACACAGAAAACGCAAATAGAAACTCATCAGGTCTGGCAACTTCTGTGGAGAGGGAAACAGAGTTAACTTTCAAGTCATTGAATCCCTACAATGTTGAAACAGGCAATTCGACCCACCAAGACCCACCTCCCTACCTATCCCTCTAAAGCTGTATTTCCCATGGCTAACCCACCTAGCCTGCACTTCCCGGACTCTAGGGCCAATTTAGCACAGCCTTTTCACCTAACCTAGCCATCTTTGGACTGTGGGAGGAAACCCACATCGACATGGACACGGGGAGAACACACAAACAGTTACCCAAGGACGGAATTGAGCCTGGGTCCTTGGCACTGTGGGGCAGCAGCGCTAATCACTGAGCCAGTCAATTGACCATTCTTCAACGCTGCTGTCCAGAGCCCAGTTCTGAAGAAGGATCACTGGGCTCGAAACATTAACTCTGCCTCTCTCCACACACGTGCTACAAGACCTGCTGAGTTCCTCCAGCAATTTCTGTTCTTGTTTCCTCAATGCGTTAAGCTGGGTCCCTGGATTACTAGCCCACTGTCAATACCACTCTGCCACCAGCTTCACAGCAAAGCTATGGCACCAATACAGTTCACGTGACGTTGCTGATTTTAAAACATGTGCCTAAAACCTACAGCTGTGGAAGTCGGGGCCAAACTTAAAAAGCACCATGAAATGCTCCAAGTTTGAGATTCTGATCAAGCCTACGTCTGGGAAATGAATAGAACAAAATATAAACTCTAAATCCTGCAGATGCTTCAGTCAGAGATAATTGCAGCAAAGAAGCAAAAAGGGGAAATGAAAATATTCCAGAGGGTTGAGATTTCAATGGTGAAAAGACAGCAGGGAAACCACCTCAGCTAATTTTCTTGGTTACAAAATTAAAATTGCCAGAATATTTTTTCGTTCAAAGTCAGTTGCACATGTTATGGATCACATCAGAATCTGCTTTCAATTTCTGTTCCTGATTTCGTGGAGGGCTCTGTGTGGTCCATATAAGCTGTTCCTGCACCTCAGTATCTCTGAATGAAAAGATGATAGAAACCACTAAGCTTAGCAGATGGTGTAAATTGTGATCTCTGTGATATAATGCCTTATCATGTAAAATCATATCACAGCATTTTACATTAATAGTTACAATTACGATTCTTGTCATAGCTTTTAAAAAAAAATTTGAACACTTAGTGATTATCCAAAATAAATTTTACTGCAAGTAGTCACATTTCTAAACAAAAACAATAATTACAAGCTATAAAATATGATCAAAATTGTTTTACATGAAATATAAATATACTAACTCAACACTACTGTTTGCCAAAGTCTAAATTAGAAGTCACATGACACCAGGTTATAGCCCAACAGATTTATTTGAAATCACAAGCTTTTGAAGTACTGCTCCTTTATCAGGTGGTGATTTCAAATAAACCCATTAGGCTACAACCTTCAGAGATAGTAGCAACTGCAGATGCTGGAGAATCTGAGAGAACAAGGTGTAGAGCTGGATGAACGCAACAGGCCAAGCAGCATCAGAGGAGCAGGAAGGCTGACATTTCGGGCCAAGACCCTTCTTCAGAAATGGACTATAACCTTGTGTAATGTGACTTCTGACTTTGTCCACCCCAGGCTGCACCAGCACCTCCACATCAAGATCTAAATTAGATTCACTTTTCCTTTCAGAGTTCACTAAGTATGGCACATCTCCCCTGAATTCGCTTTAACTTTTTCCACATTTTAGCTTTAGTTCAGGTATCAAAATTTGATGGGGATCCTCCCATTAGCAAAACAGTCCTCTAAAACCTCACAACTATGGTCTTCTCAGTGCAAGCTTAGATCACACTGCATTCTCTAAACTAACAGCAAGTTTTTAACTGTGAGGGTTATGGCATAAGTTTTCATCCAGCTCTAATTTACACAAATCTGCCACTTACAAGCTCTGTTTCGAAACTGGATTTGAGCTGCCAACTCTATTTCATCTGGTGAACAATGAAATGAATATTTTCTCTGTTCAAGGTGTAGATTGGGGTTATTTTTATCCTCGTTTCAGTTAGTTACAACTGCTTCTGTCTGTTTCCAAACTGAAATTCAGTATGATTACTTCTGTAAATAAACCCCAAATACCACCCATACCCATTCCGAATCTCCGTAAACCCTCAGCCCATCTCCATGGCAACATTACATTCTTGGGATATTGCAAGCAGAAATGTAAACAAGCAGTTACCTTCTGGTTCCACAGAAAAGAGCTTACATTTCTAGAGAAGTCAGTGCCCATTCTCTTCAAACTTATTGGCTCCAACAAGAAAATCTGTTGATAAACTGCTTTTATCTCCTTTTCATGGGGGGAGGAGGTGCATAATTCATGTAAATCTTTTATTTAGGTAACTGTAGACTTCCTGATACCTTCTTCAGTTCTCTGCCCAAAGACAGATTGAATCCAAATGATTGCCATCAAACAGAAACATAAGGACAGAGCTCCCAAACCCATTGTGTGGTTGATACCAACCTAATCCACACTGGCTGTCCCCTGTCCCCACCAAAAGGGCCCTAGCTGTTGTGGTAAAATCCATTTCTACCTGCATGCTGTACACTAGAGAATTGGTTAATGATGGCAGAGACCTGAATATTCTCTCCAACACATCGCTGCCGAGAAATACCTCTCACTCTTAACCCCCTACCGCTGGTGTAAGCATGTGTTGCAGACTGATTAATGACTGTTTTGGATGTGCTTCCTTTGAAATCTTGGGCTCAAACGCAGTGCGTAGACACTAGAGACACTGACTCTATCACTGCCCAATGAGATCTTATGGCAAAATAGGTTATCCATTATTTAAATCTCATTCTGACCCCATTTTCAAAGAAAGCACTCTGAGCTGTAATGACCCATCCCCTCAGTCTATTTATCAATCCACTCAACCAGACGGGTCACTTACCTGACATTCAAATCTTCAATCCCCTCTTGCATTTCATAAATAACTCCTGAATGATGGAGTCAGATCCTCAGATAGTGATCATTACCAGTGTCCAAAAGAGGATTATTCAGACAAGTAACCTTACTGAAAGAATAATGAGATGAACAGTGAATTCATTTCATGAAAATCAAAGGGGTGACAAGAGTAAATGGTCATAATGGTGTATGTCAGTGATGTTCAGATATACTAGTGAATGACATTGTTCAATTGAGTACCACGTACTGCATAGCATCATTGTAGCGCAGTGGTAGTGTCCTTACCCCGATCCAAAAGGCCTGCGTTTGAGTCCCATTCCTTCCCAGAAGTTTAAAAGAACAAACAAAAATGAGTTTGGTTCAAGTCCCAACTGCTTGAGGGGTGTGTAACAATGTTTCTGTGGTGAATTGATTGGGAAAACAGACCAAAACGTTCTTGCACCACAGTGGCAGTGTTCCTACCTCTACATTAGGAGGCTTGGGATTAACTGCTCCGTGTGTGTATTAATATTTCTGAACAGGTTGACAAGAAACTATCTATATGATCCAGCAATAGGGAGGTGATGGCCTGGTGGTATTGTCGCTGGACTGTTGATCTAGGCGATGTTCTGGGGACCTGCGTTCAAATCCTACCACAGCAGATGGTGGGATTTGAATCCAATAGAAGTGATGGCCATGAATTTGTTATTGAATGTCAGGTTCACTAATTCCAATTTAGGGACAGGAACTGCCAATCTTACCTAGTCTGGCTTATATGTAACTCCAGACCCACAGCAATGGAGCTGCCTCTTACCTACCCTTGAGGCAATTAGAGATGGGCAATTAACGCTGGCCTGACTGGTGATGCCCACATCCTGTGAATGATTTAAAAAAGGCAGTTGAGATAGTTTAAGACCCTCGAGAAGCAGTGTCAGTCCCTCTGGGCGAGGAGGCCTGGATTCAAGTTCTGCCTGTTAGCGGTATGCCATAACATCTCTGTGCAGATTGATTGGGAAAGTATCTATAAAGTGGAAACTCTAAGAGGCGTGAGGGTGTCAGGGTGTCCCAGGTGTGCGTCCATTGTCATGCTCCAAAGCATTTTGTGGTTGGTGAGCCCTGCAGGAGTTGAGCATCTTATCTCCAACTCGCCCCCACTCAGCCCCTTCCAGCCAATACCGAATTTAAGTAAGTGTAAAGAGTTTCCCTTGTGATTTTTGTCTCTGGTAACGGAGCCCTATGAAGCACTGCCAACTTTGTTTGCATTTAGTTTCATTGATTTCAGATCAAAAGTAGTGGGAAGGGAAACTCTCCTCCCAAAACCACATTTGAATTTAAGTTTCCATTTAGGATTTTGTCCTTGGTTACAGTGCCCTCTTCAGGAGCTGGTACCTGTTTAATTTGGTTTCATGGTTTTAATTGATTCTTTAAAGCGGTGTTGACTGGCCATGATCCATGCCTGCTGCACTGCGCTTAAAAAGGTGCATACACCTTTAAACTGGATGCAGCTATGAGCAGGGGTGGCAATGCATTTCTGAATCAGTGGGGACATGCAGGTAGCTGTAGACAGTTTTTATGGAAAGCTTATAAAGAGAGACAGAAAGTGCTGGCGAAACTCAATAGATCTGGCAGCATCTGTGAAAAGAGGGAGAGTTTCTTATTATTCACTTGTGGGATGATCTTTACACTGGCTGGCTGGGATTTGTTGCCCATTCCTCACTGCCCCTTGAGAAGGTGGTGGTGAGCTGCCTTCTAGAACCGCTGCTGTCCACCAGCCGTGGGTTGACCCACAATCCCCTTAGAGAGGGAATTCTAGAACTTTGACCCAGAGACAGTGAACGATCGGCAATAGATTTCCAATCAGATGGTGAGTGGCTTGGAGTGGGACTTGAAGGGGGTGATGTTTCCCTGTATCTGATGCTCTGATAAGGTCCTCAGCCCCATTCTCCTGCTTTCTCCCCTTAACCCTTGATCCCCTTGATAATCAAGAACGTATCTATCTCAGTCTTAAATGTACTCAATGACCTGGCCCCCACAGCCTTCTGTGGCAGTGAATTCCATAGATTCACCACTCTCTGGCTGAAGAAGTTTCTCCTTATCTCTGTTCAGAAAGGTCTTCCCTTTACTCTAAGGCTGTGCCCTCAGGTCCTAGTCTCTCCTACCAATGGAAACATCTATCCAACATCCGCTATGCCCAGACCATTCAGTTTCAATTAGATCCCCCCTCATCCTTCTAAACACCTTTGAGTATAGACCCAGAGTCCTCAAACGTTCCTCACATGTTAAGCTTTTCATTCCTGGGACCATTCTCGTGAACCTATCTGAACCTGCTTCAGGGCCAGTACGTCCTTCCTGAGATATGGGGCCCAAAACTGCACACGATACTCCAAATGTGGCGTGACCAGAGATTTATAAAGCCTCAGTAGTACATCCCTGCTTTTATATTCAAGTCCTCTCAAAAGAAATGCCAACATTGCATTTGCCTTCCTGATGACTGACTCAACCTGCAAGTTTACCCTGAGAGAATCCAGGACGAGAACTCTCAAGTCTCTTTGCACTTCAGACTTCTGAGTTTTCTCCCCATTTAGAAAATAGTCCATGCTTTTATTCTTCTTACCAAAGTGCATGACCTCACACTTTCCCACCATCTGCCACTTCTTTGCCCTCTCCCCTAACCTGTCCAAGTCCTTCTGCAGCCTTCCCATCTCCTCAATACTACCTGTCCATTCACCGATCTTTGTGTCGTCTGCAAACTCAGCCAGAATGCCCACAGTTCCTTCATTAATGTACAAAGTGAAAAGTTGTGGTCCCAACACCGACCCTTGTGGAACGCCACTTGTCACCAGCTACCATCCTGAGAAAGACCCCTTTATCCCTACTCTCTACTTTCTGCCAGACAGCCAATCTTCTATCCATGCTAGCACCTTGCCTCTAACACCATCTTACTCAGCAGTCTCCTGTGTGACACCTTATCAAAGACCTTTTGAAGTCCAGGTAGATAACATCCATTGGCTCCATTTGGTCAATACTTCCTCAAAGAATTCTAGCAGATTTGCCAGGCATGACCTCCCCTTGATGAGACCATGCTGTCTTTGCCCTATTTTACCAGCCACTTCCAAATATTCAGAAATCTCATCCTTTACAATAGACTCCAAAATCTTACCATGACTGAGGTTAGGCTAATTGGCTTGTAATTTTCCCACCTTTGTACATCTTTTGCTCATGGGTTTTGAAGGTGCTGCCTGAGGATCTTTGGTGAATTTCTGCAGTGCATCTTGTAGATGGTACACACTGCTGCTACTGAGCGTTGGTGGTGGAGGGAGTGGATACCTGCGAATGTGCTGCCAGTCAAGCGGCTGCTCCCGGATGGTGTCATGCTTCTTGAGTGTTGTTGGGGCTACACCCATCCAGGCAGGTGGGGAGTATTCAATCTTATAGAGTTATAGAATCATAGAATCCCTACAGTGTGGAAACAGGCCATTCAGCCCAACAAGTTCACACCGTTTCCACCCCCCCCCCCCCCCCCCCCACAAAGAGCATCCCACCCAGACCCATTCCCCTACCCTTATTTCTGACTTGTAGATGGTGGACAGACTTTCAGGACTGAGGAGGTGAGTTACTCGCTGCGGTATTCCTAGCTACCGGCCTGCTGTTATAGCCGCTGTGTTTGTGTGGTGAGTCCAGTTGAGATTCTGGTCAACGATAACCCCCAGGATGTCGATAGTGGGGGATTCAGTGATGGTAACACCATCGAATGTCAAGGGGCAGTAGTTAGATTGTCTCTGATTGGAAATGACCATAAACTGGTATTCCTATGGCACAAATCTTACTTGCCACTCGGCCGTGCATGCCGGGGTATTGTCCAGATGTTGTTGCATTTGAACATGGGTTGCTTCCACAACTGAGGAATTATGAATGGTGCCGAACACTGATCAATCATCGGGAAACATCCCATTTATGACGGCAGGAAGGTCATTGATGAAACTGGAGAGGATGGTAAGGCCTCAGACACGACCCCAAGATAATCCTGAGGAGATACCCTGGAGCTGAGATGATTGACCTCCATTAACCATGACCATCTTCCTATGTGCCAGCGCTGGAGAGTTGCCCCTGAATTGATTCCAGTTTTGCTAGGGCCCCTTGATGCCACACTTGGTCGAATGCAGCCTGATGTCAAGGGCTGTCACTCTCACCTCACCTCTGGAATTCAGCTCTTCTGCCCATGTTTGAATCAAGGCTCTAACGAAGTCAGGAGCTGAGTGGCCCTGGCAGAACCCAAGGATGCCTACCTGAAGAAGTTACCCTCCTCCCTCCAGAGAATCCTCTCCCCATCCCCCTCTCTGATGAAGGGTCTAGGCCCAAAACGTCAGCTTTTGTGATCCTGAGATGTTGCTTGGCCTGCTGTGTTCATCCAGCTCCACACTTTGTTATCTTGGATTCTCCAGCATCTGCAGTTCCATTATCTCTGACCACTGAGCAGGTTATTGCTGAGCCAGTTGCTCGCTAGCACTGTTGATGACCCTTCCATCATTTTACTGATGTCAATGTTTCAAGTTCTGACATGACTACTCTTTGAAGGACTGAAGAAATTCAAGCAGGCGTGTATAAGTTGAAATATTTTATTGGGAGAAAAGAAAATAAACACCTTAAGTCACGAAGGCACAGATTAAAAGATACATGGACGCACATGTGAATCAGATAAACACTTTCTTCTTAAAACATTAGCACAATTGATCTCCAGAAAATTTTGCTTCTTGTTGGCAACTTGTTTCTATGTGAGAGACAAGATTTCCTTAATCTGTTCTGTCACATTCTCTGCATTTAGACCCCGCGTCTGGCACGTGCAGTGTTCTGGCTGGCAGAGGGAGAAAAGAAACCTTTCTGAATCATTCACACAAGTTGAGCATTACTGCTCTGTACATTATTCACTGCCCAGACTTAATGGTTCAGACAGCAATTAAGATTGAACTGCATTTGCAAAAAAGAGTCCAGACTTCTCCCACTGTGTGTACGGCAAGCTCCGAATTTTATTCTGGGAATGTCTGTCTCTACCCTTGAGAGTACCTGTTTCTTTATTCATTCACAGGAGGGGGCCTGGATGGTGCAGCATTTATAGTGAGTGGCAGTGGGTAAGAGTGAATGAGGCAGGTTGGGGTGAATGAGTGAGTGAGTGAGGGTGAATGACTGAGAGTGAGGAAGGGTGGATGAGTGTGGGAGGCTAAATGATCAGCAGTGAGGGTGAGTGTCAGAGTGGCCATGGATAACTGGCTGAGAGTGAGCGAGTGAGTGAGAACGAGCAGCTGGTTACAAGGTGGATTGGCCAGGCTAAATTGCCCACAGTCTTCAGGGTTATGTAGGCAAGGTGCTTGAGCAGTCGGGAAATGCAGGGTTACAGGGATAGGGGTGGGGCTTGGGGATGGGTGGGGTGGGATGTTCTATGGAGAGTTGGTGATGGAATGGTGAGCCGAATAGCCTGTTTCCATAGTGTGCGGATTCCATGATTCGATGAGTGAGGGAATAAGTGTGTATGAATGCGAGTGATAGATTGAGTGAGTGAGTGAGAGAGTGAGTGATTGTGAGACTGAGTGTGAGTGAATGAGTGACTGAGAGTGACTGAGAGTGAGTGACTGAGTGAGTGTGTGAGTGAGTGTGACTGGTGAGCGAGTGTGTGGGTGAGCAAGTGAGTGAGTGTGACTGGTGAGCAAGTGAGTCAGTGAGTGAATGTGTGAGCGAGTGAGTGAGCGTGAGTGCGTGAGTGAATGTGTGACTGAGTGAGTGAGTGAGTGAATGTGTGACCGAGTGAGTGAGTGTGAGTGAGTGTGTGAATGTGTGAGCCAGTGAGTGAGTGCGACTAGTGAGTGGGTGACTGAGTGTGATTGTGTGAGTGAGTGAGTGTGTGTGAGCGAGTGATTGAGTGAGTGACTGTGTGCCTGAGTGCGTGATTGAGTGAGTGCGTGATTGAGTGAGTGCGTGATTGAGTGAGTGTGTGATTGAGCAAGTGTGTGATTGAGTGAGTGAGTGACTGTATGAGTGAGTGAGCGAGTGACTGTGGCTGGTGAGTGAGTGAGTAATTGAGTGAGTGAGTGAGTAATTGAGTGAGTGAGCGCGTGATTGAGTGAGTGCATGATTGAGTCAGTGCGTGATTGAATGAGTGAGTGACTGTGTGAGTGACTGAGTCCATGATTGAGTGTGTGAGTGATTGAGTGACTGAGCGAGTGACAGTGTGATTGAGTGAGTGAGTGATTGTGGCTGGTGAGTGAGTGAGTAATTGAGTGAGTGAGTAATTGAGTGAGTGTGTGAGTGAGTGCGTGATTGAGTGAGTGCGTGATTGAGTGAGTGCGTGATTGAGTGAGTGCGTGACTGTGTGAGTGAGTGACTGTGTGAGTGATTGAGTCCATGATTGAGTCAGTGCATGAGTGACTGCTTGAATGACTGTGTGAGTGAGTGATTGAGTGACTGTGTGAGTGAGTGAGACTGAGTATGAGTGGTGAGTGACTGTGTGAGTGATTGAGTGAGTAAGTGTGTGACTGAGTGTGTTACTGAGTGCGAGTGATTGAGCACAAGTGATTGAGTGTGAGTGATTGAGTGCAAGTGATTGAGTGTGAGTGATTGAGTGAGCAAGAGCCACTTTCCAATTCACATGTTACCTGGTAAATCGCTGGCAAAGCAGAATCCATTACATGTGAGGGTTGCTGATATATTCAACCACAAGATTATTTCTGATGGAATTATCAGTGCTTCTGGTGGATCCTGGCACGAAGCTGTTTAGGACAGAGCGACACAGTTACAGTTGAATACCAGTGCAGCAGTAGGCCATTCAGCCCATTGAGCCTGCTCCACCTTTCAATGGATCATGTCTGTTCCCCCATAGCCCTGGACTTCCAAATGTATTGGTAATTTATGTAACTCACCCAGGACTAAATTTAAAGATGGAGCCTCCACTACCTTCTGGGAAAGATAGTTCCACAGACTAACAACTCACAGAAAGTAAAGTCCTCAGCTCTATACTAAAAAGAAAATCTTGTTCTTCAATGATGTCACCCAGTTTTAGTCTCCCCTGCCAGAGGAAACACAATCTCACTGAGCACCCTGTCCAAGCTCTTATACATTTTGATGCAGTCACCTGTCATTCCGCTGATGGATCTGGGTCTGATATTTTCAACCTTTCTTCATGAGCGTTTCATCCCAGGAAGGAGACAAGTGAACCTTCTCTGAACTGCTTCTGAAGCAATTCTAACTTTTCATTCAAATTAAGAGACCACATTGTATGCAGTCCGCCAGATGAGTTTTAACCCAGACCCAACAGAGCATCAGTAAAACTCCCCTGTAATTCATTTATTCAATCATAAATAATTTTAGATTTATTACCAATAAAGATCATCCAGTTATGTTGGAGGAGGTGCAACAAAAAATTTACAAGGGTTATATCAGAATGAAGAGATTATAGTCATCAGGGAAGATCACATAGACTGGATCTCTTACTACAGTCATCAGTGACCTCACAGGAGCCTTGAAATTTGTGAAGGAATTTGTTGGAGTAAATGTTGTTGACAAGGTGTTTTGATTTATAAGGAACCTTCATCCAGGGATCATAAGTATAAGATTCTCACTCATAAATCCATTTCAGTGTTTCTTCACTTGGAGCATGGTGACTGTGTGATGGAAACAGGTCTGTGGAAAGAATAGTCAGTAATGTTGATGGTTTGCGATCGATTGATTAGTAGATGGGCTGAATGGCCAGTATGCATACTATACAAAATGAAAGCTGCACTAAAATCAGTCATTTGTAATTCTATGTAATGCAACCTAGAGGCAGACAGACACTCATAGAGTCACGGAGAGGGACAGCACAGAAACAGACCCTTCAGTCCAACTCGTCCATGCCAACCAGATATCCTAAATTAACCTAGACCCACTTTCCAGCATTTGGCCCATATCCCTCTAAAACCTTCCTATTCATATACCCATCCAGGTGCCTTTTAAATGTTGTAATTGTACCAGCCTCCACCACTTCGTCTGGCAGCTCATTCCATACTCACACCACCCTTTGTGTGAAAAAGTTGCCATTTAGATCCCTTTTAAATCTTTCCTCTCTCACCTTAAACCCATGCCATCCAGGTTTGGACTTCTGTCCCCTGGGGGAAAGACCTCAACTATTCACACTATCCATGCCCCTCATTATATTATAAACCTCTATAAAGTCACCCCTCAGCCTCTGACACTCCAGGGAAAATAGCCCTGGCCTATTCAGCCTCTCCCTGTAGCTCAAACCCTCCGACCTCAGCAGCATCTTTTTCTGAACCATTTCAACTTTCACAACATCTCTTCTATAGTAGGGAGACCAGAACTGAATGTGATACTCCAAAAGTGGCCTCAACAATGTTCTGTACAGCAGCAACATGACCTCCCAACTCCGATACTCAATGCATTGACCAGAGCCAAGGGTAATAACAACACAGGGAGGAAAAGACTGCAGAGACGAAGAAAGAGAGAGAGAGAGAGAGAGAGGGGTGAGGATGAAGAAAAGGAGACAGGAAGAAGATTGGCTCTTTCTCCTTGATGTTGAGGCAGGCAGATCAGTAGAGTTTTTAGATGAGTTAACGTAAATCCCCACCCTTGACCAACTTTTATTTCCAGGTCACTGGGGTCAGTAGCTCTCCAACAACAGGATGTAGCAGAGCTACCTGGAGGCTGGCAAGTCTTTAAATCTGTTCCAAATGCATTGCTTGGGGGTTTGGGAACGCTGTGTTACGTTGCACAGAATTGCAAATAAATGCTTTCAAATGAACAGAGCGAGAAAACAAAAATGAAACTTTAAATTTCAATATCACAGATGCTGTAACAAAGCAACATGGGGTTTCCACCCCACAGCACAGATGAGATATGATACTGCATGAGGTAGTTGCGTTCAGCCTTTCACTCAGGGCTGGCATCAAAGAACTGGCGAATGTTTCCGCCCCGAGCTTGTAAAGGCTCGAAGTTTCAATTTGCAGTGCATTTATTGATGGATGAGGATGGAGTCAAAAGGTTAGAACATGCTTGGGAAATGGTGTTTGCAAAAGCTGGTTCTGTGTTCTATTTCCCATCCGAATGCAGAACTGTAAATGTAAGCGAACCAGCAACGTTCCCGGTACAAAAGGTTGGAACTTGCATCAATGGAAGTGTCTCGGTTGGCTCCATCCCCATCACATCATTCTCCAGTGAACACATTCGCAAAACAGGCCGCTCGTCCAGTTTTAAAGGAAAGCAGTGATCGAAATCGGCCTCTGGCTGAAAAGAAAGTCAGATGGAAAATCACCTGGTGTTAAACATTCGACTTTAGGCTCATCAGGGTCCATGAGCAACACTCCCGTTTCCCAGTGCCCACTGACTCCAAGTAAATAATATGTCCAAAGTGTTTCTGAAAGGAAGCTGGGAGCAAAAGGGGGCTTGGTGGGTGGCACAGTGGCTGGTGCTGCCTCACAATGCCAGGGACCCTGGTTTACTTCCACCCTCGGGTGCCTGTCTCTGTGGTGTTTGCACATTCTCCTTGTCCCAGCACGGGATTCTCCTCCAGTCCAAAGATGTGCAGGTTAGGCAGATTGACCATGCTAAATTGCCCCAAAGTGTCCAAGGATGTGCAGGCTGGGTGAGTTAGCCCTTCTAAGTGCAGGGTTACAGGGGTGGGTCTGAGTGGGAGGTTCCTCAGAGAGTTGATGTGGATTCAATGGGCCAAATGGCCTGCTTCCACACTGTAGGGTTTGTAAGCTTTTCTAAGATGCTGCCAGACCTGCTGAGTTTCTCCAGCATTCTCTGTTTCAGATTCCTAGCACCTGTCATGTTTATTTTCATTGGGACGAGGAAAGTTGGTCGTTGGCTTGGAATGACCTCTTTCTGTGCTCTATATCATAAATAATTCCATGGATTATATCAATCCACCTCCACCCAGAAGTGGCAACAAATACATGGGAACACCATGCCTTGCAAGTCCCCCTCCAAGCCACACACCGTCCTGACTTAAAAAATATATCGTCGTTCCTTCAGTGTCGCTGGGTCAAAATCCTAGAAGTCCCTCCCCCAGTGGCATTGTGGATCAATCCAATAGCATTGTGCGTCAATCCAATGGCATCGTGGGTCAATCCAATGGCATTGTGGGTCAATCCAATGGTACTAAGGGTCAATCCAATGGCACTGTGGGTCAATCCATTGGCATTGTGGGTCAATCCAATGGCACCGTGGGTCAATCCAGTGGCACCGTGGGTCAATCCAATGGCACCGTGGGTCAATCTAATGGCATTGTGTGGCATTGTGGGTCAATCCAATGACATTGTGGGTCAATCCAATGGCACCGTGGGTCAATCCAATGGCACCGTGGGTCAATCCAGTGGCACCGTGGGTCAGTCCAATGGCACTAAGGGTCAATCCAATGGCACCGTGGGTCAATCCAATGGCATTGTGTGGCATTGTGGGTCAATCCAATGGCACCGTGGGTCAATCCAATGGCACCGTGGGTCAGTCCAATGGCACCATGGGTCAATCCATTGGCATTGTGGGTCAATCCAATGGTACTGTGGGTCAATCCAATGGCATTGTGGGTCAATCCAATGGCACCGTGGGTCAATCCAATGGCATTGTGTGGCAGTGTGGGTCAATCCAATGGCACTGTGGGTCAGCCCAATGGCACCGTGGGTCAATCCAATGGCATTGTGGGTCAATCCAATGGTACTGTGGGTCAATCCAATGGCATTGTGGGTCAATCCAATGGCACCGTGGGTCAATCCAATGGCATTGTGGGTCAATCCAATGGCACCGTGGGTCAGTCCAATGGCACTGTGGGTCAATCCAATGGCACCGTGGGTCAGTCCAATGGCACCGTGGGTCAATCCAATGGCATTGTGGGTCAATCCAATGGCACCGTGGGTCAGTCCAATGGCATTGTGGGTCAATCCAATGGCACCGTGGGTCAGTCCAATGGCACCGTGGGTCAATCCAATGGCATTGTGGGTCAATCCAATGGCACCGTGGGTCAGTCCAATGGCACTGTGGGTCAATCCAATGGCACCGTGTGTCAATCCAAAGGCATTGTGGGTCAATCCAATGGCATTGTGGGTCAATCCAGTGGAACCGTGGGTCAATCCTACAACATTGTTGATCTAACTACAGCCCATAGACTGCAGTGGTTCAAGAAGGCAGCTCACCACCACCTTCTCGAGGGCAATGAGGGACAGGCAGTACATACTGCCCACATTAACACCAATCACATCAATACATAGTGGGCAAAATCAAAAACATTTAACTAAGTAATGGCTTGTATAGGCTGATGCTGCAGGAAATCCAGTGCTTCATTGTTTGCTTACCAGGGAATCAATAGACAATGCAGGACCCTCATCCCTCATTTTTCAGAAGCAACGAGACGAATTAAGCAGAGAAACCACACAATGGATTAGATTGATTCAGGATATCTGGTCAGCATGGACAAGTGGGACCGAAGGTACTGTTTCCATGTTGTACAACTCTATGACTCCAAGGCCTACCTTGTATATACCAAGACAATCAATGGAGTATCTGGACTGCCCTGAAGTATGACTTCCCACTTCTCTTTGAAACTATTAAACGCTCAGGGTTAATTTTTTTCATCCTTAGAACCAAACTGTTTGATTGCGTGTCTCTCACCGAACTAGCAATTCATCATCCAGTAACCAGAGTCCTCACCCTATGAGTCATGGGGCCCATCAATCAATACAGATGTGGGAACCTCACCATCTGCACCATCCATTCTTCATTGCTGCTCACAGCATGGTCTACTTTACATTAGGGAGATGAAACACAGCCTGGGTAACCACTTTGCACACACTTATGTTCTGGCCGCAAAAATGACCCTGAGCTTTCAGCTGCCTGCCACTTCACCACAGCAGCATGTTTCGTGGCCAACATCAGGCTTGCTGCAGTGCTTCAGTGAAGCTCAGAGCAAGCTGGAAGAACAACACCTCATTTTCCTATTTGGGGACCCTGCAACCTTCAGGACTCAATATCAAGTTCAATAATGTTAGGGCTTTAACTACTTCCTTCCATTTCTTTTACACATCCCAACGCCCCAGGCTCACCATTACCCATTCCCTTGTTTGGTTAACTCCTGTTCTCTCTCTCTGGGCTCCATCTTCACCTATCATTTTCTCCTCCCTCTCCCCAACACCCTCTATCTTCAGCATATATACTAACTCTTTCCTAGCAACAAGCAGTTCTGAACAAGGGGTACTGGACCCGAAATGTTAACACTGTTTCTGTCTCCTCAGATGCTGCCAGACCTGCTGAGTTTCTCTAGCAATTTCCATTTTTGTACCAAGTAACAACTGAAAGCCTTGAATACTCTACTGCAAAACAGGACACCAAATAAAAACGTCTCTTTTTTAACCCTTACGATAACGGTTCATGGGTGGTTCTTTTGAAGCTTTTGGAGTTACAATTTGTTTCACAAATTAATTGCCTCCACTTCCCAACCATAGTCCTACCATAACTGGACAACATGTCCCACATTAATGAAGTCAATTATAAAACCCCAGGGATCCTTATCTTTCTCCCATACAAAGCCTAAGTCAGATTTAACAGCCAGGAGTGCAGTCAAAACAGCACTATATTTGCACCTAAGTACACCCATAAATCAGTACTCAGTTGGATATGATCCCTCAAGTTATTGCATTTATTTATTAGGTGAAGAACAAGAATTTTAAGAGAATAGAGCTTTAGTACCAAATATGCTTTTCCCTGAGAGCACAGAATGATTGTTCAGTCATTGTAAGGTTATTCATAATAAATTTAGAACAAACTGTTAACCCTTTAGAAGCCTACACAATACCTGTGTGGCCACCCCAAACCTCATCCATTGCATTCCATCCATGCCACTTCTCATTGTACTTGATGTTCCCCGTTAACCCAAAGGGAAAGCCGATTGCCTCGTAAATCCATGAGTTAACGGGGTACTTTAAAACTGTCGACAGCTAATGGGTCCCTCACGCATCCCAGCGTTGACAAGTTGAGAGTTATGAGCCTATATCGTCAACTTTATGGCCTTGATGATAGCTCCCTTGCCATTATGGAGCAGGCTGATCCAATGGTGTCCTGAGCTGGGCCGGTGACGCGAAGGGCATGGGCTGAAATCCTGCTCCGAATCAAAACAGCACAGTCAACATTGGCTGGGGGGCTGTGGTGTTGGTGTGGGGTAAGGTGGGAAGGATGAATGGCTGACACAGGAGTGGGAGGGAAAGGAGGGGACTAGTTCAGAATTTGAAGAATTGGGAGCTGTTCTCCTTACAGAGAGATAACTGAAGGGTGGGAGGAGGTTTAAACAGAGGCACGTCCAAAATCATGAGGACTTTTCAATTCCGCACTTTTCCATAAATGAATGTGACTTTCTCAGTGTGCCATGATCATAGTCAAACCCATGTCATGAACCCAGCAGTAAGGGAGGGTCACTGGACCTGAAATGTTAACTCTGATTTCTCTCCACAGATGCTGCCAGATCTGCTGAGCTTTTCCAGCAATTTCTGTTTTTGTTCATGAACCTATTAATCTGGGCCTTTCTGGATCATAGTGTGGTGAAATTACCATCATAACATCATCGCACCCAGGTTTTTTCTTTTATTCATTTGTAGGGCGTGGGCATCTCTGGCTGGTCCAGCATTCATTCCCCATCCCTAGTTGCCCATTGAAAAAGTGGTGGTGAGCTGCCTTCTTGAACCGCTGCAGTCCACCTGCTGTGGGCTGACCCACAATGCCCTTAGGGAGGGCATTCCAGGATTTTGACCCAGCGACAGTGAAGGAACTGCGATATATTTCTGGCTTGGAGGGGAACTTGGAAGTGGTGATGTTCCCACATATCTGCTGCCTATAGACTTCTAGATGGAAGTGGTCGAGGGTTTGGGAGGTGCTGTCTGAGGATCTTTGGTGAATTTCTGCAGTGCATCTTGTAGATAGTACACACTACTGTGGCTGAGCGTCAGTGGTGGAGGGAGTGGATGTTTGTGGATGTGGTGCCAATCACGGGGGTGGGGCTGCTTTGTCCTGGATGGTGTCGAGCTTCTTGAGTGTTGTTGGGTCTGCACTCATCCAGGCAAATGGGGAGTATTCCATCACACTCCTGACTTGTGCCTTCTAGTTGGTGGACAGGATTTGAGGAGTCAGGGGGTGAGTTACTTGCCACAGGGTTCCTACCCTCTGAGCTGCTCTTGTAGCCACTGTGTTGGTATGGTGAGTCCAGTTGAGTTTCTGGCCAATGATAGCCCCCAGGATGTTGATAGTGGGGGAATTCAATGATGATAACACCACTGAATATCGAGGGATGATGGTTAGATTGACTCTTATCAGTGATGGTCATCACCTGGCACTTGTGTACCGGCAGTTTTACATGTATGAATGGGGTTAGAGTGCATAAGAGGATAGATTGTACAGTCTACAGAAATGGATTGATGGCTTGAGAGGCTTTTTTAGCTTGGGGCATCTCCCTCATGCCTTGTCAAATATTTATTCTCCAATCACCATTAAAATAGCTCATCAATTTCATTGCTGCTTGTGGGAGCTTGCCGTGCAGTAAACTAGCTGTAACATTTGTGCATTTCAGGAGGGATTCCTTAGTTATAACATTCTGAAAGGTCCTGGTGCTTCTGAAAGGTACCATAGAAATCGAAGCATATTAAATATTCACCGTTTAGAAATGGGATTTCTGTATGTTCATCAGCAACTACAGAAGCAGCAGGTACGAAGAGATCATTGGGTCCTATCTAGCTGTTCTCAATGTTCAATGTCACCGCTGTGTGGGAAAAATGGACAAATCTGAGCTCCTACTGTAAATGTTTGAGCATCAGGAATGTGGGTTGTGAATGTGAGAGCATGGATCAGAATGCCCAAGAATTTTCATTCCGTCCATTCCCAAAAGAGGCTCCAGTTGTATGAATCTATGCACATGGACTATTAATTCACAAACCCGATCCTTGCATCCCTCAAATTCAATGCTCTTTGCCCCTTCCCCAAAACAAAACGATCCAGCTCCCTCTGAACTTCTCACAAATGATTCCCACCGACTTGTGACTCAGTAACTGCAGGAGATCAGTGAGAGGTGAAGCACCATAGAAAGGGACATCAGGACACGTTTCAGTAAATATTATTTTAAATGCTGAGGATTGCTACAATGTGAGACAGAGGCAATGGTGGTAGCTTGGTTTTAACAGTGAACTAGGGAAGTGTTTGGTTCACGACCAATGAAAAGGACGGCAGCAGTAGGTTATGACCTGGGTGGACAACTCTCTCAGAAAATATGTACAAGTTTGATGGGCCAAATGGTCTTCTACTCTGCAACACAGTTCCTGAGATCCTTCGGTTCCCTATCCCGTAATTTCTGGTGGTCTATTCTCCCCAACAATTTATTGGTCTAAGATAGACTTTGGTATCATTTTAAGAACATAAATAAGATACATATTTTTTAAAAAGGAGACAGAATGTGGTGACTCAAACACTTTTCGCTGTATTTTAGTTTGGTAAAAATACATGTGACAATAAATTACTATCCCATTCTACATTGTAAGGAAAGGTATTGATTGATTTGTTTCTTTTTGTGACCTTGAAGATTGATCTAATAAAAACATAACAAGAAACATAGAAGCATAATGAGTAAATGCAGGATTAGATCATTCAGCCCTTTCAACTTGCCCCGCTATTCAATTTCTACAGTACCTTTCAGGAGCACCAGGACCTTGCAGCGTAATAAATAAGGAAATCCTCTTGAAATGCATTAATGTTGCAGCTAGTTTACTGCACAGCAAGCTCCCACAAGCAGCAATAAAATCAATGAGCAATTCTAATGGTGGTTGAGGAATAAATATTTGACAAGGCATGAGGGAGATGCCCCACCTACCCACCATCCACAAGGCACAAGTCAGGAGTGTGGTGGAATACTCACACACTATCAGTATCCCATTCCCACCCTCTCTCCATATCCCTTGATCCCTTTAGCCACAAGGGTCACATCCAGCTCCCTCTTGAATATATCCAATGAATTGGCCCCAACAGCCTCTGGCGGGAGAGAATTCCACAGTTTCACGACTGTCCGAGTGAAGACATTCTTCCTCATCTCAGTCCGGAATGGCCCAACCCTTATTCTTAGACTGTGAGACCTAGTCCTGGATTTCCTCAACATCAGTAACATTCTTTTCGCATCTAGCGGAATCCAGTCCCATCAGGATTTTATATGTTTCTATGAAATCCCCCCACCACCCCCCCCACTTCATTCTTCTGAACAGGAGGAGGCCTCTCAGCCCCTCAAGACCATTCATGGCTGATAAATGAGTTAATTCCATATGCCTGGCTGTTCCACAAACCTGATAATACCTTTGGTGAATGAGGATCCATATACCCCATCTTTAAAATGAACCAATCTAGCATCTACTGCTATTTGCAATAGGGTTCCACCTTTTCTGTGTAGAAATAATTTCACTCCTGAAAAGTTAATTATTTTTTGGACTTTGCCACCTTGTCTTAGCTTTTTCTTCCGGGGGCAGACACTAATACATTGAGACATTCCTATTTACATCCTTTAGAGCAATGAGAAACTCTGTTGCAATCTGAAACCTCTGAAATTGATGGAGGTATATGACAGAACTTGCCCAAAATCTCCCAGGGAGCAAATCACCTCTTGGTCAACTTCACAGAGGTGGTTTCGAGAAAATAACAACTCAGCAAGCTGATAAAAAAAAATGGAAAATGGAGGGGGGTGAATATTTTTCTGAAACACAAACTTAACTTTCCCTTTCTATTGATTTAATGTTTTGGTAAATTTAATCCAGACATGAGCGTACAGCTATTAATCTCAGTTAGGAAGAGAGAGAGAGACACACATACGCATGCAGACAGAACTTCAGTAGTTCATCATCAGAAGCAGCGCTTAGGAGTGTGTTGGGTCTGTCTAGTTCACAGAAACATTACTTATTCAGATGCTGTTCAAAACTGCTTGCTTTGCAAAGGGGAATAAGTAAGATAATAATGCTTGTTTAAGAATAGTAACAGTAAGGTTACAAAAGCTGCTGATAGTTTGGGAGGAATCCAAATGGTTCGTTACTAGTGCAATGAAAGACATCCTCTTTGTAATTTGTTTATAAATGTGATGCTGAGACCTGAAATGGAAAATTCAGGACTGAAGACAATGAAACATCCATGACTTTTGTCCTTCTAGCTCCAGAGATATCATCGCTTTGACTGGGGTGACAATGGTGTAATGGTAATATCACTGACCTGGTCATCCAAGTGTCAGGCTAGACCTCTGGGCACAAGGTTCAAGCCCCATTACAGTAGTTAGTAGAGGTCACATTTAATGAACAGATCTGGAATTCAAAGTAACTCGTGGCAATGGTGATCATGACATCAATTACTGACTTTTCAAAGGGGGGAAACCCATCTGGTTCATCAAACCAAAAAAAAAACTGGATGCTGGAAATCTGAAACAAAAACAGAAATAGCTAGAAAGACTCAGCAGGTCTGGCAGTGTCTGTGGGGAGAAAGCAGAGTTAACATTTCAGGCCCAGTGGCCCTTCTTCTGAAGGTGAGACTTACAGCATGTCCCCATATCATTAATCTGGACTTTTCGGCTACAGTCCAGTGACATTATCGTGATGCTAATACTGCCCTCTGCAACCAAAGGAGTTGAAGCACGAATGAGCCAGGCTTTAGTTAAATGAAAAGCCTCCGAGGATGGAGCGCAAAGGTCTGCACCCCCCGTTGCCAGAAAACCTCCAGTCTCAACCTGATGGCGATCAGAATTTGATTCCCACATACCAATGTATCCATACGATACAGAAGCAGAATTAGGCCCTTCATGTTCTGCTCTGCCATTTAATGATGGCTGATATCATACAACCCCTACAGTGTGGAAACAGGCTATTCAACCCATCAAGTCCACACTGACCCTCTAAAGGGCCTACCACCCAGTCTACTCCCCTATCCTATATTTCCCATGGTCAATCCACTTGGCCTGGACATTTTTGGACTGTGGGAGGAAACCCACACAGACTCAGGAAGAATGTGCAAATTCCACACAGACAGTCACCCAAGGGCTGGAATCGAACCCAGGTCCCTGGTGCTGTGAGGCAGCTGTGCTAACCACTGAGCCACCGTGCCATCCCAAATGTTTCTCAAATAATATGTTTCTCAAGTCCATTCTCCTGCCTTCTCCCTGGAAACCTTGATTCCTTTACCAGTCAAGAATCAATCCCTCTCTGTCTGAATGACTTGGTTTCTACAGCCCTCTGTAGCAATGAGTTTCACAAAATCACCAGATCCTGGCTGAAGAGGTTCCTCCTCATCTCGGTTCTAAAGAGTCGTCCCTTCACCCTGAGGCTGTGCCTGTGACATGTGCTAAAGGAAGAAGGTAAAATCAGAGACAAAAGAAGATTAATCCTGGTCACAAAGATGTGGAGGCATGGCAGTCGGGCAATTTGTGTTGGTGTCGTGGTAAATAACCCCCCTTAATTGGAGGTGGTGTATGTTATGATCAGTATGAGAGACAGGAAAAGTACATTTGACCACTTTTGTGCTTCCAATTCCTATCTATAGATTATCCCTTACTTTAAGAGTATGGGATATTGAGGCAGGAATAGGCCATTCAGCCCATCAAGTCGACTCCACTGTTCAACTAGACACTGGCAGATCTTCAACCCTAACTTTATTTGCCTGCATTATCCTAATGTCCCTGATGTCCTTAATATATAGAAATATACCAGTTGACGCGTGACTCTGAATATACCGAAAAAATGATCCTCTTCCACATAGAGTCATACAGCATGGAAACAGACCCTTCGGTCCAACCAGTCCATGCCGACCATAATCCCAAATTAAACTAGCCCCACCTGCCTGCTTTTGGCCCATATCCCTCCAAACCTTTCCCATTCATGTATCCATCCAAATGTCTTTTAAATTTTGTAACTGTACCCACATCTGCCAGTTTGTCACAGAGTTCATATGGCACATGAAAAAAATTCATCCCTAGATAATAAAATGTGAGGCTGGATGAACACAGCAGGCCAAGCAGCATCCCAGGAGCACAAAAGCTGACGCTTCGGGCCTAGACCCCTCCTGGGATGCTGCTTGGCCTGCTGTGTTCATCCAGCCTCACATTTTATTATCTTGGAATTCTCCAGCATCTGCAGTTCCCATTATCGCAAAAATTCATCCCTCGTGTCTTTTATAAAATTTCTCCCCTCTCACCTTAAAAATGTGTCTCTTAATCATGAAATGCTCCGTCCTAGGGAAAAAAACAAATACTATTAACTCTACCTGTACTCCTCATCATGTCATAAACTCCTGTAAGGTCACCTCACAACCTCCTATGCCCCTATGCTATGAAAAAAGTCCCCGCCTTTCTTGATAACATCTCAGCTATGTTGGACTGCAGGAGATTTGAGTAGATGGGGGAGTGGTAATGATATACAATATTTTTCGTTGGATCTGTGAACAATGGTGTGAGCCCATATCAAACATCGCATTGTCGGAATGAGTTGCGAGATCCTAAAATCCTTTCATTCCCTCCCTCAGGGCATTGTGGGTCTACCTATAACATACTGACTCAGTGGCTCAATGAGGAAACTCACTATCACCTACTCAAGGGGGAAGCTGGAGACTGGCAAAAAATGCAGAATCAGCCCAGGTTCCAAGCAAATTTTGTTTTGAAAATCTGGAAACAAATTTTCTGAGGGAGGCAGGTGGAGAGTTGCTTAGACCCCAAATCTCAAATTCAGTGGTTAATGAGCTGGTTAGGAAGGCCATTAACTGGCCTCACAGGGAGCACATCAGTCCGTTCAATGGTGGGACATGGGTTAAAGGTATTGGTTGACAACAGTAAGGAGACATGAGGCCCATTGGGCCAACATTACTCACAAAGTGGAGAACTATAACTCTGCTGTTGCGAAGTGATTGAGCTGGAGGTGAATGGCTTGAGTTTATCAATGGTGACCCACGGCTCTCTGGAAAGGTTGGGCGAGGGACGCTGGCAGGATTTTGGCAGCCAGGCTGAAGGACTGAGCACTGGCAGAGGCAGACAAAACTGGGATTGCTAACACTGACACTGAGGGAAGGGTGAAGAAGTAAAGTGAGAGAGTCGATAGTTTCTTCTGGCCGAGCAGATGGTGAGAGCAGCCGGCGAGGAGATAGAGGTGCTAGCCAGGACATCAATGCAGGTCCTTATCCCCCCTATACAACTCTCAAAAAGTTTTAAAAAGGGACGTTGGTCTCGTTCTATTTCTCAGAATCTGATTCCTAACAGAAGGCTATCACGCAGGAATGTTAACCATGATTCGAAAACCATGTCCTGAGAAAGCGTGAGGTTGAAATGAGGATTACTGATCCCTGCAGGATTCCACTGCTCCCCTATCTCTCTTTCTCTCTCTCTCTAAGAGCCCCCAGCCTTTTTGAGGAATTAGCACTCCGCCAGTCCTCGCCTCTTTCACATTCCCGATTATAATCAACCCCCTTTTGGTGGCTGTGCTTCTGGCCACAATATTGGAAATGCATTTCAATCATCTCCGCCCATCCACCTACCCTCTCCTCCTCTAAAATATTCTTTAAAACCCCTTATTGTGACTGAGCAGCTGAACAGCTCCCTTTGTGTGACAAGTTGACAGATGTTGTTCCATTAAGCTCTTCAGGAATGACTCGAAGGTACCCTGGCACCATCCAAAAGAATACTGCCACTGTATCCTGGCCAACAATGGTCCAAGAACCAGCATTGCCAAAGCCATCAGCTTTTCTGGCAATTATCTGCACCTCGTTTCTCAACATGCACAGAGTCACAGAAGTCTTACGGCACAGAATTAGGCCATTCGGCCCATTGTGCCTGCACCAGCTCTTCAGATGAGTATCATTACCTCACGCCAGTCGCCTTCCCTTTCCCCCTTATCCATGAAGATTACTTTGATCCAGGTAATCATCCTGTACTCTCTTAAATGTCTCAGTTGAACCTGCATCCATCATATTTCCAGGCACCACATTTCAGACCCTAATTACTCACTGAGCAATAAAGTTTTTCTTTCATTTCACCCTCTCTTCTTTTATAAATCACTTTAAATCCATGCCTTCTCATTCTTGTTCCTTTTAAAAATGGAAACAGTTCCACCCTATCTATTCTATCCAGTCCACTCATAATCCTGTAAACCTCAATCCGGTCTCCTCTCGGCATTCTTCTCACCAAGAAGAACAGTCCCACCCTCTTCAATCTATCCTCATCGCTGAAGTTTCACATCCCTGGAACTATTCTATAAAACACATCTGCACTCTGTCCGACACATTCACATTTCTCCTATAATGTGGTGTCTACTAGTGTGCACAATACTCTAGCTGAGGCCTAACAAGCTTTATAACAAGTTTAACATCACCTCCTTGCTCCTGTACCCTACACACTTAGTGATAAAGCTGAGAACACTGTATGCTTTATTAACTGCTGGATAGGCCAGGCCTTTTTTCACTGGAGTGTAGGAGGTTGAGAGGTGACCTTATAGAAGTTTATGACATAAAGAGGGGTATAGATAGAGTTAATGATAGTTTTTTTTCCCCAGGATGGGGGATTTCAAGACGAGGGGATATATTTTCAAGGTGTGAGGGGTGAGATTTAAGGAAGACATGCAGGGGTGGCGTATTTTACACAGAGGAAGGCTCGCATGTGGAATGAACTTCCTGCGGGTACAGTTACAGCATTTAAAAAGACGTGGATAAATACATGAACAGAAAGGTTTGGAGGGATATGGTTCAGGCACATGGGACTAGTTCAGTTTGGGATTACATTCAGTTGGACCAAAGGGTCTGTTTCCATGCTGTTATGACTCTGTGACGATAAAATGCATCACTTCACATTGAGTTTCATCCGCCACCTGTCAGCACACATGATCAACTTGTCAACGTTGCTAAAACAAATTGCTGAAGGTGAAAATGATCCAGTTAAATCCAGTGAACGAAGATCTTGAAGTGATGGATCCCGAGGGGTGGGTGAGGGTTGGATGTGGAAATGAACAGCTCAGACCCAGAGGCTTTCTGCTTCAGCCATTGGCATCTGCTGAGGTCATTGAGGTTGAGCAGAGGAGAATCGCCGGGGGTGGGGGTGTACGGTGGTGGAGGGGGGGAGTGGCTAGGAAGCGAGTTGGAGGGGTGACACAGCCTGGCGTTCTACTCTCTCTCGCCTTCTGGTGCACGTATGCCTGCTATAAAAAAACTATCAAGGCCCACACAAGAAGCTGGGACACTGGGGACAGGCTCTGGATTATAGCCATTAACCCAGCCTCAGTAGCTGGCTGCAGAAGAGGTGGGGGGTGGGGGGTGCGGTGATGGGGAAGGAAATAAAAACAAGAAGGAGGAGCCAAGAACCAAACAAACGATCTTAAGTCATCAAATCTTAAAATCATACAGGACTATAGGAGGCCGTTTGGCCCGTTTAGCCAGTGAAAAACATCCAATTATGTAGAAATATATGAGATAGGAGTAGGCCATTCAGTATAGATATGGCTGGCCATCCAGCTCGATACCCTAATTCCACCTTTACCCCTGTATCCCTTGATCCCTTTAGCTACAGGAGATATATCTACCTCCTTCTTGAAAACACAATGTCTTAGCCTCAACAGCTTTCTGTGCAAGTGAGCACCACTTTCTGGATAAAGAAATGCCTTCTCATCTCAGTCCCCTTACCCTTTATCTGGGACCCCTTACCCTTCGGGACTGTCAGGAACATCCATCCTGCATCTAACCTGTCGGGTCCTGTCAGAATTTTACAGGTTTCTCTGAGATCCCGCCCCACCAACCACACCCCCCACCCCCCATCCTTCTAAACTCAAGTGAATACAATCCTAATCAACTCAATCTCTCCAGTTCTACCAACCCAGGTACCAATTTAGATCAACCTTTGCTGCACCCCCTCTGTAGCAAGAACATTCTTCTTCAGAAAGGGAGACCAAAACTGCATTCAATATTCCAGGTGTGGCCTGTAGAACTGCAGCAACATGTCCCTGCTCCTGTACTTGAATCCTCTCGCTATGAAGGCCAGTGTACAGTCTGCCTCTTCTACTACCTGCTGCACCAAAGACTGGTGCACAAGGACACCCAGGCCCTGTTGAACCTTCCCTCTCTCCATCTACAGCCATTCATTCATGGGGAGGCAACGGCCTTATGGTATTATCTTTGGACTGATTAATGCAGAAACTAAGGCAATGTGCTGGGGACCCAGGTTCAAATCCTGCCATGGTGAAATTTGAATTCAGTAAATATCTTGATTTTAAAGTTTGATAATGACCATGAATCAATTGTGAAGGGGGAGGGGAGAAAAGACCCATCTGGTCCACTAATGCCCTTTAGAGAAGGAAACTGCCATCCTGACGTAGATGTGACTCCAGACCGACAGCAATGTGCGTTTTAGGGGTGGGCAATATATGCTGGCCTAAACAGAGATACCTAGAGCGGTACCGGCCCTTCGGCCATCAACGTTGAACCGACCTGTGAAACCAATCTGAAGCCCATCTAACCTACACTATTCCTTATCCTTTAATGAATTAAAAACAAACAAATAATCTGCCTTTTTATTTTTACTCACATTCATCTGCCGGTGACTTCCTCTGTCCCATTATTCCACTGTGGATTCACTCCAGATCACAGAATTATAGGGCTGTGGGAGGCCACTCAGCCTTTTGTATCAATACTGAGTCTCCTATTGAACTATTCCCTTCAGTGCCATTTCTGAACCTCTGCACCTAGATGCTTGTTTGAAAGCTATATGATCCAATTTGCATCCAGCACCCTCTCACATCAAGCATTTCAGTTCACAGCAACCGAGTGCACGAAATGAAATCTCTTCTCTGGTTCTGTTGGCAATTATTTTACATCTGGGTCTTCACCCTCCTGCTAGAGACGATTATTTCTCCTCAGTTGCTTGATCAAAATCCTTCCCAGCTTCTAAACTCCTCTATCAGAACCATCCAACCTCGTTCTTCCTTGAAGTGTTGGTGAACTGGATTTCCATTTTGACACTGTTTTCTGTTGCATCCTTCATTAAAGAAAATAATCTGCTCGAACCAGACCAGGCAGGCCAGACCACCCCAGGAGGACCACCAAGTCAACTCCTGAAAGGAGGAGATGTGCAGATGGAAGAGTTCGATAGCCAGAACGTTGACTTGTGATCTCTCTAACAGCTGCTGCATGGCCTGTTAACTGCCTCCAGTGTTTTAGCTGATCCACATTCCCAGCACCTGCGGTATTCTGCATTTTCTTTTTGCTCACTCTGTTTTGACCACTTATTGCCGAACATCTACTGCGTCTGAACTGAGAAATTTCGATCAGAACCCTAAGAGAGACGATGAGTGAACAGCTTGTTCCATCCAGCAGGGATGAGGCGCTCAAAATCCTTGGGAAGTCTCCGTCGGGCAGATAGGAGCGGGAGAGGGGCCATTCAGCCCCTCAAGTACAATCCATCATTCAGTGAGTTCATGGCTGAATTCCAAACACCTGCCTTTGGCCCTTATCCCTTCACATCTTTAGTTAACCAAAACATACTATCTCAGATTTAAAATTAACCACTAACCCAGCATCCACAACCATCTGTGGAAGAGATTTACAAATCTCTACTACCCTTTGAGGGTGGAAGTCCTCCTGACATTTTTCTTGAATGGTCAGGCCCCAGTTCTCAGTACAGCTCTAGAATCCCCTACCAGTAGAAATAGTTCATCTACCATTTCTTTCTCCCTTAATATCTTTAATCATTTCTATCGGGGCAGGCATAATGAATTCAGTGGTTCTGCACACTAATATTTCTGTTATTCAATGCTCTGAAGCCTTACAACATCATCTAGCTTCTATTCCTGTCTGCACCCTTTCTCTGAATCGGAAGGCATCGGAAAATTTGAGGTAATTACACATAATATCTTGGTAATATGCACGCGCGCACGCGCACACACACACACAGACACATATCCCCGCAGACACACATATGCACTCACCCACACTCACACAGACACCCAGACATGTACACACACCCACATACACATTTCAAAACTCTCGCACCCACACAGACACACACACTCCCAAAAACACACACACACACACACACACACACACACACACACACACACACACACACACACACACAGACACAGTCACACAGTATGATAGTTCAAATATAGTCGTGCTGCCTTCACTCCAATTAAGGGGTTTCATGCAATAAGCTTTCAAAAAGCAGATTTTCCATGTTATCTTCAACTTTGAGAATGTCTCACTTTTCTGGCCTTGTCTTCAGCTGTACATGAAAAGTTAATCCTTGAGTGGCTGCTAAGCGCGTTTGAGAAGCATGTCTTTCGCAGTCAGCAAGGGATAAGGGAAATCCCTGCAGGGCAAGTAGTGTGGGGAGGTGGGGGGTTGGGGGGTGATGGTGCTGGTGTGTACAGGAGAAGGGGTGCAGGGGAGGGAATGTTAAACCAACGATACCATGAAAGGAGTTAAAGGATGGAATTCCACTTGAAGCGAATGTGCTTATGATCAATATCGCAGCATCTTGGTGGGATTACACCGTCATCATCAGTCAATCCGTTTACAATCTGGCATGTATGCTGTTGTATCTTTTCATTTATATCAGGCTGGGTTCTCAACCCATTCCCATCGGGACACCAGCTGGAAAATTGTTGGGGCCCCTCTATGAGGGGGCAGAAGGGTGGAGGGGTGTAGGGGCAGACATGTAAGTGTAGGGGCTGTGCAATAAGGAGGGCGATGAAGTGTTTCCAAAGTGATGAAGGCCTACCATTCTTCCTGCTTGGGTTTGCAGCTGGCTTGTTGTTGGTCAGTTGTTTGGAGTTCCTCACTTAGCCCAAGCTTTCAGCTTGTACAGCCTTAACTTAGGGAAGCCATGGTCTAAAAAGCAAAACCTCTCCCGTGGTCTACCACCCGAAGCCAACCTCTGAACAGGAATGGACTCTGACAGTAAGATATCCCAACAGGCAGCAATTATTAACCTATGAAAGGTTCTCAATATTCTACAAACTGCGAGGTACAAACATCTCAATGGAAACCCTTGAGTAAAGCTGTGGTTTCAGAGCAAGTAACAGTTGGCATCTTAATCTTATCATAGACGATGTAACAGATGGTATGTGGGCCTCTGCTGGTCCAGCCCTTGTGTACAAGTTCTCCCTTGTTCTCTTTGTTTGCCTGTTATTTTTCTGCCGATTTGTTTTCCTCTCTTTCGAACCACATTCCGATATGACTCATGGGGGTTCATTCTCCTTCAATAACGCCTCCAATCGTCTGTTCTTCAGACTGAAGCATGCAGCTGCCAATGTAACTGAGGTGGGGGACAGCGTCTGACAATGGAGAGTGATTTTGTAGTTGTCTGTCAGCTACAATGGCGGGGGGGAGGGGGTGGTCGTCACAGGACAGCAACCAGGCCTGGGGTCCTCGCACAGACTATCTCTACCCTTACCTCTCGCCAAGCTGCGTTTCAGTCAATAATATTCTTGCCTTATGTCAAAAGGTACCGGGTTCAAATCTTACTCCAGGAACTAAACATAGAGCCAAGTCAGATAATTGCAAAGCAGTCTTGAGAGAGTGCAGCACTGTCAGACATGATGATGTACCAGGCATCCCAACAACCCTCACTGTTTGGCATGAGAGATCCTACCTTAAAGGAGAGAAACCGAGTTATTGTCCTGGTCGATCTTTATCTCTTATCGAACATCACAAGAGGAGATGACCTGGTCACATCACACTATTGCCTGTGGGAGATGGCTGTGTACAAATTGCCCACCAAATTCCAGCGTTTTTAGTAGCTGTGGTCATGAAAAGCACAATATCAATGCCAGCCTTTCTTTCTTTAAGTTGTTCTTGGAAATTGAATCTGTGCCGTGAAAACAACAAGCTCAGGCTGGTATCTGCTTTGACGGAGATGGTAACTTGAAATTGGATTGTCAATACTGCTCCCCACCCCCCCAAACCCCAACTCCCCCACCCCACCCCCTCCAGGCCCAGTGTGCTAAACTGAGCCTACGAACAGGAACACTCATCTTGGTGGCAAGGTTGATTTGGCAGCTGTCCCAGAGCTGATGAGAATTATATCTCCTCACACTGTATCAAACCATGAACCATTTGTTGACTGTTGGTTCACTAATGCCCTTTAGGGAAGGAAACTGCCATCCTTACCTGGCCTGGCCTACAAATGACTCCAGATGCAGAGCAATGGAGTTGACTCTCAACGCCCTCTGGGCTATTAGGGATGGGCAATAAATGCTGGCTTTGCCAGTGACACCCACATGTTGTGAATGAAAAAGAAAATCCAGGCACAGTCCCTTCAAGAACTGCTCTCCAGGCTTTCCGCTGCAAATTCTACTTCCTCAAGTCACAAGCAGGTCAGACAAAGACTTGAGTTCGCTTTCATTTCCATTCTATTTAACTGCCCAGGGACAGACTTCAGTTCTGTTTGTACACCTGTAACAATGTCAGTCAATCATCTCACAGGCTTTTACTACAGAGCTACAGAACGATTGATGCATGCACTGTATGGAGGAGGCTAGCTCCCTGTCTGATCCACAGATTAAGCCTTCAAACAGACAGAAACCTTTCTTCCGGTAGAGTCCAGCCAGACTTCAAAAAAATAAATATGCCATTGCACCTGCAAACTCCTGGCTGGCGCGACTATGAAGGATTGGATATGATCATGTTTATTCTGACCCCACACTCACCTGAAATCCACACGTGTGCAGATCCCAGCTTGAGGAACAGACTCCAGGTCTTCTATGTTACACATGTCACAGGAACAGGAGAGGGAAAAGGCAATTCAGCCCCTCGATTCTGCATCAACAATCAATGGGATCATGGTTATACATTATATGCTGTAACATTAACAGTCTGGACAAAGGAAACGAGGGCATTGTTGATAGGTTTGCAGATGACACAAAAATAGGTGGAAGGACAGGTAGTGCTGAGGAAGGAGGGAGACTGCAGAAGGACTTGGACAGGCCAGGGAGTGGGTAAAGATTTGGCAGATGAATGCAATGTGGGAAAGTGTGAGGATATGCATTTTGGTAGGAAGAACAGAGGTGTAGACTATTTTCTAACTCGGGTAAGGCTTCAGGAATCCGAAGGGAGTTGGGCGTCCTAGTTCAGGATTCTCTTAAGGTTAACATGCAGATTTACTGGCAGTTAGGGAGGCAAATGCAATGCTAGCATTCATTTCAAGGGGACTAGAATACAAGAGCAGGGATCTACTGCCAAGGCTGTACAAGGCTCTGGTCTGGCTGCTTTTGGAAAATTTGAGCAGTCTTGGGCCCTGTATCTAAGGAAGGATCCAGAGGAGGTTTACAAGTATGATCCCGGTGATGAAGGGCTTGTTGTATGAGGAGCGGTTGAGGTATCCAAGTCTGTACTTTGTTGAAGTTTCGGAGGAAGAGGGAGAATCTGATTGAAACTTACAGAAGAAAGAGAGCCCTGAATTGAGTGGGTGTCGATAAGATACTTCCATTAGTAGGAGTGAAGGAATCCAAAAGCACAGCATCATAGTGAAGGGATGATAGTTTAGGACCGAAATGGGGAGAGATTTCTTCAGCCAGAGGGTGGTGACTCAGTGTAACTCATTGCTGCAGAGGGCTGTGGGGGAACAAGTCGTTAAGTGTCTTTAAGACAGAGATAGATAGGTTCTGAAGAAGGGCCACTCTTCCTGGAACATTAACTTGATTTCTCTCCACAGATGCTGCTGGGTCTGCTGAGTTTTTCCAGCAATTTCTGCTTTCATTTCTAACTTCCCCAGCATCGGCAATCTTTCAGTTTGTTTTTACGGACAGATTCTCGGTTAGTAAGGGGGATCAAGCATTACTGCGGGAAGGCAGGAGAATGGCGTTGAGAAACATGACCGAATGGCAGAGCAGATTTGATGGGCCTAATGGCCTAACTGTGCTCTTATATTTAATGGTCTTCAGGCTGCTGTAATTGAGCTTGAATGGGAATGTGAAATTTGAAACAGAAAGGGGATGAGGCATGAGCTTATTGAAAAGTGGAGCAAGCTCAGCGGGCTGACCCCCTTTTCCTAATTTGTAGATGGTAATTGTTAACTTCACTTTCCTCCCTAAATCCCAGCCCCACTGTATCCCTCAACTCTCCCGTCGATCAGAAATCTGCCAAATTCGGCTTTGAATATATTCCAATGGCCTAGGTTCTTCTGCTGTCACGCCTTATGAACACAATCTCGTCCATTGTCTCCTCTAACTATCTTAGGTACCTGTCTCAATGTTGGGCACGCATGGCTATTTGCTTACACACCTCACTGGTGAAGGAAATAAACAACACTTTCATTTCGAAGAATGAGCAACTCCGCCATTGTCAGAAAGCAGTGAAATGCAAAAGCATCGACAAACTCTTTTGACCTTAAGGTGTCCCAACACTGTCTGATAAACAACTTTGGAATTATAGTCACTGCTGGAACATGGGGAAACCAAATCAAAATCATTAATCAGAGTTATTCCTGTGGTTTGAATGTTTTTAAAGAGTTTGGAAACTGACTGCACTGGTAGACAGGGTTTTTGGATGGTAAATGGAACATAGAAACATAGAAAATAGGTGCAGGAACAGGCCGTTCAGCACTTTGAGCCTGCACCACCATTCATGGCTGATCATATAATCATTCCTGCCCCCTCCCATCCTCCTCGATTTTAGCCACGAGGGACTTGTCCAGCTCCCTCTCGAATATATTTAATGAACTGGCCCCAACTGCTTCCTGTGGGAGCGAGTTCCACATGTTCACACCTCTCTGAATGAAGAAGTTGCTCCGCCTCTCAGTCCTGAATGGCCTACCCTTTAATCTTAGATTGTGATCCCTTGTTCTGGACTTCCCCAACATTGTAGGAAGAATGTTCCCATCGAGCCTGTCCAGTCCCATTAGGGTTTTATATGTTGCTGTGAGATCTCCCCGGCTCCTCATTCATCTAAATTCCAGCAAATATCAAGCCCAGTTTATTCAGCCTTTCATCACTGCTGATGTTTGCTGAGTGATGCAACCGTACTTTCCACATATTACCCACAATTTCTATTGTTAATAAAGTTAACCACAGTCACTGTGAGAAGACACTGCGACAAATAGCGACATTTTCTGACTGGAGTCAGCTCAGAGTATATCATGGTGTTCTGGCTCCTGGGGAACAGAATATAGGATTTAAACACGGTTCAAAAGAGGCATGGTATTAGAGCCCGACTTGCACTCATCAGGACTGAAATGCAAGAAAGTCAAATTCCGAAAGGAGAACAGTTTATGTAGAGTGGGAATAAGATCTGATCTATTGGATAGTGGTTGGTATGGAGATGCAGTACAAACTGTTCCCTGTCAATCTTAGTCAACACAAGGTAATGCAGTTTGGTCAGGGCATTGTCACTGAGATGTAGGATGTTGAGAGGGAACAGCAAAAAGAATCAAATCATTGGAAACACCAAAACTGGGTAAATAATGAACCTACAAACCTCTTTCTAGGCAGTTAACCCACCACCAAACTCATAGAATCATAGAGTGGCACAGCACCAAAACAGAACCATTGATCCAACTTGTCCATGCCAACCAGATATCCGAAATTAATCTAGTCCTATTTGGCCCATGTTGCTCTAAACCCTTCCTATTCATACAAAAATCCAGATGCCTTTTAAATGCTGTAATTGTACCAGCCTCCACCACTTCCCCTGGCAGCTCAATCCATGCATGCACCACTCAGTGCGTGAAGAAGTTACTCCTTAGACCCCTGATAGATCTTTCCCCTCTCACCTTAAAGCTATACCCTCTAGTTTTGGATTTCCTTTCCCCAGAAAAAAGACCTTGGCTATCGCACCCTATCCATTCCCCTCATGATTTTACAAACCTCAGATTCCGACTCTCCAGGAATTTAGCCTCTCTGTGTAGCTCAAACTCTCCAATTCCAGAAGCATCCCAGCAAATCTTTCCTGCATCCTTTCAAGTTTGACAACATCTGTCCTATAGCAGGGGGAGCAAAATTGAACACATTATTCCAATTGACAAACTGTGCCTACCCAAGGAGAAGCTTTTAGATACCTCTTAAAACCATCTTCTCAGTGATGCATTGTCAGTATCTAGAGCAGGTGGGACTTGAAGCTAAGCCTCCAGATAGGGGTCAGAGCACTGTGCCACAAAAATCCCTTATATGACAGCAGTGCATTAGAATATAATTAAACACAGGGGAAAACATTCAAAATGCTATGGTTTAGTGTCTTAAAAAAACAGCATAATTTGATAAAAACTGTTCTTTTAAGGTCATATCTCAAATTTGAGGCCTTTTGTCCTCACTACCACAGAAATTATTGGTGAAGAGCTTCAAGAGATTAATTCCTAATTTCTGAAGAAGGGTCCTGACCCAAAACGTCAACTTTCCTGTTCCTCTGATGCTGCCTGGCCTGCTGTCTTCCTCCAGCTCTGCACTGTGTTATCTCAATTCCTAATTTATTGATTTTTCACTGTTGATGCAGACCATGTTCTGACAGCACTGCTGAAACGTATAGCACCCGTGACATCTATCGCCTGAACAGACGAGAGCAAAGAAGGATCCAGGCCCGAAACGTCAGCTTTTGTGCTCCTGAGATGCTGCTTGGCCTGCTGTGTTCATCCAGCCTCACATTTTATTATCTTGCGGCGAGTCAAGTAGACAGCTCAGAACCACCTTGTCCAGGGCAATTAGGAAGGGCAATGAATGCTGGTACAGCGAGGGACAAATCTGATCCATAGTGATGGAGCCAGTGCGAAGCAACTGAGGAGGATTCTGGGAGATGTTGGCTCAGTCGCCACAACTAAAAAGGGGCTCACAAAAGATCTGGTGTCAAAGAACAGTAAAGACCTAAACAGTGCACTGATGTAGTGTACCCCCTCCCACTAATAACCTGGTTGCTACAAACTCCCAATCTTACCTGATCTTGGAAGCTAAGCCAACTCAGGCCTGTTTAGTACTTTAGGACAATGTGCTGAGGGATGCACTAAAGCTTGGGGCAGCTGCTGCTAAAGCTCAGTGAGGAAAGACCACCATCTGGGGTCTTCCTGCTGAAGGGTAAATGGTTCAGTTATCAGCTCCTCCTTGTAGTCTTTGTTTTTTTTCTTGGATAGAGTCAAAGTCTGATGTTTTGTTTATTTACTTGATAAGCAGTTCAGTTCTGTGAAGCTATGTTTGTGAAAATGTACGTATACAAAGAGAATTTTTTTTATGAATGAAGTAAACTTTTGAAATTAAAAAATAAACAACCCGGTCTGCCCAGAACCTGGACTTCCAGAACAAGGAGTTAACCCTGACCAAGTGTTACAGACTGACACATTCCAAGGTCCAGGACTATGCGCTGAGGGACACAGTAAAGCTTGGGGCAGATACCACCAAAGTGCAATGGGGAAAGACCACTGTCTGGGGTCTTCCTGCTGGAGATAAAGGGGGGTCCGTTCAGTTATCAGACCCTCCCAGTGCCCCAAATGCATGTAAATATAGACATATATGTGTAAGAGTTTTCTTTGCGTTGATAGGTAGAGTCAAACTTCAATGGTTTTGTTCCCTCGATGTGCTACAGCACAGAACCGAACTGAATTTGTGACTGTGTACAAAAAACAATTTTTTTATGAATAAAGTATATTTTTGAAATTAAAGAAAAAACTCGACCAAAAACAAAGAAAGGCTGTTAGAAAATACACAGAGATAGGGCTGGTCAGTGGTACTAGCTGGGTAGCTCTTTCAGGAGCCAGTATAGACACGATTGGTTGAATGGCCTTCTTCCATGCTGTAAAATTCTATGATCGTTTATTACAGCAGCATTTTGGAAAGCCAACATCTTGGGAACTTTCCAGATTCAAATAGCAAACACTTTGAAAGAACTTGCCTGATAGCTGATACTCACCTGAACTTACTTGGTTTTCTTAACTCTAGTTTGAGCCAAACAAGCAGGAAAATGAATCCCTTTTTGTCAAGAGCAGGAAGAGATGTTCCCTTCATGGGTCAGATGTTCAATCTTTTTGTTTTCTCCTCATTGCAGATACTTTCTCCAGTGCCACAACCTCTAAGATCTGTGCTCCTCCTACGCCAGTCCTTTGTTCATAACTCACTTCTGTTTGTGTAGATGATCATGTGGATGGTGGTAGTATCATTGGGCCAGTCACCCAGGGCTTCAAGTGGAGTCTTTAGGTTCAAATGCCACCACAGCAGTTGGTTCAATTAATAAGTCTGCAACTGAAAGCTTTTCTTAATAGTGGTGACCTGTAATAAGCGCCATCGAGCACTGATGTTGCCCTCGGGAAATGACCATTTGCCACCTTTACCTGGTCTGGTCTACATTCAACTGCAGGCCCACAGCAATGCAGTTGGCATTTAATTGCTCTCAAAGACAAAAAGGAATGGTCAACACAAGCTGGCCTTGCTGATGCTGCCCACATCCTGCGAAAGGGTAATGAAAAACAATATTGGTGATCATACCTTTACCCATCCAGATCTTAAGCTCTAGAATTCTCCCTAAACCTCTCTGTGTCTCCCCCTCCCTTTGAACTCCCTAAAATCCATCTTCTTGACCATGGCTGTATCTAACGTCTTTGCCTTTTGTAATTTTTCACTCTTTGTACTCTTGTCAAGCATTGTGGGACATTTTATGCCTGGAAAGGTGCTATGCAAATGTGAATTGGCATTGCCTCTATCCCATACATTCTGACTCAAAAATTGAGCCTAAAGGATGAAGGCCATAATGTAAGTGTTGATGTTCTCTACATTACTCCACACCCAGGCCCCAAACATAGCCACAACCTTATTCATGGAAGACCTGTCCAAATTTGCCGTAGAGTTTATCGAAATTGGTGTGTCACTACTGATGTTGATACCTCCAGTTTTGTTGTTGTAACCTTAAATGTGTTCATGTTTCATTTCCTTTTTCATGTAATTGTAAATAAACTCTTCAGTTGCTTTAACTTAGGGATGTCTGGGTTAGTTTTCTTCACTGTCCATGCCATAAGATCAAAAATCCTCAAAACTAACACATCAAACATGATGTCATGAATTTATTTATATTTTTAAGCCACTGGTCACATCTTTGCACCTTCCTCCAGGTCACCAACCCTTCAATTCTGGGCCCTGGAGAATCTTCCATTTTCAGCAATCAACTATTTTTGGATCAGTGGTTAGCATTGCTGCCTCTCAGCACCAGAGGTAGGCTTCACTTTCACCCTCGGGTGAATGTCTGTTGTGGAGTTGGCACATTCTCACTGTGTCTGCGCATGTGTTTCCTCCGGGTGCTCCGGTCTCCTCCAACTGTCCAAAGATGTGCAGGTTCGGGTGGATTGGCTGTGGGAAATGCAGGGTACAGAGATAGGGTAGGGGGTTGGGTCTGGGTGGGATGTTCTTTGAAGGGTGGGCAGTGTGGACTTGATGGGCTGAATGGCCTGCTTCCACATTGTAGGGATTCTATGATTTGGGAGCCATATCTTCAGCTAGCCCCTAAGCTCTGATATTGCCTCCCTAAACTTCCACAGCTCTCTGCATCTGACAAACATTCCTTCATTAACCCCACTTCTCTAATCAATAGTTGCCCTCCATTTCTGGTAGCTCCTGTGTGATTTTGTATCAACATTGTGATTGATAACACCTCTGTGTAGTTGTTTTGCCATGTTAAAGATGCTATATAAATTGCAAATTGTTGTTGATGTTGTTGACCCAAAAATGTAAAATACATGCACCTATCACAACGTCAGGATGTTCCACTGAAGCATTTTAGTGTTTGTATTTCCTAATAAACCTATTCAGAGACAAGACCAAATAAAATAGAATCAGGAATTGGTCATTTAGCACCTTGAGCCTACCCCCCATTTAATAAGCCACAGCTGATACAACAATGAACCCAGGTGTCCTTCCCCAGAAGCAGACCATGCATCACTGTTTTAGGATAAGGGGCAGTAGATTTAAAACAGAGATGACTGAAAATTACTTCTCTCAAAAGGTCATGAATCTGTGAAATTCACTTGCCAAGAGCAAGGTGAATGCTGGGATACTGAGTACATTTAAGAAAGGGACTTCTTTCCCCAGGCTAGGGGAGTCCAAAACCAGAGGGCATAGGTTTAACGTGAGAGGGGCAAGATTTAGAAGGGACCTAAGGGGCAACTTTTTCACGCAGGGGGTGGTGCCAAAGGAAGTGGTGAAGGCTGGTATAATTACAGCATTTAAAAGGCATCTGGATGGGGGTAGGAATAGGAAGGGGTTAGAGGGATATGGGCCAAATGCTGACAAATGAGACTAGATTTATTGAGGATATCTGATCGGCATGGATGAGTTGGACCAAAGGGTCTGTTTCCTTGCTGTACATCTCTGTGAGGGAAACAGATTTTTGATTGGTAACACGTGGAGAGTAGGCACAAAAATGGAGTTGAGGCAGAGATGAGATCAGCCATGATTGTACGGAATGGTGAAGCAGGTTCAAGAGGCTGATTGGCCTACTCTTGCGACTAGATCTCTCGTCCTTATGTCACAAGTACTCCGAGCATCATGGAAGTATAATGGCTGCTTTGCGGCGGCCAATTTGCACACAACCCCCTACTTTACCAGAAGGGCCAGAGAATTTAAAATGCATCTGGATGGATATATGAATTGGAAGAGTTCAGAGGAACATGGGCCAAATGGGACTAGATTAATTCAGGGTATCTGGTCAGCACGGACCAGTTGGACCGAAGGGTTTTTTCCATGCAGTACAGCTTTAAGACTCTAAGCAGGGGGCTGGCCATTCAAGCCTCTCGCACTGAGCCCCTATATTAATTGAGGTATCTGTTTGCCCTGCTTTTTACCCTCGTTTGTGTGGGTGACTAAAAGAATGCAACAGTCACACTCGTCCCCAGCGGTGCACAAGCAGAGGGGACTGTGCCTTTAAGCTGGAATCAAACAGGCAAACCATGTGGCTTGTGTTAGGGCTGCAGACAGGAGATATCAATAAGCCTTCAGCAGCCAAGAGACCAGGGTTAGACACCAGCTGAATGCTCGAACTTTGGTCCCCTGACTTCAGCTGTAATAATATTATCACATGTCAGTCTCTTTATGCACACAGTCCAATGAAATTAAGAGACATTGCAATTGCTTTTTTTTCCACAGGGTGACTACAAGTTGACACAAACTATAATTTTTAGTTTCCAACTTCTTTCTGAGGAGACCGAGGGTAGTTTTGAAACATCTTTCGACTGAGATAGTCCTGCAAAGTGTTTGCCAGTGTTTGGTATTGGGATTTCTCCTGCCTGTTCACACGTGCTAAGCTCACATAGATTTTGTTCCATTTCTCATTGGTTTTCGGCTCTAGTCACCCAAACCCGCTCCGCTCCCACGGATGGCTGTCAGCACCCCCGTTCACAGGCTGCTGAACTGCAGGGGACTTCGCAAAACTGCTCACAGTATTCCCGGGGCATGATCACTGCATGGAGGTCAGGTGCAGGATTTCTTGTTCACTCCTGGCAAACAATTAGGCCATTTATGCATGACTGAGGCCCCCGCCAACCCCCACCCACTTCACCAAAGCAAACTAATTGATAACTTGCATTTGTGTAGCACCTCTGGTAAAACAAAATGGATGTACAGACAGGCAAGAATCCAATTCTTCTGAGCCATCAGAGGAAACATTGAGACCGAACCTTGCTTGAAGGTTCAAAGAATGAGATGGTAGAGCTTCAGGGAGTGATTTCCAAAGACGTAGAGAGAAAATGCTGGAACGACTGCAGCAGGTCTGGCAGCATCTGTGGAGAGATTCAGAAAGGTTTTGAGTCCAATATAACTTCTTCAGAGCAGGAGACAACTTCTAGAGAAGCATCATACCAGACTCAAAACATTAACTCTGTTTCTCTCCCTCTCCTAGGTGTTTGCAGAGCCTATTGAGGTTCTCCAGCGTTCTGTGTTTGTTTCAAGTTTCCAGCAACTGCAGAATTTTGCTTTTATCTGAGCGAATGCCAGGGTTTCGGGCTCAGGCAGCTGAAGGTACTACAGTGATGGAAGTGAAGGACGGCAAGGAATGCGAGAGGCTAGGACTGGAGGAGCTCAGAGACTTCAGATGGGTAAAATCAAAATGCAGGGAGTCCCCAGTTTACAAAACCAATGACTTTTACAAATGCTTGTACTTACAAGCTCAATCTCAGACAGGGATGTAATTCTAAATATCTGGCAGACTAACATTTCCTGTACTTATGAAGGGCCATTTAATATTGTCTTGTATTGTGTGTTTGGACTTGCGAATGAACTTCACAACAAAACCCGTTTGCAAAACTGGGCAGAAGATATAAAAATTTGTACACGTACCCAACAGATTCAAGAACAGCTTCCTCCCTGCTGCTATCAGAGTATTGAATGAACAGCTTTAATATTAATATTGATCTCTCTCTACGCCTTCTCGGCTGCTATAACACTGTATCCTACACTCTGTTCTGTTACACTGATGCACTTTGTAGTACGATCTGCCTGTAAAGCATGTAAGACAATACTGTGCCTCGCTACACATAAAAATCAAATCAGAACACTGCCTGAACTGCCAATGCTGGAAATCTGAAACAAACATAAAAAATGCTGGAGAAACTTCACAGCATCTGTGGGGAGAGAAACAGAGTTCATGTTTCCGGTGTGACTCTGCTGGGAAGGCTCTCGTGGTTGATGTGGCAAAGAATCAAACGGGGGTTAGATTCCACAGTAAACGGAGTGACTCAACATTCGCAGTACCTGATCTGGGCCACAGGCAAATGTGTAGAGAAGCTTTCTCAGTGCTATCTGCCAGTAAGTAGGTTATCAGCAGCTGGAAGAGTGTGGAAAACTATGGGAAGGGTTTGCTTCATACATGGGTGTGCTGCCGATACATTCCATCCAGTGTGAGCGCTGCATGAATCATCAGAACTCTCCTGCCAGCGCAAAAATAAACTGTGCTTATTTTTCTTTTCTAGGCAAAATATTTTGCTTCCAATTCTAATCTCTCAGATGGGAAAGGCGAGGTGGGGAAATAAATATTGCTTCAGCCTCTGAGCGACAGTGCGAGTTAACTAGGAGGAGCTGGTCACCCTTGTTTACTTTGCCTGAAAGTTACCTTTCCTTTCCCCCCGCCTCATGGGTCAGACTCTACGACCCACATTTCACATTCCCCCTCACACCCGCTCCCAGTCCTCAGGAGGTACCAGGCTCAACATTACATTTCTACCGCCTACTTGAAAGAAAACTTAAAAAAATAGCTAATTGACTGCTGCGCAGTATGTCAGGGCTAATGTTCCCTTTTATAGAATCACACAATATAGAAGAGACCCTTCAGCCCATCAAGCCTTTACTGCCCAACATTACCACCAAGCTAGTATGAGGGCTACAGCTAAGGTGGATGGCGGGTGTCTTTTCCTAGGGTGGGAGATTTCAAGATTAGGGGGTATATTTTTAAGGGGAGTGGAGAAAGATTTCAAAAAGACAAAAGGGCAACTTTGTTACACAGAGAGTGGATTGTGTGTGGAATGAACTTCCAGAGGAAGTGATGGATACGGGCACAGTTACAACGTATAAAACACAATTGCATGAGTAGGAAAGTTTTGGAAGGATATGGGCCAAGCAAAGGCAGGTGGGACTATTTTAGTTTGGGAATATGGCCAGCATGGACTGGTTGGAGGAAAGGGTCTGTTTCTGAGCTGTATGACTTTACTACCTACACCAGCCCCACTTCCCCTACTAGGACTATAGCTTTGAGTGTTATGCCAAAGCTGCTATGAAGGATTTCAACATGTAAGTGTATAGGATGTGGGCAGTATTGGACAGGTCAGCATTAATTACCCATCACTAGCTACCCTTGAGAAGGCGGTGAGCTGCCTCCTTGAATCGCTGAAGTCCGTTTCGTCTAGGAACACCCCTGTGCTGTAAGGGAAGGATTTCCAGGATTTTAATGCAGCGATACTGAGGGAACAGAGATGGATTCAGAAGTCAAAATGGCACACAGCTTCTGCAGATGATGGTGTTCCCACACAACTGCTGTTTTTGTCCTTACAGCTGGTAGAAATGGATGGTACATAAGGTGCTGCTACAATATCCTTTGTGACTAACTGCGGCGCAGGATGTAGGTGGTAGACACACCATTAGTGGTGGAGGTTGTGAATGTTCAACCATACCAACTTATTTAATCTCAGGCACTGCTGGCTGGGCCCAGCATTTATTACCAGTCCCTAGATGCCCCTTGATAAGTTGGAGGTGAGCTGCCTTTTTGAACCACTGCAGTCCACGTCTGTAATGCCCTTAGGGAGGGAATTCCAGGAATATGACCCAATGATAGTGAAGCAGCAGTGATATACTTCCACAGCAGGGTGGTGAGTGGTTTGCAGGGGAACTTAGAGGTAGTAGTAGTCCCACGTATCTGCTGCCCTTGTCCTTCTAGATGGAAATTGATTTTGGGTTTGGAAGGTGCTGTCTGAGGATCTTTGGTGAATTTCTGCAGAGCATCTTGTAGATGGTACACACTGCTGCTACTGAGCGTCGGTGGCGGAGGGAGGGCATGCTTGTGGATGTGGTGCCAACAAGTGGGCTGCTTTGTCCCTTGCTTGACATTATCCAACACTATCACATTAAAAGTTCCACAGCAATACAGAAGAACAGGGTGCTATCCCTGACCAGGCCAGAGGGAATGAAGAAGCAGTTTAAAATAAAGTCATAATTGGAAATGAACATACTGGAGCACATTCTGTGACAAGTCAGCCCATAGCATTGTAGACTTCCATTGCGCAGAGAAAAAGCCCTTCAGCCCATCAATCTGGTCAAAAACTACCACTTCACTGTTCTAATCCAGCACTTGACCCATAGCCCTGTCTGCCTTAGCATCACAAGTGCACATCTAAATACTTCTTCAATGTGATGAGGGTTTCTGCCTATCCCACCCTTACAGGCAGGGAGTTCTGGATTCCACCACCCTTTCAGTGAAGAAACATTTTCCTCGCATCCCCTTGAAACTTCCTGCCCCTCACCTTAAGTGGTCTGCAGTGAGTCCTTCAACATGATTTACCAAACCTTGTTTTTGGATGATCAATACTACTCCTGGATTTTCCTAGTTTGACCACATCTGACATGGCGACCGGGCATGACACATTCTACTCAGGGAGCTAGAGTTGCTACATGGATACTTGCTATTGATAATTCTAAATAAGGAGTCGGTAACTTGAAACTAAACTGGAAGGACAGACAAGCACGATGGCTCAGTGGTAGCACTGCTGCCTCACGGGGACCCGCGTTCGATTCCACCCTCGGGTGACTGCCTGGGTGGAGTTTGCACATTCTCACCATGTCTACGTGAGTTTCCTCTGGGTGTTCTGGTTTCCTCCAATAGTCCAAAGATGTGCACTCTCGTTGGATTGGCCATGGGAAATTGTTCGTAGTGTTTAGGGATGTGTAATAGAGGGATGGGTCTGGGTGGGATGCTCTGAGGGTCAGTTTGGACTTGTTGGGCTGAAGGGCCTGTTTCCACACTGTAGGGATTCTATGATAATGATATAGTGAGATTCCCATATCCTTTCCATCACATTGCTGACCAGGAGTCTCTCTCATTCTTACTGCCTCTCATTGGCATACGTTGGGAAATTTACAAGTCAAAAGTCAACCCATGTTGGAAATACAACTTACTAGGCCATTGAGTCTTCAGGATGGGACTCAAACCCCGGAACTCCTGGCTCAGAGACAGGGGCACAGCCCAGTTAACCCGGTCATACATAGGGTAAAATGAGAAAGGAAACTGCCGCATTAATGTGGCCAATGAGATGTTACGGAAGGGACGGACGAATCAATCATAAATGGGGGCTGGGAGTCAGCAGGAATATCATTGTACTTGGTTGTGAAATTGCAAAGGAAACACAGTCACGCTGAGAAATTGGCACGTGTTTTATGTGGGATGTAGCTTGTAATACTTGAAGTTAATGATGCATTGTCCTTTCCATCACAGCATCATACCAGGTCCTTTTCCTCTGAAGGCTTCTCGTTTTGCCGACTGCTTTCTCAGACCGCCACCACCCGCACCCCCCAACCTTGCTGGGTTGGTGGGGTGGGGGTGGGGGGGAGCGGTCAGGACCCGGCTTCTCTGCAATTCATTTATTTTCAATGAGAAATCTGCAGCACGTTGGGTGGGAAACGCCAATGCTCTGTATACACAGGTGGCTGCTGGTCACCAGGGCAGCTGGGGAGGGGTTGGGGGTGAGGGGGGAGGGGGAGCTGTAAGGAGCTGGAAAAGCAGGTGAGGGGGTTCCTGCAGAATGGCCCAATCCGATCCCTTACCTGCCGCGACGGATCCCGAGGCATGGAATAGAAACGGAGCCCTTCCTCACCTCTGAGCCTCCGATTAATATGTTGATCTTGGCAGATGCACAGGGCAGTCAGATGGAGGGAAGGAGTCCCCTAGAGGCCCTCCAGCATTAGTACATTCACTGCATCCAGACAAGCCTAGGCGATTGTAACAGGCCATTACGAGAAGCCAATGTGATTAGACCTATTTCCTTCAATAACCCAGCCTGCCAGATCTGCAATGCACATTATGGGAATAAAAAAGCAGGAACTGAAAGGGCTAGTCATTCTGTTTCCAGCCACACATCGGAATTTCGTGATCATGCTCCACACATATCTGGGTCCTCCAGATTTGAGCAGCGTGGTGGCTCCATGGGTCCATCGCTCTTGGAGGCCCCTTCCCCCCTCAGCTACATCTTGTGCAATTGGTGTTCTTTGTGCTACCCAGGGTCATCCCCTCTCATCATCGAGGCTGTTAGTTGGCAAACTACTCCTGTTGTCAGAGCTTGCTGTGCTGATTTGGTATGTGTCACCCTCACACAAATGCCACAGCAACAATTGCCCTCCAACTGCGTCCGGGTCTTCCTGACGCCATCCACTTTGTCTCTAGAAGGGTAACTTTTCAACTCTTGACTGGCACACTCCTGCATGTACATGTGCTACCACGCACTGTGCGGATGAGACACTCACTCCATACCAGTCACTGCCCTCTCCTGCTGTGGTGGCACGTGGTTCGCACTGCTGCCTCACAGCGCCAGCGTCCTGGGTTTGATTCCACCCTCACATGGCTCTCTGTGTGGAGTTTGCACATTCTCCCTATGTCTGTGTGGGTTTCCTCTTACAGTCCAAAGTTGTTAGGTGGATTAGCGATGCTAACTTACCCATTGGTGCGCAGGCTAGTTGGGTTAACCATGGGAAATACAGGGATAGGGTGGGGGGGGGTGAGGGGGTGGGTCTGGGTGGAATGATCTTTGGGGGCTTGATGGGCCAAATGGTCTGCTTCCACTCTGTAGGGGTTCTATGTGGGCATCATTACAAAGGCCAGGTTTTATTGCAGATCCTTAATTGCCCTGGAATCTCAGAATTGTTACAGTACAGAAGGAGGCCATTCAGCCTGTTGCCTGTTCAGCAGCTCTTCAAACGAGCCTCATTGTCAATCTCCTGCTTTATCCCCACACGTGCACACATAACCATCTTGAACGGCTCCACCACATTTCCAAACAGTACATTCCATGCTCTAACCACTCACTGTGTGGAAAAAGTTTTCCTCTCACTTCCCTTGCTTCGTTTCTACCTCACTTTAAATCTCTTCCCTCACTTTCCCATTTACTTTTAAGGCAATGTGTCCCTTTCTGCTCGGTAGTGATTTCGAGAACTTCTATCAGTTCTCCTCTCCAAGGGCAGCAGTCCCTTAATGAGGCTAAACAGGTTGAGACTGTACTCACTGGAGCTTAGAAGAACGAGAGGTGGTCTCATTGAAACATATAGGAATGTTAGTGGTTTGACATGGTAAATGCTGAGAGGATGTTTCCCCTCGGGGAGAGTCAGGGCATGACACTGAATGAAGGGGGCGCCATTTTAATACTGAGATGAGGAGAAATTTCTTCTCTCAGAAGGTTGAGAGTTTTTGAATCTCCTTGCCACAGACAACTCTGGGGGGGGGGGGGGGGGAAGAGGGGGAAGCAGAGTCCCTGTATATATTTAAGGCTGAGATAGGTAGATTCTCAATAAATTGGTGAAATTAAAGGTTATGGGGGAAGGGCAGGAAAGTGAAGTGAAGAATGTTGGATCAGCCATGAATGAAGTAGCAGACCCGATGGGCTGAATGGCCTACTCCCGTAGCTATTTCTTACGGACGCACGGTCTTATGACTGTAACTTGCTCAACATTTTCACAGGGTATTTAGGAATCAATCATATTGTTGGGGTTTGGAGTTACGTGCAGCCTAGAACTTGGAAATGACTTGGAAATCCTTCCCTAAAAGTCATCATTTTAAAAACAATTTGGTGATAGTTTCATGGTTACGATTCTTGTGTGGAGAAATACACAGCAATTCCTCATTCCGGTTCTTGATCTGGAATCCTTCCCCCAGAGAAAGTAACTTTCTGCTACTGACTCTATCGCATCATTTAATCATTTTAGACATTTCAAACATGACACACTTTAAATTCAAAGTGGACATATTTGGTTGGAGATGGTGAACAAGTCAGCTAAACTGCCTGAAGAATTGACTGATAACCAGGGCGAATTCATCATCCCTGTGCTAAATTACTCACAGCAAAATATTGCATCCAAAATCCATCACGTTTATAAACTAACCTCAGATGTCTAGAATTTGCATTTTACGTCAGCACCTGGCTCCACAATGGAGCCAAGAACCCCATTCCTAGTTGGAGTGCATTTGTAAGACTAGAGAGAGCAAAACGGGATGACGTTTTAGTATTTTATCTCAGAATAAAAACCCGATTCAGCCGTGCATCCATTTCCTGGAATTGGGAGTTCCCAACCTGTTAATAAAATAGCGGGGAGTGCACGTTTTGTGAGACACACTTAGTCAAACGTTTTTACAGCTGTAGCTCAAAAAGTTAGCATCTCTTGTCGGCGAGGGCCAAAACGTGGAGCATGAAAATCAAAGCTGACACACTAGTGCAACACTACGGGAGTGCTGCATTGTCGGGAGGGTGAGATGTTAAACCGTACATTCTCCATGGCCCTGCAGACGGATGCACGTGGAGCTGTTTTGCGTGGGAGTCATTCCCGTCATTCCGAAAACCATCTACTCCTTTTATCAAATCCCAAAGCAACATTCCCCAGCCTTCAACGCATGCTAATTGTGGGGTCTTGCTGTTTGCAAACTGGCCCCTGTGTTTTCTACATTGCAACTACAACTGCTCGTCAAAAAGGTATTTCCCTGGCTAGCAAGTTGTGGGCGTGAGCAGGTGCTATATAAATTCAGCCCTTTCTCACTCTTTAACTGGCGCTCACAGACGAACCGTCAACGCATGTACTTTATAAGGAGACATTTCTAAGTGTTTTTGAATGAGCAGTCATTCCAGACGAACATTATGGCTTTGAGTTACATGAATTATATTAGTCAGTGGCTCAAAGGTCAAAAAGGAAGTTCCTTTGCTGCATCTGTGGACTGTGCAAAAGTGGAAACTGCCGTTAGATTTCTCCTGTGGTGGGTTGCTTAAGTCGCTCTGGCAGACAGAATCTCAGAAAAATCATCTTAGTTGTGCCTCCAATCACTAGAATTCCACTCAGGTGCAAAGAGGTGTGCCCTTAGCCTGTATCGAAACACATCAGGGTCCACAGTCTTGTGCTTTTCGAAATGAGTCATGGTCATCATGTGGAGAAATGCAACAGGAGTGAACAGCAAGATCCCAAAAACAGTGATGAGACCACACTGTGAGTCTGAGTGAAACCATAGTGGATAGCTCAAAGTCTGGGAGTGTTCGCTGTTCTTCCAAGTCAGCACCTTTTTAAAAGTCCACGGGATAGTCTAGATGACGCCCTGGTTTCATCTCTTATCCAGTAGCCAGCACCTTCTGACAGTGCAGCATCCCCTCAGTACTGCCCTGTAAACAGCTGAAAGTTTGTGTTTCAGTAGAACGGGGATTTGAACGCCTGGACTCAAAGGAAACCATGCTCCCTCGGTCAGGAGCAGCTGGTGATAAAATAAACGTCAGGCACCACATTGCGCAGTTACCACGATTTCTAAAACACACAGCATTTGGCTCTGTCTGTGTGTCAGGCTGGCAGATGGGAAGGTGTTGACCTAATGGTGCTATCACTGGACTGTTAACACAGAAACCCAGTTAATGCTCTGGGGACCTGGCTACAAATCCTTCAGTAAATATCTGGAATTAAGAGTCCAATGATGACTATCAAATTGCCAGGAAATTCCTACCTGGCTCACCAACATCCCTGGTCTGGCCTAAATGTGACTCCAGACCCACAGCAATGGGTTTGACTCTCAACTGCAACATGTAGTGCGCTCATCCTGATAATAAATTTTTAAAGAAAGACTCCGAATGGATGGTGGTCATTGAATGGGTTTCAGTTACCGTGAGCTGAGCTGGCAGAGAAAGACCCAGAGATAGTAGGAACTGCAGATGCTGGAGAATCTGATTTCAGAGATAGTAGGAACTGTGGATATTTTTCTGAAGAAGGGTCTAGGCCCAAAACATCAACCTTCCTGCTTCTCTGATGCTACTGGGCCTGCTGTGTTCATCCAGCTCTACACCTTGTTATCTCAGAGAATGACCCAACCAAGGGTACCACTCCTGACTGCCAGCTGCAAGGGGAGGGGTGGGGGGGGGGGGGGGGCGGGTGTGCAGTGAAGAATCATGTGGTGGAATAGTTTGTGATTGATCACATTTGGTGACTGCGCAAGGCACTGGAGATTGGTTAGTGGTCAGGTATGAGCCACTGTTTTTAGAGAGGCCAGAGAGATAAAACAAAACAGAAAACAAAATAAATTGATTTGGAAGCAAAAGAAAATGCTCAATATTTACAAAAGAGAAAATGTAGAAACTGTTAAAAGAAGGCCTTAGGGACTGCTGAAATAACTAGCAATCGGACATTTTACACAATGCAGTATTACTTATCGAGGTGTGGACTATAGTGATAAATGACTTGATCTTCTATTTCTTGAGGAGATACCCCCTCCCCTAACCTGACTATCTCAAGATAGAGAATCAATTATAAACATGATTAGTAATGCTTATTGGACGACATGATGCACAATGTGATACAATTCCAGAGATGTGAGCCTGGTAACAAGGGTTTTTTTTTTGCAGCTGAACAAACGTCAGAATGGTGTGGGTCACCACTGACTATCAGATGGACCAACCAGCAACCGTGGTGTAGCTGCTGGAGCATGTTCTGTAGCATGTGACTCTGCAAATTCTCTTCAGCACCCACAAGCAACAAGAGAAGACACAGGTGGTGTACCCTCTGCTTTCCTCGGTGTGTACAGCTGTACACAATGGCCTAGGAACACCATCTGGGCCAAGAGAACCCACTTATTTGGCACAGCATCTACCAGCACTCTCAACAACACTTCACAATACTGAGAGCCCTGTCAGCTTACAGAACAAGGTAGCAGCTGTGGGCAGGATTTGCTAGGCCAGCATTGATTTCCCATCCTTAATTTCCTTGGAGAAAGTGGTGGTCATACTCCTTGGGATATAGGGTCTGTTAGGAGCAGAGTGCCAGGATTTTGACCCAGAATAGTGTGGGCATGGCAGCACTGTTCTGAGTCAGGATGGTGAGAGGCTTGAAGTAGTTTGCAAAAGATGGCGCTCCCATTTATCCCTTGCCCTATCATTCCTGGTGGTAGACCTTGCATGTTTGAAAGATATGATTTGAAGAAGGGTCGGTGACTTCCTGAAGTGCATTTTATAGATAGCACACTCTGCTGCCTGTAAGCGGTGGAGCAGGGAGTGAATGTTGAAGGTGGTGGATGTGTCAAGCGGATTGTTTCGTCCAAAACAGTGTTGAGCTTCTTCAGTGACGTTGGAGCTGCATGAATCCATGCTGCTTCAATATCTGAGGAGTCGTGAATGGTGCTGAACATTGTGCAATCATCAGCGAACATCTCTTCCTCCGGCCTTATGGTGGAAGGTAGGTCATTGATGAAGCAGCTGAGGTTGGTTGGGCCTGGAACCCTGAGGAAGTCTGGCAGAGATGGCTTGGGGCTGAAATGTCCAACAACCACAACCATCTTCCTTTGCACTAGGCATGATGCCAGCCAACAGAGGGCTTTCCTTACTGTTTTCATTCACTCCGGTTTTGCTCGGGCTCCTTGATGCCACGTCTGTCAAATGTTGCCTTGATGTCATGACCAATCGCTTTCACCTCAGCTCAGGCATCCCATTCTTTTGGCCATGCTTGAGCCAAGGCTATAATAAGGGTCAGGACCCATGTGGCCTTGGCAGATCCCAAACCACTGTTAGCCTATTACTGAGTAAGTGCCACTTGATAGTATGTTGATAACCCCATGCTTCACTTTGCTAGTGATTGAGAGTGGATTGATGGGGCAGGGATTGGCCTTGTTGGATTTTATCACTGCTCCTCGGTTAAGAATCCTGGAAATTCCTGCTAATGGGAGCACCTCTTCAACGCCAACTGCAGTCATTCAAGAAGAAAGTTCTCCAATACCCTCTGGAGGGTGGATTGGACAATAAAAGCCAGGCTTTTCAATGACACCAACATCCCCAACCCAGATTGGGGAGCGTCCCCTTATTTAGTCTCAAGGTTCTGCTGTAGGTATCCAGTAACACACAATAACCTGGTTATACTTCCACTGAGCATGGTACTTGATTATTAGGATACTAAGCAACAGTATTACTCACAATCCTTCTCATTGTTTAGACATCCTTCCATCTATGGTTGGTCTCAGGTGGTCAATCTATCGACAGAAGCTGCCCTTCACCGGCTTCCATCGTACACCTTCATCAGTTGAGCATTTCAGACAATGTCTGCAGCTCTTCAGTCTGGGCAGCGTCTCTCCTTCTATCTCTCATTGCACCCGCCGTGAGATAAGTTCAGCTCAGCTCATGGGAGTCTGCCACCACCCAGTTGATGGAGAAAGAGGAGCAGTTATGTGAGTCAGAGTGGCTAATGCAAAAGTAAATAATGCCTAGGTTTCTGACCGAAAAGTTTTCCCCTGAAAGGAAGTAAAGGAAAACCATTGGGAGCCTTATCCTAATGAACATTTTATACAAGATAACAAAGTGTGTAGCTGGATGAACACAGCAGGCCAAGCAGCATCTCAGGAGCACAAAAGCTGGCGTTTCGGGCCTAGACCCTTCATCAGAGAGGGCCTCCGATGAAGGATCTAGGCCCGAAACGTCAGCTTTTGTGCTCCTGAGATGCTGCTTGGCCTGCTGTGTTCATCCATTTCCACACTTTGTTATCTTAGATTCTCCAGCATCTGCAGTTCCCATTATGTCTGAACATTTTATACAACTGCTACATTAACATTGGTATCAACTGGGTCCTGGCGACATGTCAACCTGGACAAAGTTTGGTTCAAATCCATAATTTCTAAAGGGTCCACCAATGCTTTTGTTGAAAGGTTATGTTATAATCCTTTCCTGCTTCACTCTGAAGTATCACAGAATCTCTGCAGTGTGAAAGCAGGCTATTTGGCCCATTGAGTCAATACCAGCCCTCCAATGAGCATCCCTCCCACACCCAACCCCCTACCCTATCCCTGCATTTCCAATGGCTAACCCACCTAGCCTGCACATCCCTGGACACTATGGGCAGTTTAGCACAGCCAATCCACCCTAAACTGCACATCATTGCACTGCAGAATGAAACCGGATCGCCCAGAGGAAACCCACACAGACACGGGGAGAACGTGCAGACTCCACACAGACGGTCGCCTGAGGCTGAGAATCAAACCCGGGTCGCTGACACTGTGAGACAGCAGTGCTAACTACTGAGTCACCACTAAGTTGGAGCTCTGGTGATTCTAACTGAGTAGATTGAAATTAAATAGAGGTGATGGAGCATCCGCTTTCTATTTGCTTAACATTCACACTTCACTAACGTCAAGATCAAGCCAGTTTATATATTAAAAAACAAACCTAGCAAGTCCAGGAAGGACCTGCAAACATCCCTGCTGAGATGATGTTTCCCCTCACAGGAGAGTCTAGGAATAGAGGGCAGAGTGACAGGATAAAGGAGCACTAATTTAAGACTGAAATAAGGGGGAATATCTTCTCTCGGAGAGTTGAGGTTCTTTGGAACTCCTTGCCACAACGAGCTGGAGGAGCAAAATTCTTGTAGATTCTCAGTTAGTTGGGAAATCAAGATTTACAGAGAAAGGGTGGGAAAGCGCACATGAGGAATAGCAGAACAACCATGATCCTATTGAATGGTGTAGCAGACTGGAGGGGCTGAAAGGCCAACTCCTTGTGCTACGTCTTAGAGTCTTATTATTCAAGCATGATGTGATGCAGGGCAAAAACCAAAAACTTTCCAGCCCTCTAGAGTCTGGTTCGAGACCAGGCCACTGGGACTCAGGATTGCTGTACAGAAAGAAAGCACGGGCTAGACGGGCCAAACTGTCACCATGGGCAGGCTCTGTGGATATGTTCAGGGGTACTGCCTTCTGTCTGGAGAGCCAGTGAGGGGCCTGCAGTTCCTCTCCTTGGGACAGACTCGCAAAGAAACAACAGTCATGGTGACCTGCAGGAGGTGGGGGAGGAGGGATAGGTCAACATGGCAGGGGTCATAGAGCGAGGTGGACGGGGGATAGAGAACAAAAGCATGAAGTGGCTCTCAGTGGGTAGATCCCTGCCTCTTCAGACACTGAGTGCCTTCCATCAAAGATATCTTCACTGCAGCCCTGGGGGTGACAGACTGGTCCCAAGCTGGCTGACTGGTCACTGGGCTAATCTCGCTGTCAGTGGGTTGAGATCCTTCAACAGACAATCGCTGGCTTCACTCTAAGAATCTGGTTAATGTTTGACCTTTCACACTTCAGTTTCAGGCTCACACTGGAGTCAGGGTGGAGATGGGCTGGGAATTCCTCAGTGAAGTCATGCCCATGTGGGTAACTCTAATGCTGGATGGGCACCATTTCCGCACCCAATACAGGTTGCAACTGAAGCTGCGTCTGGTCCCCTCTCCCACCAACATTCCCCCATACATCACAGCCTCCTACATGTGCATATACACACACTCAACACACCACCACTCGCTCTCAGACTCTGTTTCACAAGGGAAATACAGAAGCTTGAAGTACACCCTTTTCCCTGCAGTTATTAAACTGATGAACGGACTCTGTAATTTCAAATAATGTTGATCTTGTTAATGTTGTTCTGGCCTCTTGCATGTCCTGGGTGGTGTAACCTGTATGCCTCACTCTGTTCAAGTATTTTTCACCCTTTGACCTGTACATCTTTGCTTAATATGATCCCCTGTACCGCTGGCAAACAAAGCTTTTGACTGTTCTTAGATACATGTGACAAGAATCAATCAGCATCCACACATACACTCAGTTACACACTCATAGGTGCACACACACACACACACACACACACACACACACACATGCTCACGCTCACACACACACACACATGCTCATGCTCACACACACTCATACACACATGTTCACGCACATGCACACACACTTGCTCATGCTCACACACACTCACATACACACACATGCTCACGCTCACACACACATGCACACACTTGCTCACGCTCACACACACACACACACACACACATGCTCACGATCACAAACCCTCACTCACACACAATAAAGTCACACACACAGTCACGGTGACCTGCAGGCCTTTCCCTAAGATCAGGACCCTGGGCAGGAGTCAGGGTAATGCGGAGGAGTTGTGGTGGGGGGGAATCACATGCCCAGAGCACCCCAGGGCTCAGGTTGGTCATTGCCCAGGAGGTGGGGGAGGAGGGGTAGGTCAACATAGCAGGGGTCATGTGCTGTGCTGTGCATGCACACATGTTCTCACACAGAACCTCGGCCCCTGATACATACAGGCACATCCTGACATTAGCCACTCTCCCCACTCAAACACACAAGCACGTGTACAGACACACAAACATAATGTGAGCTACTGACTAAAGAGTAGTGTAATGGCCATCTGACAACGGAATTGGCTATTCAGTTGGATCTGTTAAGTCAGCACTGACCACTGATGAGGCCTGGGGCCTTCCTGAGCCACAGAGGCCAGCAGGCAGAAGATGCCGGCTTTGGGAACTAGACCTTTGTTTGATGCAGTCCTTTCCTTCCTCTCTGCCTACAGCTCCAGACACAGGGAAAAGAAACCCCCCATCTTAAACATTTAGATGGGAAGAAAATTAAACAAAGTCTTGAGCATTGAATCACATGGGAAGCTGAGTGCAGGCCCTCCAACATCTGCAATCAATGTACTTGCGGTAGACAGAACTATTTCAGTGTGTCAGGGGAAGGTTCATTTGTAGGTTTCACTGCCTATTTCTTTTCTTAACCTCCTTTGACCTGAGCCTTCCAGTTGCTTTGGGCACCGAGAGCTATCTGTCATCTCTGAGGACTCTCACCTGCCAAAACACATACACAGCTACAGCATTTACACACGTTGAACTCTCAGCTCACTGAGGGACGGAGACAATTAGTGTCCCTCAGCTTACCTTTTTTTTATTAAATTCCCAAACTGGCCCCAGGCCAGGTCTCCGCAGTGAGAGGCCTTGCTCTGTCTTCACCAATTGGCCACCACTGTCCCAGTCAACAGCGAAGAGCCCAGGGGCTTGAAGGCAGAAGAGATGGTGCAGGCTCCCCCTCTGAATGATTTATTTCCCAAGCTGTGGTTTGTTCTGGTCTGTGAATTATGTACCGAGCAGCAGTTGTGATTCAGGTCCTAGGAGAGAACATACGAGTGTATATACACCACGATGTAATAGATATAGCCTGCTACTTTGAAACAAAAACAACAGGGGGAAGAGAAGGGAGAGATAAAAAAAAGAGAAGTTGAGCTTATAAGAAAACATTTATGCGAGAAGACAATAGGATTTATGCCTCGAGTGCATGGTTGAAAAGTTCAGCAATCCGGGCCATGTGGTCCTGCATTAACATTATCCTTCACAGAGCTTAAATTGTGAAGACGAGAGGCTCCGTCCCGTTTCAGAGGGGAGGGATGAGCTAGTGAAGACTGTAGGCTTACACCAGGAAGTCATGCATTCAGAGGGCATCATAACGGTACATTACTTCTGGATCAGGAACATTGTTTATCGTGGAATCGATAGCATGTCGATAACACAACAATTATGTTGGATTTATGTCGGATTTTCAGGAGGGAAGCCGAGGACTTGGCCTGCTGTCCTTGATGTTGCTGCCGCACTATTTCAACCATTCAACGTTTTCTCTCCTCTCCTGCCTGATTGATATTCCCCTTAAATATATCCACAGTATTCACCTCACTGCCTGTGGGAGGGATTTCCACATTCCCTGTCCTCGCCAGATGCCTCAGTCAATTCAAGAGAATGGTGTAGTAGTGGGGTCTAGTTTGGGTGTATCTCAGGACGGGGAGCAGGAGTACCCTCACGACGGGAGCAGGAGTACCCTCAGGACCGGGAGCAGGAGTACCCTCAGGACGGGGAGCAGGAGTACCCTCAGGACCAGGAACAGGAGTACCCTCAGGATGGGAGCAAGAGTACCCTCAGGACCAGGAACAGGAGTACCCTCAGGACGGGGAGCAGGAGTACCCTCAGGACGGGGAGCAGGAGTACCCTCAGGACCAGGAACAGGAGTACCCTCAGGACTGGGAACAGGAGTACCCTCAGGACCGGGAGCAGGAGTACCCTCAGGACCGGGAACAGGAGTACCCTCAGGACTGGGAGCAGGAGTACCCTGTGGGTGGCACTAGATGTGCCCTGCATTTATTGCCTGTACCCAGTTGCCCCTTGAGAACGTGGTGGTGAGCTGCCTTCTTGAACCACTGCAGTCCATGTGCTGTAGGTTGACCCACAATGCCATTATGGAGGAATTCTAAGATTTTGACCCAATGACACTGAGGGCACAGCAATAGATTTCCTATTCAAGATGATGAATGGAGTGGCTTGAAGGGGAATTTGGAGGTGTTGGTGTTCCCATGTATCTGCTGCCCTTGTCAATCTGAATAGAAGTGGTATGGTTTGGGAAGGTGCTGTCTGAGAATCTTTGGTGAATTTCTGTAGTGCATCTTGTAAAAGGTATGCACTGCAGCTACTGAACTTCAGTGGAGGCAGGAATGGATGTTTATGGATCAATCAAGTAGGCTGCTTAGTCCTGGATGGTATCAACTTTCTTGAGTGTTATCAGAACTGCATCCATCCAGGCAAGTGGGGAGCATCACACTCCTAATTTGTGTCTCGCAAATGATGGTAGGCAGGCTTTAGGGAGTCAGAGGTGAGTTATTCACTGCAGTATTTCATGCAATCACTACAGTGCAAACTCTTGGAGACAAGATTGAAACATTGCTGTGAATTGACAAGGAGCTCGTGTAGCTTAGAGCTCTCTATTGGTTTTTCCTTTGTCAATACACTGTCCAACCAGAGTCAACTTACCAATCAGTCAGCGTTCCTACATTCTGTAATAAAAATTTGCATTTTCCAAGTTCACCCATGGGATGTGGGCAAGGCTAGCAATCGTTGCCCATCCATGATTGCCCTTGGACTGAGCAGCTTGCTGGGCCATTTCAGAGGGCAGTGGAGAATTAGATAAAAACCCAGAGATAATGGGAACTGCAGATGCTGGAGAATCCAAGACAACAAAATGTGAGGCTGGATGAACACAGCAGGCCAAGCAGCATCTCAGGAGCACAAAAGCTGACGTTTCGGGCCTAGACCCTTCATCAGAGACCTCTGATGAAGGGTCTAGGCCTGAAACGTCAGCTTTTGTGCTCCTGAGATGCTGCTTGGCCTGCTGTGTTCATCCAGCCTCACATTTTGTTGTCTTAGATAAAAACCCAGACCCATTTCCGAGGTTCTGTGTTCACACGTAGGCCAGGCTCGGGTGATGATGGCCGTTTTCTTTTCCTAAAGGACATTCTTGAACCAGATGGGATTTTACTACAGATGGGACAATAGCTTCATGGTCAGCATTACTGAGGTTAACTTGATGTAATGGTTCAATTTAAATCTCACCAGCTGATGCAGTGGGATTTAAACCGTATTTGAATGAATAGATCAATGATGTTACTTCTGTGTCTCTATCTCATTACAACCATCTGCAATTTAGCCTTTTTTGACCTTTTCTGATGTGCTAGCCTGTGCAACAAGCCAGAGACAATTGATCTGCATAAGATTATAAAACGTAGGCCATTCAACCCATTGAGTCTGTTGTGCCATTCAATGTAATCATAGCTAGTCTAATCATCCTCAACTTCAGTTTCTTGCCTTTTCCCAATGATGATTGATTCCCTAACTGATTAAAAATCTGATTATCTTAGCCTTGAATATACCCAATGACCCAGCCCAACCGTTGCATGTGGTAAAGAGTTCCATAGGTTCACAATACTCTCAAAGAAGAAATTCCCCCTCACCTGTTTTAAATGAGTGACCCTCTAGCTGTGGCATTATGCCCTGTGGCCTAGACTCTCCCACAAGGTGAAACAACATCTCTGCATCTACCCTGTCAATTCTTTGAAGAATTGTGCAGATTTCAATCAGGTCGTCTCGCATTCTTCTAAACTCCAATGAGTACAAGCCCAGCCTACTCAATCTCTCCTCGTAAGACAGTCCCTCCATACTTGTGACTAATCAAGTGAACCCTTTCTGGGCTGACTCTAATCCCAATGTATCTGTCCGAGATGAAACAGTTCCCAGTATTCTAGGTGTGTCTGACCAGTGCCTTAGTAAAGATTTAGCAAGATATACCTGGTTTTAGATTCCATTCCATTTGAAATAAAGACCAACATTCCATTTGCCTTCCCAGTTATCTGTTTTATCTGGATGTTAGCCTTTATGTATGAAGAACTCATTGAATCGCTGCAGCGTGAAAACAGGCCCTTTGACCCAACAGGTCCACACCGACCCTTGGAGCATCCCACCCAGACCCATAGCCCTAACCCATCTAATCTAAACATCCTTGAATGCTAAGGGCAATTTAGCATGGCCAATCCACCTAGTCTGCGCATCTTTGGACTGTGGGAGGAAACCAGAGCACCCGGGGGAAACTCACGCAGACACAGGGAGAATGTGCAAACATCACACAGCTGCTTAAGGACTTCCAAATCTCTCCCTGTTGCACCTATCTTCAGACCTGCTCTATTTAAATGATATTCAGCTCCTCGATTCTTCCTAACAAAGTATATAACCTCACATTTTATCTCATCTGGCGAGTTTTTGCCCAATGAATTAACCTGCCTATATCCTTCTGCGGACTATTCATGTCATTCTCATGCCTTGCTATCCCACCTATTTTAATGTCATTTGCAATTTTTTTCTTTCACCTTCATCATTAATATATTGTAAATAATTATGGAAGCAGTAGTAATCTCTGTGGCCCTCCATCAGTTACAGGTTACGACTTGAGAAAAACCCATCATATCCAAACTCTCTTTTTTTTGCAAATTGTCTATCCATGCTAATATACTTTGTCAACACCATAGGATTTTATTTTATTAAGCAGCCTTATGAGCAGTACCTTTTTGAATGCGTTTTGAAAATCCAAATATATCATATCTACTGATTCCCCTTTATTTATCCTGCTTGCTGTTTACTATTGCTATTACATATTTTTATGGTAGACACTAACATTTTATGAATGTTAAGAAATTAGCCTTTGGCTGCCTACTTTTCATCTCCCTCCCTATTTGACTAAGGGTGTCACTTAGACGGTTTTCAAGTCATAGAGTTATATAGCATGAAACAGACCCTTCAGCCCAACCAGTCCATGCCAAACAGATTTTCCAAACTAAACGATCCCTTTTTGCCTGCATTTGGCTCGTATCCCTTTAAATATTTCCTATTCTTATACTTCTCCAAATGTCTATTAAATGTAACTATACCAGCATCCACTACTTCCTCTGGCAGTTCATTCCACACATGAACTGCCCTCTGTACGAAGAAAGTTGTCCCCCAAGTCCCTTTTAAATCTTCCTGTTGTCACCTTAAAAATATGCCCTCTAGTTTTGAAATCCTCTGCCCTAGGGAAGATGCTCTTGCTATTCACCTTATCTATGCCCCTCATGATTTTATAAACCTGTATAATTCACACGTAAGCCTCTGACACTCCAGGAAGAAAGCCCCAGCCTCTCCTTATAATGCAAACTCTCCAGTTCCGGTCAACATCCTTGTCGACCTTTTCTGCACCGTCTCCAATTTAATAATATCCTTCCTATAGCAGGTCAACCAGAACTGTACACGATACTCCAAAGGTGGCCTCACCAACATCCTATACAACAGCAACACGATATCTCAACTCATATACTCAAAGGTCTGAGCAATGAAGACAAGCATGCCAAATGCCTATGTTGACCTGTGACGCGACTTTCTAAGAACTATGCTTGTGAACTCCTAGGTCTCTATTTGACAACACTCCCCATTAAATTCTGAGATTGTTTCAAAATCTAAATGTAGTGATTGGAACCAAGTGTATCTTATTGACTATGAGATTCTTGATTGGGATTGTTAACTTGGTCCAATGAGGGAGCCCTGGCTGACGGATATAAACAGGGGATTCAGAACCGCCTAAGAAAAAGAGATAAATAGGAGGTTAGAAGCTCTTCACTTCAGGGGACTGACTCTGAGCTGGTTGGTCACAGCCAGTGTAGTGTGCACAAGTAAATAAAGGTTGACATGGTGATATGAGTGTAGTTATTTCAATAAGGATTCTTGGAAGTTTATTACCACGTGCATCCACTATCTCTATAGCTACTTCCTTTAAAATCATTGGATGCATCCCATCAGGTCCTAGTGACTAATCAGTCTTTAGCTCCATTAGTTTCCCTGAGTACGTTTTCTCCAGTCCCAGTCGTTATGTCTATTTCATCTCCCCACCCTTTTCATCTCCCCACCTAGTTTGGGAATGCTATCAGTGTCTTCCATGTGAGGACTTATGCAAATACTTATATTCAGGAGCAAGATCCATGCCTCCAAGGTAGAAAGAAAGGCATGCATTTATATATCACTTTTCACAGCCACATGATAATCCATGGATCCTCACATGCAATGAAGTACTTTAGAAATGCAGTCAATGAAATGCAGCTTTTAATTTGTGTCTAGAAATCTCCAACAAACAGCAAAAATGAAAGCTCCTCTCTCATTATAGAGCGAGAGAGAGAGAGAGATAACTGTTGGTTGTCTAATACAACAGTCACCACAGCTCAGGCAAAGGGACAGGTTGAGAAGGTAGGGCCTTTGTGGTAACCTCAGCTGTGGTGGGAATATAACCCATGCTGCTGGCATCATTACCTTGCAATCTTCATGTCTAGCTGTCAGCAGTTCTAGACCATGGAGACCATCAGAATGGCTCATTCCCCTCTCTGCATGTCATTCATATATACATTGTAACAGGAGCAGGAATTGTAGCTATCATGCAATTGTAGCTATCCACTTCCAGACCTAGCCATTAGGCCATGAAGATATGAAGGAACAATGGTAGTAATTCTTACCCATAGTGCTTAGAGTGACAGAAACTACTGTATCTATTTGAATGAATTTTTAAAAATCCATTTTCAGGGTGTCAATGGCTAGGCCAGCGTTTATTGTCCATTTTAGAGAGTAGTTAAGGCTCACGAACATAGCTGTGGGTCTGATGTCACATTTAGGTCAAACTAGATAAGGATGACAGCTTCTTTCCCTGAAGAACATTGGTGAACCAGATGAACCTGCCCCAACTAGAAACTGTTGTGTCTTTTGAAAGCGCAGTGTTTTGTGCTTTGATTCAAGATGAATGATTGTAATTCAATGGTGAGATGACATGTTGAAACCGGAAGTTTCAGCTCCAATTTATACAGTGTATTTTAACATGAGCCTTATGACTTATATTCAGCCTGACTGTGTACTGGATGAGAGATCAGGTAGTGAATAGAGAGGGACTGGATCAATTATGACTATATTCACTGGAGTTTAGAAGAATGAAAGGGATCTCATGGAAACCTCTACAATTGTAATAGAGGTGGAGAGGGTAAATTCAGGAAGGATGTTCCCAATGACCAATGAGTCCAGAACCAAGGGTCACAGTCTTAGGATTTGGGTTCTGGGACCCAGGTTAAATTCCACCCTCGGGCAACTGTCTGTGTGGAGTTTGCACGTTATCCCGGTGTCTGCGTGGGGTTCCTCCAGATGCTCCGGTTTTCTCCCACAGTCCAAAAATGCCCAGGTTAGGTGAATTAGCCATGCTAAATTGCCAATGTTCAGGGATGAGCAGGTTCAAGTGATTAGTCATGGAAAATACAGTATTACAGGGAAACAGATAGGGTGGGTGGGTCAGAAGGAATGCTCTTCAGAGGTCAGTGTGGACTTGATGGGCCAAATGGCCTGCTTCCATATTCAAGGGATTCTATGAGGAGAAACGTCGTCACCCAGAGAGTGGGAAGTCTGTGGAATTCTCTGTCAGAGAAAGAAGTTGCGGCCAAAACATTGAATGTTTTCAACAAGGAGTTAAGTACAGTTACACAATCTCCTATGGTGTGGAAACAGGCCATTTAGCCCAACAAGTCCAGACCACCACCTCCCAGACCCATCCTCCTACTCTTCCCCTGAAACCCTGCATTTCCCATGCCTAATTCACCTAATTCACACATCCCTGAACACTGTGGGCAATTTAGCATGGCCTATCCATCCAACCTGCACATTCTTGGATAGTCGGAGGAAATCAGAGCACCCGGAAGAAACCCAAGCAGACAGGGGGAGAATGTACAATAGACAGACAGACACGAAGATAGTCACTCAACAGTGGATTTGCACCCGGGTCCCTGACCCTGTGAGGCAGCAGTACTAACCACTGAGACACCGTGTCACCCTATAGTTATTAGGGCTAAAGGGATCAAAAGGTGTGGGGAGATAGTGGGAACAGGGGACTGAGTTGGATGATCAGCCCCATGGTCATATTGAATGGTGAAGCATGCTTGAAGGGCCGAATGGCCTACTCCGGCTCTCACTTTCTATGTTTCTATATTCCCATTACTAATTGTTATCTCATGATTTCTGCTAGCAATGTGGAGGAGACTGAATCATGATGCACTTCCTGGTCAAATAGCCCATCACACCCAACTACCTGGTCTCATGGGTGCAGTACTAGAGGATTAATGGGGGCTGCTGCATCATATTGCTACACGAGACAGTGCACACCCCAATACAGGAATGCTTGCAGTCTAACAGGAACAATTAGCACCCTTATACAACCAGTCTGCACCTTGGCTCCTCGATAGTGGTGTAAAATAAACATAATGTGATAAAAGCACTTTTCGGGAAAGGATGAGTTTGAGAGAATCACATTCAGAAAAGCAACGAATACCTTTGCAGCAGCACAGTGCTATGCCCAAGGCTGGAATCTGTTTGTTCAAACAGCGGGCTGGGCTCCTGTTTGTAAGATGTCGACTTCTCACATCTCACGTTGTCTGGCTGTTTCATTGTGGTTGTGTTTTCCTGTGAGGGTCATCCAGCTGGAACACTTTACACTGGGATTGTATCACAAAATACAACAAGTCACATTTCTCAGGCATGGCTCCCTGGCGGGGTGATGACACAATTTCTGTGTCCTTCCAATCTGGGGCAGTTGACATGGTTTCTCCCTGAGCAGCTATGTCTTCCGTTGCCTAGGCTCTGAACTCTTCTTTCCCCAAACTTCATCCACCTGACTGTCTTTCTTTAAGAGTCTCCTCAAAACCTACCTCTTAGACAAAAGTTTTGAGTGCCTGTTTTAATACCCTTCTTAGGTGGTACAGTGCAAAATATTACCAACTGAACAAATGAGGGGTCAGCAATCCTCTGGATCAATCAGAGATAACTTGGCTGATTTATATTCAAACAAATATTGGCAGTTAACCAGTCATTATCTGACAATGACATTCTCCATAGCAATGCCTCTGCCATATCAGGGACCATTTGCCAGGAATCAGTGCCTTCTTAACATGGGCAGCTCAGTGGTTAGCCCTGCTGCCTCAGAGCGCCAAGGACCCGGGTTCAATTCCAGCCTCGGGCGACTGTCTGTGTGGAGTTTGCAAATTCTTCCCGTGTCTGTGTGGGTTTCCTCCGGGTGCTCTGGTTTCCTCCCACAGTCTAAAGATGTGCAGGCTAGGTGGTTTGGCCGTGCTAAATTGCCCCTAGTGTAGATTTAGTGGGCTGTAGGGGGATGGGTCTGGGTGGAATGCTCTGAGTGGGCTTGTTGGGCCGAAGAGCCTGTTTCCATGCCATGGGGTTTCTATGAAACTGTACAAACAGTATAATGTCACTGTACCAGAGGCTCCAGGGACTTGTATTCAAATCCCACCTGGGGGTGCTGGTGGAATTTGAATTCAATTAATAAGTCTGGAATAAAGAACTAGTCTCAGAGATAGTAACCATGAAAAGTATCAACAATTGTTGTGAAAACCTATCTGGTTCACTGATGTCGTTTAGGGAAGAGATCTGCTGTCCTTATCCGGTCTGGCCTATATGTGACATTGGACCCATAGCAGTGTGTTTGACTTTTAACTACCCTCTGAAATGATCCAACAAGTCACTCAATGCAAGCATAATTAGGGACAGGCAACAAATGCTGATCTTCCCACCGATGCCTGCATACCATCAAAGAATAAAAATAACAATGATACCCTTTAAATTTGTATTCCTATAGAATGTCCTGATGAACGAAAAGTTTTGACCAAATGCATTTTTCAGCAAAAATTGAAATATTAGTTGGAACGCGCTGCCAGAGGAGATGGTGGAAGGAGACACAATAGCAGCTTTCAATAAGCACCAGGACAAACGCATGACTAGGAAGGAAATAGAGGGATACAGATCCTGTAAGTGACGACAGTTTTAGTATGGAAGGGCGAAATGTGTCAGCGCAGGGTTGGAGGGCCGAATGGCCTGTTCTTGTGCTGTATTGTTCTTTGTAGTTCTTTGTTGGTAATGAGCCCTGAGAAGTCTGCATGGACATTAAGCGTGCAATATAATTATAAGTCGTTGATGACATAGGCTCTTAATGAAATGTGGGGTGGACAGAGGCTGGTTTTTGATGGCACAATTCCAGTCCCTAATGGCTGGAGTGCAAGGATGAGGTGTTGAGGGGTTCTGCTAATTTCTAAAGAATGAGCCAGACATGCTGGACAATGCAGCCTAGACCAGGTCACTCAGATAGACCACGGCATGCTAGGGAGCCAATGATTTAGTGGTGTTACCACTAAACAAGAAACCCAGAGACTCAGTTAGGGCCCTGTTCAAATCCTGCCATGGTGGAATTTGGATCCAATTAGAAATCTGGAATTCAGAGTCTAATGGTGACCATGGCTGATTGTCAGGAGGAGGGGAAAGGAAAAGCAGAATGATCTGCTACAAGTCTTCAAAACATTAACAGGAAAAAGAAAGGGTAGGTAAGATAAAACATTTCAATCGATTGGGATTCTTGGACTAGGGAACTCAGTCTGAGAATTAGGGCCAGAGATAATGGGAACTGCAGATGCTGGAGAATTCCAAGATAATAAAATGTGAGGCTGGATGAACACAGCAGGCCAAGCAGCATCTCAGGAGCACAAAAGCTGACGTTTCGGGCCTAGACCCTTCATCAGAGAGGGGGATGGGGAGAGGGAAATGGAATAAATAGGGAGAGAGGGGGAGGCGGACCGAAGATGGAGAGTAAAGAAGATAGGTGGAGAGAGTATAGGTGGGGAGGTAGGGAGGGGATAGGTCAGTCCAGGGAAGACGGACAGGTCAAGGAGGTGGGATGAGGTTAGTAGGTAGATGGGGGTGCGGCTTGGGGTGGGAGGAAGGGATGGGTGAGAGGAAGAACAGGTTAGGGAGGCAGAGACAGGTTGGACTGGTTTTGGGATGCAGTGGGTGGAGGGGAAGAGCTGGGCTGGTTGTGTGGTGCAGTGGGGGGAGGGGACGAACTGGGCTGGTTTAGGGATGCAGTTGGGGAAGGGGAGATTTTGAAACTGGTGAAGTCCACATTGATACCATTAGGCTGCAGGGTTCCCAGGCGGAATATGAGTTGCTGTTCCTGCAACCTTCGGGTGGCATCATTGTGGCACTGCAGGAGGCCCATGATGGACATGTCATCTAAAGAATGGGAGGGGGAGTGGAAATGGTTTGCGATTGGGAGGTGCAGTTGTTTGTTGCGAACTGAGCGGAGGTGTTCTGCAAAGCGGTCTCCAAGCCTCCGCTTGGTTTCCCCAATGTAGAGGAAGCCGCACCAGGTACAGTGGATGCAGTATACCACATTGGCAGATGTGCAAGTGAACCTCTGCTTAATGTGGAATGTCATCTTGGGGCCTGGGATAGGGGTGAGGGAGGAGGTGTGAGGGCAAGTGTAGCATTTCCTGCGGTTGCAGGGGAAGGTGCCGGGTGTGGTGGGGTTGGAGGGCAGTGTGGACCGAACAAGGGAGTCACGGAGAGAGAGGTCTCTCCAGAAAGCAGACGGGGTGGGGATGGAAAAATGTCTTGGGTGGTGGGGTCGGATTGTAAATGGCGGAAGTGTCGGAGGATGATGCGTTGTATCCGGAGGTTGGTAGGGTGGTGTGTGAGAATGAGGGGGATCCTCTTTGGGCGGTTGTGGCGGGGGCGGGGTGTGAGGGATGTGTTGCGGGAAATACGGGAGACGAGGTCAAGGGCGTTCTCGATCACTGTGGGGGGAAAGTTGCGGTCCTTGAAGAACTTGGACATCTGGGATGTGCGGGAGTGGAATGGAGTGCGGGAGTGAAACCAGCCCAGTTCGTCCCCTCCCCCCACTGCAGCACACAACCAGCCCAGCTCTTCCCCCCCACCCACTGCATCCCAAAACCAGTCCAACCTGTCTCTGCCTCCCTAACCTGTTCTTCCTCTCACTCATCCCTTCCTCCCACCCCAAGCCGCACCCCCAGCTACCTACTAACCTCATCCCACCTCCTTGACCTGTCCGTCTTCCCTGGACTGACCTATCCCCTCCCTACCTCCCCACCTATACTCTCTCCACCTATCTTCTTTACTCTCTATCTTCGGTCCGCCTCCCCCTCTCTCCCTATTTATTCCATTTCCCTCTCCCCATCCCCCTCTCTGATGAAGGGTCTAGGCCCGAAACGTCAGCTTTTGCGCTCCTGAGATGCTGCTTGGCCTGCTGTGTTCATCCAGCCTCACATTTTATTATCTGAGAATTAGGGCCAGATCATTTCAGGAGAGATGTTAAGAAGCACTTTTAGATTCAAAGGATGTCAAATGTTTGGAGCTGTCTTCCACAGAATGCAGTGGATACTGGATTAATTGCTAATTTGAAATCTGAGATTGATACACTTTGTTAAGCAAATGTATTAAGGCATATGGGCCACTGGCAGATGTACGGAGTTAGGTCCCAGATCATTGAATGGTGGAACTGGGGCTGAATGGCCTACTCCTGTTCCCATGTTCCTTAGATATACTTGGCATTAGAAAGAATGCAAGGGAGCTGCATTAAAATTATTCCTGGTGTGGCAGGTTTGTTCTATGCAGTGAGGTTGGGTGAAATGAGCTAGAGTTTAGCAGAATGAGACGAGATCTGATTGAAGTGCATAAAGTTCTGACAGAAACGGACAGACTGGACGCAGGGATGATAGAGTGGTAAGCTGTTTTGTAACTGAGATGAGGAGGAATCTCTTCACTCAGAGGGTGGGGAACCTGTGGAACTCTTTGCCACGGAAAGCAGTGGAAACCAAATCATTATATATACCTAAAACAAAAATTAGCTTTCTAGAAAGTATCGAGGGGTATGGGGAGTGAGCAGCAGTTTGGTGTTGAGATAGAAAATCAGCCATTGATTATGCTAAATGGCAGACCGGGCTTGATGCCTGTCTTCTGCTTCTATGTTCAACATTTCTATAGTACAATGAAGGGCGACAAATCCAGTAATGCCCACCAGTACCAAGATAGTCAAGACAAAAATCTACTCCACTGCTTCTTTCTCCAGTCAAAGCAAACTTATTGCACACAGAATGGACATTGTTTTGAGGAGAGCCACTAACTTCGACAATATGGGGTTGGGTTGAGTTAGGGTGGGCTAGGTTAAGTTAGATAGATTGTGTTAGGTTGGGTTGGGTTGGGTTCAATGAGGTTGGGTTGAGTTGAGTTGGGTTGTGTTGGGTTAAGCTGCCTTGAATTAGGTTGGGTTGAGTAGGATTGAGTTGAGTTAGTTTAAATTGTGTGGAGCTGGTTTGGGTTCAAGCGCATTAGCTTGGGTTTGGTTGGGTTGTGTTAAATTTAGCTGAGCGGAGTTAGGCTGAGTTATGTTAAATCGGATTGAGTTAGTTTGGTTGGGTTAAGTTGGGTTGAATTGGCTGAGATTCAGTTGAGTTGGGTTATGTTGTGTTGGTTTGACTTCAGTTGGAATGTGTTGGGTCGGATGGGGTAGATTGGGTTGAAATGAGCTGAGTTGAATTGGGTCGAGTTGAGCTGAGCTCAGTTGAGTCAAGTTGGATTGAGTTGAGTTAGGTCGGATAGGGTTAGCTTGGGTTGTGTTGAATTGACTTGGCTAGGGTCGAATGGGGCTGGGATGACTTCAATTATATCAGAGATGATGGGAACTGTAGATGCTGGAGAATCCAAGATAACAAAGTGTGAAGCTGGATTAATACAGCAGGCCAAGCAGCATCTTCAGAGCACAAAAACTGACGTTTTGGGCCTAGAGCCTTCATCAGAAAAGGGGGATGGGGAGAGGGTTCTGAAATAAATACGGAGAGAGGGGGAGGCAGATCGAAGATGGATAGAAGAGAAGATAGGTGGAGAGGAGACAGACAAGTTAAAGGGGCGGGGATGGAGACTGTAGAGGTGAGTATAGGTGGGGAGGTAGAGAGGAGGTAGGTCAGTCCGGGGAGGACGGACAGGTCAAGGGGGCGGGATGAGGTTAGTAGGTAGGAAATAGGGGTGCGGCTTGAGGTGGGGGGAGGACTTAAAATATGTTGGGTTTGGTTGGATTGCACTGACCTGAGGAGATTTTTGTTGGATTGAAATGAGTTGAGTTGAATTTTTTTTGGCTTTTGATCATATTGAGTCAAATGACATGTTCTTTACTCTATAGACTGTCATCAGCGATAGGAAATATAAGCAATAGATTGAGTAGACATTTTTGGCTATCTACATATAAAATTTAAAGGTTTCCACATGCATGCTGTAGAAGTCAGATCATTTTTCATTCACATTAACATTTACTTTTAAGAGAAAACCCTGGCATCTACTGACAGGTTTAATCTGAACATTGATTTACTAACAAATTCTTTCCATGTGAATAAATATTTATATACACCCTTCCAAAACTTGTACTGTCAACCAGCCGGACTGACAAAATATAATTAATCCAGTCTGCGGGTAAGCATTGTGCCTCCTGAAGTAATCCATCAATAGAAAATGTCTTAGGATTTAATTTCTGAAAACATTTTTCACTTGATCATATCTAATCAATACAGTTTAAGGTGTTAGCAATATCTGTAGGAGGGGCTCAGGGAGGCTTTTTCATGAAGTGCACCCAGAACAGCACTCTCAGTGACAAAAACACAGGTCAGAGTTCACCTCAGGAGGCCAGTCTGCTCATCCTTTGTGACCTACTTCCCCGGAAACGATATAGTTTTGTCTGTCAATCAATCAATCACACTGACCTCGAGCACGTTCTGGAGCCTTTGATGTTTAGATCCGACTGTAGTTCACACCTGAAGGATTCATCCTGAACAAGAGGATGCTCTCTGATAATTGTAGAATGGAAATAGGGACAGAAGTTTACACCCATCAAGTTGCTGCATCATTTCATTCACCCTGAAAATTAGAACCCTAAGTGGGGGCAAAGGCAGGGGCCCGTCCATCCCTGTTAGGGCCCAGGAGCATTTTTAGGTGCCATGCCTCTGCTGCTTTCCTGGTTACCCTGGCAACATGGCCTGCTGCTGACACAATAAAACAACTCGACAATTCCACTGGGGTTTCCAAGTGAGTGATTACCCACGACACGCTGCCCTTTACAAACTTGCATCAATATTACCACGCAGAAGGAGGCCATTCATCCCATCATGTCTGCTGACTGAGAGAATTAACAAAAAAGATGTACGTGCGGGTTAACGGGCACCTCTGACTGGAGTGCTCCGGGGTAATGGAAGGGCCTCTGTTTGCCCTCTGAACTAAGGGGCCAGCCCTTCCCTAGTCTTTCACCCCCCTCACACCCCTAATGCCTCCAAACGGCAATGATTTGGGGCAGAATCCAACTAATCTGAAAGTGAAGAGTGTAAAATTCCATTCCCCATTCCTCAAAGCCACCAGTTTAGTTTCAGCAGGGACGTTTTGGAATGCTTAGATAATTATAATCTTCTTATATGTGTATTGACAAGCCCATGATTGATAGCCTATTCCCTCTTGGTCCTTGGGAAGGTAGTAGTGAGCTATCTTCTTGCCCTGTTGCAGGTGGGGAATAATGGTCTAGTGGCATTATCATTGGACTGTTAATCCAAAGGCCCAGGTAGTGTTCTAGTGACTCCCTTTCAAATCCTGCCACGGCAAATGGTGGAATTTGAATTCAGTAAAATATCTGGAACTAAGAGTCTGATGATGACCATGAAACCATTGTCGATTGTTGGAAAAAATCCATCTGGTTCACTAATGCCCTTTAGGGAAGGAAATCCTTACCTGGTCTGTGACTCCAGACACACAGCAATGTGGTTATCTCTGGGATGAGCGATAAATGCTGCCTAGCCAGTGACATCCCCATCCCATGAATGTATAAAATGAACGAGTGAGGCGGGGTGATTTTGGGGAACACCCGCAGCACATTTAGAAAGAACCTTTGAAGATTTTGACCCAGCGACTATAAAGGAACGGCGGCATATTTCCAAGTCAGGATGGGTGAAAGGCTTGGACGGGAACTTGTAGGGGGTGGTGTTCCCATGTATCTGCTGCCCGTGTCCTTCTACATGGTAAAGGCATAAGGAACGTTGATACGTGTATATCTTTCTGCCTTCCCTCCTTCTCCCCCTCATTACAGGCAATTTTTAACAAGATCTCTATTAGTTCCCTGTGAAAGCAATAAAAAGCCACAAGCGCACATTTTTGTTAAAAACAGTGTCAAGGGAGAACTGACCCACATGTGCAATCATAACTTGAGTCAAACTGCTTTAGCCAAAAAACAACACTCGTGTCTGCAAAGCCATCTGGGCATTTCCACATTAAAATGACATTTCTAACAGATTATGAATCATGTCCTGAAGCATCTGACTTATCTCTCTCTCTGGTCCCATAAATTCACCAACATTTTGTTCAGCAGCAAAATCAATAAAGGCAATATTTCACAAATAGCTCCAATGAGCTGAGCTGGCAGGGATTCATGGTTGTCTGTTTGGTTCACCCGTCCACAGCATTGCCTTAAAATATCAAAAGTATTGTACAAAATATAGAGTCTCCTTGAAAAGGTGATATCGCAGGAACTCTGGAGGAGCATTAGGCCATTCAGCCCCTCAACCCTGCTGCACAATTTGCTAATACCATTGCTGATATCATTGTAACCACAACCGCAGTTTCCTGTCCCCTCCACGATTACCTTTGGCTCTCTCATCAATCTAAAATCTATCTGACTCAGCCCTGAATATATAGAATTGAACACCCTTAGCCCCACCCGCAGCTCTATCATTCTGTTGGGAAAAGAAATCAAAGATCCAGGACCCTCTGACACAAGGTATTCCTCCTCATCTCTGACTTTAATGAGGAAAACTCTTATTCTTAGGTATTTTCAAATCAATCTGTTTATGCATGTTGTTAATCTGGAGTAGGTGGAACTTGTGCCCAGGCCCCCCAGCCCAGAGATAGGGACTGTACCGCTTGCCACAAGAACCCTTCAGTTTTATTTATCATTTTCTTATATGCAGCAATGCTCTTACATTCAGTCTTTCTTCTCCATCACCAAATCAACTGTGAAATAACAAACTGCGGAGCTGGATGAACACAGCAGGCCAAGCAGCATCTCAGGAGCACAAAAGCTGGCGTTTCAGGCCTATACCCCTTATGTCTCAACAACCACCACCAGTAAGTCACACATGTTCGCCAACTGAAAACGAACAAAGGTTGTAAATCACAGCGTGTCAGGCAGCATCTGGGGAGAGAGATCGAGCTAACGTTTTGAGTTGTTTGTTGTTTTCAGAACAGATTCCAGCATCTGCAGTAATTTGCTCCCCCATTGTGTTCTCCAACTGGTTTATTTACCTGAAATGCCCAGCCAAGGTAATGCAGGCCATCAATGGCGTAGGACAGCTAGGGAAGAGAAGGGACAGGAGTTCGGTCAGAATGGAGTTGGAAGGGGAGATAAAACACTGTATTCCCCTGTGGTGTCCACCTCTCTCTAAAGGCTTTGAGTGTATTGGTGCTACCCTTCCAAGGACACACAGGCATGAGCATATCCACGGAAGAGATTTTAAACTGTGCCCCCTAGTTCATGCCCCACAGTGAAAATATCCTTTCACAAACCACTCACATTCCAATAAGACCTCCAATTATTCTTCTAAATTCCAAAGGATATCAGCCCAAACTGCCCTCCCCCACCCAGGAATCAGCCCAATGATCCCTCTCTGTACTTCTACTGATGGATTGATTGATGAGGCAGCCAGAACTACACTCCGTGCTCCAGTCTCGCCAATGGTCAGCAGAAGGCTGCATAAATGAGGAGGCTTTCTATGCTCCTCTCTTGCTGTCAATGTAGATGCTTATACTGACAAGCATCAAAACAATGGAGTGGTGACATGCCAAGGTTAATAGCCGGGGATTTGTGCATCTCTGTGAAAGGGTTTTCCCACCTTATGCCAAGTAACATTAATGGGTGAAGCATTATGCCATCCCATGCCATATCAGTACTATGAAAGCCACATGTTTCATATTGCACACTCTTCCAACGTCAATCCACCAGGGTCTGTGGATGGAAAATCATGGGTAATATTTTTGTCATACTTGGTTTTTTTAAAATCCTAAAACAAGCCATGTAAGCAGAGGGAATTGTGTCTTTTCATTCATCCACTCATGGGCTGTGAGCATCACTGCCTGGCCTGGCATTTATTCCCATCCCTAATTGCCCAGAGGGCAATAAAGTGTCAATCACATTGCTGTGGGTCTGGATTCATATTTAACCCAGAATGGGTAAGGTTGGCACATTGCAATGGCAATTAGTTTCATTTGGCATCACATTCAGCACAACATCATGGGCCAAAGGGCCTGTCCCAGTGCTGCATTGTTCTATGTTCTTCCGTAACGGATCAGATGGGATTTTGTGACAATCAACAGTGGTTGAGTAAAAACCGAAAGAAGTGCGGATGCCGTAAATCAGGAACAAAAACAGAAGTTGCTGGAAAAGCTCAACAGGTCTGGCAGCATCCGTGGAGAAAAATCAGAGTTAACGTTTCGAGTCCTGCTCTGAGGAAGGGTCACTCAACCTGAAACGTTATCTCTGATTTTTCTTCACAGTTGTTGGCAGACTTGTTGAGCTTTTCTAGCAAATTCTGTTTTTGAACAGTGGTTAAGTGTTTAGACTAGACTTTTATTCCATTTAAAGTTTATTATATGCCGAGGTGGTATTTGAATCTTTATCCCCAGAACATTAGCATGGACCTCAGGTTTACCAGTCACTTCCATTGTATGCAACTGAAAAGAAGGACCAGTACATGATGTATAACTTACACAGAGAGTAATCAGCACAGTCAACGCTGTCCCATTTTGTATATTATGCGCTCGGTCCCCTCCTATATCTATTGCTGATTCTTAGACTAAACCTGTATTTCTCAGAGGAACTTGTATCTGGCTAAGGTTGCAGGATAGGGCAGCAAAGCTTAAATTATCAAAGCACAACAGTGAAGAGTGATAAATTATTGTTGTTGCTCATTTTAACCTTCTGGGAGCGAAAGGACTATAAGTCTAAGAGTGAAAGATAGACTTTTACTCTTAGTATTTTCCAAAGTTAACAGTGGTATATCCCTTGTGCCATATAAAGATAACATAAAGTCTTAATCAATACTCATAAATAAGATAAGCTGTTTGTGTTATCCATTAATTTCCTCCTGCTGCCCTTCACTTTCCAGTCTTGAAATTCCTCTAGCCATGTGAAACTAATAAAAAAAAGGAAAATGTCAATCTCCTAATGGATTCTTTAGCCATCCAGTCCACATCCACAGACTTTCCCTCAGGAAGGATTTTGCTGAAGGTACACAGACAGATTATTGGGAGTTGTGGGGGAGGTGAGTGAGGATGGGAGAAAGGACTAGGGTGATCATTGCAGTTAATGCAGCCTCAGTCTTTCTCTGCACCATGGAGGGGAGGATGTGTAGCTCCACCAATCTTTTCTCCTAGCTTTCTCACGAATAAGTTCCAGCAGTGCAATCCAAGGGCACAGAAGGAGGCCATTCAGCCCACAGTACCAGTTAGGACAGAGGCAGCAGAATGCTGACTGACTACAGTTTACAAAAGGGGAAAATCTGAAAGGTTGTTGCAGTGTACTTTGGAGTAGACAGCAGGAAAGACATCAAGAGTGAAAGTTTCAGCAATTGTTGAACTGAAACAGGGAAAATTTAGGAGGGCAAGGAGTTGACGATGGGTGGGGGAGAGACAATGGAGAGCTCACCTCAGGATTGAATGATGATGACGCCAAGGGTTCAGAAAATGGAAAGAGGAATGTCGCTAGAGCCAGTCAAAGCTGCTTCTGAAAATATTAGAGTGTGTGCACATGTGTGTGGAGAGTGTACCTGTGAGTGAGACTGTGTTTGTTTGCATGTGACTGTGTGTAATTGTGACTATGTGTGTGTGCATATGTGTGTGTGTGCATGTGTGTATGTGTGTGTCTGTGTGTGTGTGTGTGTGTGTGTGTGTGTGTGTGTGTGTGTGTGTGTGTTTGTCTATGAGACAGAATTGAAGACCACCAGTGGATTTGGCCTCAAGCTATGGGCAGCACTGCTTTGTCCTCTTTAAGTAGACCTAATAAGGATTTGTGGTCCATTATTATTACAAATGTATGCTCATGGGGGTACTGGTGGAATTTCCTGACTCCAAATATGACCACAAAACCTTGCTTCCCTATCTGGGTATATTTACGCTCTGCAGTAGCCAAAGTCCTGGATGCATATTCTATTGGGCATTCCTCTCCATTGTGTCACCTATGACCTAATACTACCCGCTGCTATACGGAGAGGCATGGCGTGTCAATACCAGATCTCACTTGGCATCATAGTGTGCAGGGTCTGGGGAGAAAGGAGGCAAATTACACACCATGTAACCACAGCCTCTGACCTGTGTGTAGCTTGCAATAATTATATATGTTTGATTTGATTTGAATTGAATTGAATTGAATAAACTTCATTATAAATTCAAACTTCAGCAGATAGGTTGCAGAGGAAGGGTACTTTGAGTGGCTTTCTGAAGCAGGAGCCTGGCAGCTGCCTACTGGATACAACATCGCCACCTTCAGCTCAGGCTGGGAACTGCTTGGACAGGATACCAAATTGGGACTCCTAAGAGAGGTCACTTTGGCAACCAAGAAGGAGGCCTCTCAGCCCATTAAAGTTGTGCTGGCTCTTTCAACGGGTTTTCTTTCCACATGTCTCTACAACTTGTTCTCCATCAATTATTTATCCCCGTCCCTTTGGAGAGTTGGCAGGGAATCTGTTTCCACTGCCTTATCAGGCAGTGCCCTCCATCTCATCACATGGCTTTCCTTACATCACCTTATACCTGTGCCCTGGATCATTGACCCTTCAGCCACTGAAAACCAATTCTTTTTACTGAATCTATCTAAATTCTTCTAACAAATGCCCTTCTCATCCAGGTAAACTTGTGGTAATGTCACTGGGCTCCTCATTCAGAAGCCTAGGATTGGGGTTCTGAGTTCAAATCCCAGCATGGTAACTGGAGGCAGTTTAATTTAAACCTGGAATTTTAATTAATTTAAACCCAGACACAGTCTGGGACCCTCCTGTGGTGCAGTGGTAGAGTCCCTACCCCTGGACTGGGAGGCCTGAGTTGAAGGCCCACTTGCTTCAGAGGTGTGCAAAATAACATCTCTGAACAAGTTGATTAGAAAAATAGGTTAAATTAAAAAAAGGGCCCTCTCGGGGCGCAGTGGTACTGACCCTATTCCTGGAGTAGAGGTCCCCAGTTCAAGTGCTGCCTGCTCCAGAGGTGTATAATAACATCTCTGAACAGGTTGATTTAAAAAAAATAAAATTAAAAAAAAACACTTGAAAGCAAGTCTTAGTAATACTGGTTGTGAGACTATTGTCAACTTTGGTGACTTCCAGCCTGGATCACTAACACTCCCTGGAGAAAGCAGTTTCCTTACTCATGTGGCCTCATACTGACACGGTCTGTTATCCTGTCAACTCTGGAAAGGGCCATGGTATGGCATTCAGTTCAAGGGCAATTAATGGGTGGCAGTACAGTGATGCCCACATCCCATCGATAGATACATTTAAAAAAGGAATCCAGTGTCCCCAGGTCACAATCATCCATCCCAGGTACCTGTAGCTCAATGTGGTGGTATTTCAAATTCTTGTTGTTCTCCCAGAACAAAAATAAACAGGATGGTCCAAGTAACCCAGGAGGGTCTATCAACGAGCTCCAGAATCTACCTAGTGCTCTGCAATTAGAGTTCAGGAATTTATGTAACATATAATTTTTAGCTTCCCCAAAATCCTGATTAGTTTCATTTTGATGCTGGTGCAATTGTGAAGAGGTTTAAGATGCACTGAGCCTCTCAATAATCAGTGTCAAGGGGAAGTCACCCCATACCTGTCTCTCAAACTGGTCTCATGTCTGGTCGAGCTCTTTCAAAATTGGTCTGTCGCCAGTTTCCACAATGGCTAACCTGCCCACAAATCTGGAGAAATGTGTTCCACATCCCGTAGCAAATTTGATATGGTTTATTGGTAGTGCATGACCTTAGGATGTCCCAAAGGGCATTTCAACCAATCAAAAACTTATTTGAAGTTTAGTCACTATTATCCTATAGGAAACAAGATGGTCAATCTTATGCACAGCAAGCTCTCACAAATAGCAATGTGAAAATGACCAATTAGTCTGTTTTGATGATGTTGGAGGGATTAAACCCAGCAGGAACATTCCTTCTCAACAGTGCCAAGTTTTTTTTTCAATTTATTCGCAGGATGTGGGTGTCACTGACCAGGCAGCATTTATTGCCCATCCCGAATTGCCCAGAGGGCAGTTGAGAGTCAACCACTTCTCTGTGGGTCTAGAGTCGCACGTAGGCCAGACCAGGTAAGGATGGCAGTTTCCTTCCCTAAAGGGCATTAGTGAACCAGATGGGTTTTCCCGCCAACAATTAGCAATGGATTCACAGTCATCATTAGATTCTTAATTCCAGATTTTTATTTTACCATCTGCCATGGCGGGATTCAAACCTAGGTCCCCAGACATTACTCTGGATTAACAGTCCAGCAATAACACCTTTAGGCCATTGTCTCCTCATCCAAAAAGACAGCCCTTGTGACACTGCAGCACTCCTCCAGTCCTGCATAGGGCTGGGACTGTCAGCTTAGATTATGTGCTCAAGTCTCTGAAGTGGACTTTGAATTGATGAGTGTTGTCCCACAACATTAAAGGTAGAAGCTACTGAGATAGCAAAGGCACTAATAGCAGTCTTCTTAAGGATCATATTTCAGAACAATCCGAGAGAATATCATCAGTCCTTAGTTTCCACTGACATGATTGCAAAACTCCCTTGGATCAAGAGACTGAAAGCAAGTTTGGTGGGGGTGGTGGCGGGGGAGGGGGGGGGGGTTGGATGTGCCGCCTCCTGCTGGCCTCCTGTGGGACGTTGAATATGTACATTCCTGTGCTGATACTGAGTGACACTAAGATCAGGAACATCCAGGTAACAGCCCAGTTAAAAAATCAAACATCACCCTCTGTCCATTTGTCACCAGTTCAAGGCTGCCTAGAATTATATCTGTCTGGCGAGAGAAGTGTGGAAATTAAAGGAGAAACAGAAGGTTTTGCACTTTATGAAATGTAATAACGCTGGGCTTACTTGTCAGCTAAGTTAACATTTCAAGCAGACACACCGAGAAGTAACTTGGGATTTCTTTCCTCCCTCTGTTGCTAGGTTTTCAGCATTTGCAGTTTAAACCTCAGATCTCTGTCCAATGTGGTGCATTGTTCACTCCTAATTGACAGAGCCCAAGGCTTGTTCTGGAGACAGTGCTTCATGTGGTTTCTCTGTTCCAGCAACAGACACTGCATTCTTTATCAGGACTTGTGGTGGTGTCTATCAGAATATTATAGCAGGGGTGGGAGGCAATTTAAAACCCACAATCTACACCACAAGTCAGGAAATCCTAAAAATACTGTATTTTATGTGTGTGCAATATGTGAGTCGGCCATTTTTGGTCCCTGTAAGTCCTGTTATCTCCTGGATGCCCCTGGAATAATACCAGACCACACATGAACAATCCATCTATTCTCACACACAGGATAGCACTTCATGCCTCTCGGCACTCCCTACATCTGCTGCATCGTGTAAATGCAGTACAATTTGACAGAGATAGTGACAGGTCCTCGGAACCCATGTTTCCATTCTGAAACTGTGGGTGGCTCGTTTGAATCGTGTGATAAATCAGTTCCTAATTATCTGCTTGGTCAAGTACAGTTAGAGCTTTGCATTGTGGTCTCATTATCTGTTTCACATCCGTATGAGTACTGGCCAGTCTGTCAACTCGAGCAATCTATTATTGTTGTTTCTTAAGCCCCTTTTGATTGTCTACTTGAACACAATCTTGGGATCAGCATCCACATTTTCACCTTTTAATCAGTGTCTGTAGGCCTAAAAGCTGAGCGATGGACAATATTGGGTACAGTAACCTAATTGTTATAACCATGAGGGACACTAATGATGGCTAACATTGCTTATTAATATGATAAAACCAGGAAAAGAGTATACAGATGTGTCAAGACCATCTGAGTGCTTTACTCTTTTATTTGACCAATGCGGGTTAGATTTTTGTGCAGTTATAGATGTGAGCTACATGCACCTTTGTGAATAGTCTCCTACTCAAACTTCTACTTAGTTAAAGTGGTAGGCAGACTTGTGACAAGTTCAGTTTTCGCTGGAAGACTAACATTTCAGCATTGTTGACTTTTGCGATCACTGTTACCTTGCCAAACGTTTGTAAGCAATTTTCAGGTAGACATTAAAAAGCAGCAGGTTAGATGTGATGCATCAGTTAACTAGACAAAATAAACGGGAAATGTACAACTCATGACAGCGTTTATCTCTGATGTCTTGCTAATCATTGGTGATAGTCATTGGTAGCAACAGTCCGTGTTTTTTTCCTCAGTCTAACTGTCAAGGAATTCCTGGTCTTCTCCAAAGGACACATTAGCTCATCCTCCAGTCACCTATGATGTTTAAAGCTGAACTGAGTGACTTATTCTCTCATGGGAATGTGGGCATCATTGGCTGGACCAGCATTTTTTACCCATCTCTAATAGCCTGGAGGGCAGTTAAGAGTCAACCACATTAGCTATGGGTCACGTGTAGGCCAGACCAGGTGGGCACGGCAGATTTGCTTCCCTATAAAAGCATTAAAGAACTTATACTGCAGACCGCAGTAATTCTAAAGGGAAGGTCATGAGCCCATGGCACAGTGTCCGTCTCCACAGGGAAACCCCCTCTCAGGGCAATGTGCCAAAGCAATTAGCCTCCGCAGCTTAATGAACCAGTGACAGACAGAGATTGCAGATTGAGGGGGAGATCAAGGGTTTTTGGCTCTGAGCCAACATTAGGTCCGGAGACATGGAAGCTGGGCATTTCATTTTTCTAGCACCTCTTACCACTTCTGGAATTTTCTTGAAAGCGAATCAAGCACTTGTGAAGTGGAGTCGCAATTGAGATAGTAGCCATTGCGTGCACAGCAAGATCCCTTAGACAGTGATGCGACATGAAGACTCATTGTCCTAACATTCTGGCAGGACTGCTTCCAGAATTTTTAAAACTTCATCCATTGGACACAGGCATTTCTGCCTGGGCCTAGTATTTATTGGCTGTTTCTAACTGCCCTGGACAACTCGGTATTGAGTTTTCATCAGGAATCTCCACGGTCTATGGTACAGGTACATCCACAATTCCATTAGGGTGGAAATTCCAGGATTTTGATCAAGTGACACTGAAGGGAGTGGTGATATATTTTCAAATCAGAATGGCTTGCAAGAGGTGGTGTTCCCATGTATCTGCTGCCCTTATTCTTCCAGATGGTAGATGCCAGGGATTTGGAAGGGGCTGTCTAAGGAGCCTTGACGAGTCACTGTAGTTTTTTTTCTCTGAAATGGGACTCGCTGCTGTGACTGTGCCCTAGCAGTGAAGGAGTGAGAGTGTATGGTGACAGATAGTGTGTCCATCCAGTTGACTGTTGGTGTGGAGCTTCTTGCGTACTGTTGGAGTAGCAGCAGTGTGAGCTTGCTTTTTAATAGAGCCTGATGTCTCACAGGGGACATATAACTCAGATGTAATGTAACTAGCCACTAAATAATATGTAATAACTTGTTACCTGGTCATCGAGATTGAACTGCTCTTCTACCAAAGATGTTGTGTTGGCCCTTCACCGTGTGGCATTAGTAACATGGACTGGGATGAATAAGAAGATTTGATGACAGTGAAAGTACCCAAGACATTCCAGACAGTACCAGCGGAAACCAACATACATGAGCACTAGCTGAGGTGTATACTGCTAGCCAAACTCAAACCTTCTACCCAGGTATTCTTCCTGAGTGTGAACTCCAACTTTAATTAAACAAGCTCTTCTTTATTTAACCCTCTTCGGACTAATACTCACTATTCAACATCTACTTGATCCAGCATTTACTTCCTACATCATCTAATTTAACTTTGACTCATTTCATTTAACTTCAGTTTACCTTACGTTAGCTTAACTCACATTTAACCCTAACTTTAACTTTAACTCTATAACTTTGGCTTGAAACAAATCAGTATTCAAGTGAAGTGGCCAACTTTGCTGGCAGCATAGATCTCACCTCATCGTTCTTTGTCTTCTCAGGAGACAACTTCAGGGCATGTGCTTCTCAAATGTTGATCTTGAAGGCTCACTCTTGCAAAATCCTTTGTTCTGCTAACTTCTATCATAAAATGTGATCATCCTTCTAGAAACTTCTCCGGCATTGAGCCAATGAGTTGACTAAATCCTGATGACATGGTTCGATCCCAGCTATTGGAGTTTGCTGGGAAGCAACACCCTAAAGTATACACCAAGTTGTAATGAGTCACACCCCACGCTCTATACGAGGGCTCTTGGTGCCAGTATGTCTAGAGTCAACCACGAAACCCCTTATTTCATCAACGCAGGGCACTACAGGTCACAGCTTATGGGGCAGATCGCAACATGTCCTGGCTGCAGTTTTACCTAGGTCAAAGGTTAAACCAGCTTGACCAAAATTCCCAACATTCTCCATTGTAACTTTTAATCAGTCTTGTAGCCGTTTCTCCTGTTGGCCACATACCATCGATCCAATGAAAACGATAAACAGATACAAAGAAACGAGTGTCAGAGGAGCAGGAAAGTTGATGTTTCAGGTCGGACCCTTCTTCAGAAAAACTTGCAGGGAGTGGTTTTCCCATGTATCTGCTGCCCTTGTCCTTCTTGATGGTAAATGCCAGGGATTTGGGAGGGGCTGCCTAAGGATCCTTGGTGACTCACTGCAGTTTTTTTTCCCTGAAATGGTACACGCTGCTGCGACTGTGGTCTAGCAGTGAAGATCCTGACCCGAAACACCAACTTTCCTGCCCCTCTGATTCTGCCTGGCCCGCCGTGTTCCTCCAGCTCCGCGCTGTGTTATCTCTGACTTCAGCATCGGCAGTTCCTACTATCACAAAGCAAAGAGTGGCAGGTTTGTATTAATGAGGTGAGATGAGGACAAAATGGGTAGGAGCTCGTGGAGAATGTAAATACCAGCGTAGGCAAGCCGGGCTGAATGGCCTGAGTGTGTGCCGAAGTACTGAAGAAGATGTAGTCCCTCTCCCAACCAAGTGGAAGCAAAATACAGCAGCTGCTGGAAACCCGAAACAAACCCAGAGCAGGCTGGAGAAACTCAGTGGGTCTGGCAGCATCTGTGGGTGGTCGGGGGCGGGGGGGTGGGGGTCAGGGTTAGGGGGAAGAGAAACAGAGTTATTGATCCAAATCCAGTCTAACTCTTCTTCAGGAACAGAAGTTGGATTTGAAGCATTAATTCTGTTTCTGTCCCCGGAGATGCTGTCAGAGCTTTCGACAACCACCCTGACTCTGACAGAGTCATAAGCCAATTGTAGAGTGATGTTACCAACAGGTCAGTAGTGTTATGAGATGTGCCTTTAAAAAGGATTTGTTCTGTCTCAATTTTTTTTGAAAGGGAGAGTTGTAAATTTAGAGCCGAGCTGTGCGTCCTGAGCCCAGCTAACTTTACTTTTTCTCATAAAAGTTGGAACAATAGAAGCAGCATGAAGGGGCTGAGTTCAAGCTCAAACAGAACCAGGATTTTCATTTAACTTTCAGTAGCTTTTGGAGTTTGGAAGCTGCCATACATCTCTCCCTGCTATAGCAAAACATAGAATCCCCACAGTGTGGATACAAGCTATTCAGCCCATTGAGTCCGTACTGACCCTTTAAACAGCAGCCCACCTCATTTCTATAACAATGTATTTCCTATGTCCAATCCACTCTAACCTGCACATCTTTAGACTGTGGGTGGAAACTGGAGCACCTGGAGGAAAGCCAAGTAGATACTTGGGGAGAACATGCAAACTCTCCACAGACAGTAGCCTGAGGGTGGAATTAAACCTAATTCCTATCGCTGTGAGGCAACAGTGCCGACCACTGGAGCACTTTGCTGGAGTTCTCTCTCTCAGAGTTTTCTCTTGGCATTCTTTGCACAGTCAGAAGTCACACGACACCAGGTTATAGTCCACCAGGTTTATTTGAGATCACAAGCTTTCAGCACTGCTCCTTCATCAGGTGGAGTGAAGGGAAGCACACACGTGCAGAATTTATAGGCAGAGAGATCAAAAAATCATAAAAATGGTGTGAGTGGAATGATGATAGGTTGAATAACAAGTCCCTGCAGGTGATCAAAAGTGTCAGCAGTTGAATAACAAATGAAGGGATGACCTATAACCTGATTAAGTGTGACACAGGGATAATTACAAAACATTAAACATTAAGCATTGCTGGAAACAAACCAAATGGCTGGAATAACATGATAGGTATTAAGAACCACACGCCAAGGGTCTAACCAGGGTAATAAGTAATCAACAACCATACAAACTGACTAAGGTAGAGAGATCACAGCAAGTTATCGAGGTGATGGTGTCAAAACAGGACAGTGAGGAAGATTTTACAGATACAGAACAGTGTGGTGGGGTCACGTGTAGCACAACGGTAACCCAAGAACACCCATTGAGGCTGACTTCATAAGAGCAGAACCTGGCTATCAGTGTCTGCTTGGTGATTCTGTATTGATCTCTCTGCCTATAAATTCTGTACCTGTGTGCTTCTCTTCACTCCACCTGACAAAGGCACGGTGCTCCAAAAGCTTGTAATTTCAAATAAACCTGGACTATAACTTGGTGTCATGTGATTTCTGACCTTGATCACACCAGCCCAACACTGGCAAGTCCACATCATGACGAATTGCATGTGAGACTATTCTGCTGAATTTGCCTTTGCCAAGGGCATGTTTATGGGATGTGACTATATTGGAACAGTTGCTAAATCATCTATTATTCTGCTAAGTTTTCCAGTATCATTAAGTAATTCCAGTTCTTCTTTCTTTTGTTGTATTTTAACTATGGTGTCAGAATAAAATGTGTTTTGTTTCAATCGAATTGCATCCAGAACACGCCTTACACTTGCCGATAAAAATAAGAAAAGGTTGGGGTATATGCTATTTTCTTAAGATATTCTGGGGGCTGGGGTTTGGACTGGTCCATAGAAGTAGCAACTGCTGTTTAGCTGCAGTGTCTGTACTAATACAGACAAGAGAGCTCACCCTTTCCAACAGTGTGATCACAGGCTGCAGGGAAGTTAAAAGAACAGAGGTGAAACCGAAGTTTTTCATTGCACAGACTAAGGACAGATTCATCAGTGTCAGGAATGCCGTCAATTGGAAAATGGATTAAAATATGTTGAAATCATTTGTGCATTTAACACGAAACAGCGAGCTCAAGATGTGTTGGATTTTAACCAACCATCACCTCATTTCTTCTGAGGGCTGGAAGTAGAAAATGAAGGTTGCTAGAGGGATTACCTAGGAACACTGGTGCTGTTTCTCATCAATTCTGTTGTAAATTAGAAAAATGTCAACTCTGGAGCATTTCCTGCACAAATGACCTCAAGTCATCGCAGTGCAAGTATTGCCCCCTTTCTGCCGACAAAGTATAAAAAATTAAAGAGCTTATGTTTTACATGCGCCTTTCACATCTCCAGATTCTCTGTTTTACAGACGGTGAAATGCTTTACTAAAATGATTCAAGGAGAGCAGTAACCAATTTGCGCACAGCAAGTTCCTGCAGCAGCATTGAAATAGATGGCTGGATTATCTGTTTGTTTCAAGGTGTTTGCTGAGGGGTAAATGTTGAGCAGGACACCAGAGCAATTTCTGCTGTTCTCCTGCCAGCGATCTCTCACACACACCTGTGAGAGCAGGCAGCGATTCTGCTTGATGCTTCAACCAAAAGGAATGGTGCAGCACTCTGTGCCAATGTGTCCACCTAGAGTGGGCACTGACGGCACGCGAAACAAGGGCTTTTGGAATCGGAGCCAGGGACACTCTCAACTCAAATCCACCGGTAGAGGAAACATAATAGCAAAGAGATTTCCCACTGGTAAATGATTTTTGGTAAAATACTATCCCCCATTGTTTTGGCACTGGAATCTGTAGCCGTTAGATATAATCAGCTAATTCAATGCAGAACGCTGATGGAAGCCAAGTAACTCGCTTCATGTGTCAAAATGCAGCAGGCAGCTTACTTGTTCACTTGACCCACGGCCACATTTATCTAAGAGTGGCATCAGATGCAGTCCCCAAAAGGCTCGCTCAGCCAATCCCAGGTATACAGGGCACTATCTTATGCAGAGAGGCTGAGTAGGTTAGGCCCGTACTTGTTGAAGTTTAGAGGAATGAGAGGCCGCCTGATTGAAACATAGAAGATTGCTAGGGGGATTTGACAGGGGAGAAGTGGAGAAGTTGCTTCCCCATCTGGGATATGCTGGGAGCAGAAGGCATAAAATCAGAATAAGTGGTCTCCCATTTCAGACAGATATGAGGAGGAATTTTTTCTCTTAGACAGTGATGAGTGGAATTCTTTACAACAGAGGGCTGTCGAGGCTGGCTCGTTAAGTCTATTCAAGGCTGTGAGAGACCGATATTTAATCAGTAAGCCAGCCGTGGTTAGATGTGGGGTTATGGGATAGGGTGAGGGGATAAGTCTGGGTGGGATGCTCTTCAGAGGGTTGGTGCAGATCAGTTGGCCAAATGGCCTTTTTCAGCGCAGTAGGGATTCTATGATCCTCTAAAATTTATTAATGAAGGTCAAACTGAAAGTACCCCGGGTGGGGAGAGGGGGGATCAGCAGGTCTGGCAGCATCTGTGGAGACAGAAAATGGACTTAGCATTTCGAGTCCAAAGTGACTGTTCTTTTGAACTGGCTGGGAATAAAAATGGTTAGTTTGAAATAACTGCACAAAGACCATCACCAAGTCACCATTGATTTACATAGGAACAGTTCATGGCTACAAAATGATCTCATTCAGAGTCAGCATCCCTGACACTCACACTTTGTATCTGTCAGCCAGGGCTCCCTGATTGGATCAGGTTAACAGCCCCAATAAAGGAACTCATATTCCATGAGGTCTAGCTGCCTGACCTCATTATAATGCCTACAGGTTAATGCCTTTGTTCAACATTGCTGTCACAGTGCCAGCGTTTTGACCTGTTTTGCTTCCTGTAACACATTTTCAACCACTGTTAACAGCTTTTTTTTGTTGTATAGTAGTGTAACTGCATGTGAAATATTATATAAATACTTACGAAGGCTGTCAATTCATTGGCATTAAACAATAACTCTTCTACATGCTCCCACCTCCTTCTCTCCATTATTCGTGGCTGGTCTTTACATTTAATAGGCCCAAAGCCAAAGGTTTTCAACACAGGACAAGAAATTGTATCCCCCTGCTTCCAACTCTGACCCTCCGCAATTTCCTCTCTGCATTTATAACAAGTGTGGCGCATTAAAACCTAAACACTGCAGAAAAAAGGCTTGCGAATCACTGTTCTTAACTGGAGGCTCAAAGATGACCCTTGAGTTTACCATGCGGCAGAAACTGGCTCAGGGTGGGGGGTGGGGGTGCTCAGGGAGAACCTTTGGGTTACTCTCATTCCTTTCTACATGTTTTTAAGCCTTATGCTCCCTGCCTGACCTTCTCTACCTCTCTCCTTCTTACAGATGCTCCTAAAAAACAACTTTTCTGACCAAGCTTTTTGCCACTTCTCCTAAATATGCTTTTATGCGCCCTCAATGTTCATCTGATTACCCTCCTTGAGATGTTCCTGCTACATGCAAGGCCTAATGGTATTAATGTTATACTGATTCAGGAACTGGGTTCAAGTTCTAGACTTGGCTGATGGTGAAATTTGGATTCAATAAAGAAAAACATCTAAAATTAAGAGTCTAATTGATGGCTACGACCTCTTTGTTGGGGGAAAATATCCATCTGCTGTCCTTTTTGGACAGAAATCTTACCTATACCAAATGTACATTTGATTCCAGACCCTGAACAATGTTTGATTGGCTGTTAACTGACCTCTGGGCAATTAGGGATGGGCAATAAATGCTGGGTTTAGCCAGTGATGCCCGTGTGCCATGAATGACCTAAAAATATTAATGTTGTTCATGCAATATGAAGACTGAGGGAGACTGGGCTGGTTAGAGATGTTGCCCAGTGGACTCAAAGTTCTTCTGGCTGGGATCACTTAGGAAGGAGTTAGCTATTGACTCTCTGCTCGATAGCCCTCTCCTGAGGCACCCTGTGACGTCAAAACAGAAATCGCTGGAAAAGCTCAGCAGATCTGGCAGCATCTGTGGAAAGAAATCAGAGCTAAGGTTTCGGGCCCAGTCACCATTCCTCAGAACTGATGATAGCTAGGAAAAGGTCGGTTTACGTGCAGAAGATAGGGTAGGGTGAAGGGGTAAGGAGTAAATGAAAGGCAAAGGTTTGGCTAGGAGAGTGAATAACTGTTGATGGAGACTGTGAGTGCTTAACAATAGGTAATGTATAATAGCAGATAATGTGATAACAAGGCCTGGTGTGTGGGGTTTGGGTAGGACGTAGGGGAACTCTAGCCCTAAAGTTGTTGAATTCGATATGGAGCCCAGAGGAGCACAGGGTCCCTTTATGGAAAATGAGGTGTTGTTCTTCCAGTTTGCGCTGAGCTTCACTGGAGCACTGCAGCGAGCCTGAGACAGAGATGTTGGCCAGGGAGCACAGTGGTGTGTTGAAGCGGCAGGCGCCCTCTGATATTTTACAGCAGTGTAGAATTGCATGTCATGTTGTTGAGGTGCTCCACTCCCCCAGCGTCTGCGAACCTTTCCCCAAACACACACAACAGACTACCCTCTCCAGAATAACTTTGACTGTTTTGAGGAGGGAGCTGGGAGTCAGTGTCAACATCACGAGACCGAAGGAGGAGGGATACATCTCAGATGGCCAACAGAGGGCATTGTTGACCTCTGTGGGCCCATTATCCCAGTTAACGATGAAGACAATCAGAGAAAAGCAGAGGAGATGCAAGGGAGGATGTTTCAGCTTGTGGATGAGTCTTGCAGACCCAGCTTGGTCATGAGGGATGTCCCATTCAAGATGGAGATGAGAAAGAATCTGAAGAAAAGAATTAGATACAACATCCATGGTGGGGATAGGACTTCCAAGGGACTGGGCAGATTCCTGATTGGCGAGAGATTCAAGCTTTATTGTTGGGAGGTTTGGTGTTGTGGACAGGAAAATGGAGATCAGACCATGCCAGAGCAGTCATGAGCTTACTGAATGGGCCGAATGGCCAACTTGTGCTCTTAGTTCTGCTGTTCTTGTGAAACCAGAAAATGTAAAGGAATGTCTAACTGCTGCGAGGCACCTTCAAAAAGCTGTGGATGTTCGGATTAGTCAGACTCAGTGTGCTGTTGTCTGAATAGAACCTATTCACCACCAGCAACGGTGAGCTCTGAACATTAGCGAGGAATTACTTGGCAGCGAAGGCCCCCTTCCTTCCACCCCACCCCCCCCCATCCCATCACCAAGAGCCATTTCCTATTCAGTAATAAAAGGTAAATGTGTTTAATTGCAGAGTGTGTCATCCTGTAGAACCAGTATTCTTAACCAATTATAACCATATAATTGTCTAGGATGCACAGAAATTTGTTTACAGGAAAACACAGAAAGACAGACACAAAACACTAAGGCACAAAACACAGAGACATATAGAAACATAGACACAGACATAAACACACACACACACACACACACACACACACACACACACACGCGCGCACACACACAGACACACACACACACACACACACAGACACACACACACACATACACACACACACACGCACACACACACATACACACACACAGACACACACACACATACACATACACACACATACTCACACACACACATACTCACACACACAGACACACACACACATACACACACAGACACACACACACTCACATACACACACACACACATACTCACACACACACACACACACACACACACACACACACACACAGACACACACACACACACACCCATACATGCGGACGCACACACACATTCACACACACACACATACTCACACACACAGACACTCTCTCTCACACGCACACACACATACACACACACACATACACACACACACACACACTTACATACAGATACACACACAGGGACACTCGTATACAGACACTCACACATACATTCACACACAGTCACACATACAGATACTCTCTCACTCACACACATATACACTCACACACACACACACACGTACACTCTCTCACACACCCATACATTCGCTCACACACACATACACACACACATAGATAAAGACACTGAGACACAAATATATATGCACATACTCACACAAACACACAGAGACAGAGACACAAATATATATGCACACAGTCACACAAATACACAGGGACAGAGATAGAGATGTAAATACATATGTTTCCACACACTAACACACACAAAAAGACACAGACATACATTCACGCACTCATACACATATCAAAGTTTCCCCTAAGCTGCACGGTTGTGCACATACACTGACACAGAAACACACAGATATACACACACCATACACCCGCAAATATACATGCAGAGAGGCAGCTATAAACACATATATACAGGCACTGATACTGACACAGAAATATACACATGTACGCACATACACAGAGAGACAGGTGGGTATACATGCATTTATAGATGCACCAACACATAGACACAGATTTTCACCCACAAATGCACACACAGAGACACGCAGACACTGATGTACATGGACTTGCACACAGAGACGTGCACACTGACACAGACATTTACATAAACACATAATATTTTAGCACACATTCCAATAACATTGTGTTTTGTTTCAAAATTATATCATCTGTTGCATGTAATTTTTTTGTGAAAGAATTATCTGTGTCCCTTTTCTCTTTATCGCATCATTTACAGGCTCCCGGTTTAGCAGGGGCACGGCAGAACACAATTTCCCAGAGACTAAGAGAACATGTTGGAAGACTTCTGCCAACTCAAATCAATATGCTGATTCCCTCTCCCCACGTCGATTCTGACCTTCTCCCCCACTCTGTACTCCACTACCTTTCCCCAGACACATGCTTGCCACATGCAGTGAAACTGAACAGGATTTGCTTAAGCTTAATTCAATTTTCCCACAACGCTCCTTCAGACCACCATGAACCGGAAAAGTCTTCCTGCTATTAGTGTGTGAGATGAGATTCTGTGTGCCATTCCTGGTTCCCTGTTTAAAGCAGGGGGAGAAGAGAGGGGGAGGGAAGGATTATTTTCCTGACAATTCACAAATTACAACTTTGAGTGCTTCAGAGAGAGACCTAGTTGCTTGTTAATTTTGTATCAGTGATAATGGGAACTGCAGATGCTGGAGAATCCAAGATAATAAAATGTGAGGCTGGATGAACACAGCAGGCCCAGCAGCATCTCAGGAGCACAAAAGCTGACGTTTCGGGTCTAGACCCTTCATCAGAGAGGGGGATGGGGTGAGGGTTCTGGAATAAATAGGGAGAGAGGGGGAGGCGGACCGAAGATGGAGAGAAAAGAAGATAGGTGGAGAGGAGAGTATAGGTGGGGAGGTAGGGAGGGGATAGGTCAGTCCAGGGAAGACGGACAGGTCAAGGAGGTGGGATGAGGTTAGTAGGTAGGAGATGGAGGTGCGGCTTGGGGTGGGAGGAAGGGATGGGTGAGAGGAAGAACAGGTTAGGGAGGCAGAGACAGGTTGGGCTGGTTTTGGGATGCAGTGGGTGGAGGGGAGGAGCTGGGCTGGTTTTGTGGTACATTGGGGGGAGGGGACGAACTGGGCTGGTTTTGGGATGCGGTGGGGGAAGGGGAGATTTTGAAGCTGGTGAAGTCTCCCAGTCGTGAACCATTTCAACTCCCCCTCCCATTCCTTAAACGACATGTTCCATTATGGGCCTCCTGCAGTGCCACATTGATGCCACTCGAAGGTTGCAGGAACAGCAACTCATATTCCGCTTGGGAACCCTGCAGCCATATGGTATCAATGTGGACTTCACCAGTTTCAAAATCTCCCCTTACCCTACTGCATCCCTAAACCAGCCCAGTTCATCCCCTCCCCCCACTGCACCACACAACCAGCCCAGCTCTTCCCCTCCACCCACTGCATCCCAAAACCAGTCCAACCTGTCTCTGCCTCCCTAACCTGTTCTTCCTCTCACCCATCCCTTCCTCCCACCCCAAGCCGCACCCCCAGCTACCTACTAACCTCATCCCACCTCCTTGACCTGTCCGTCTTCCCTGGACTGACCTATCCCCTCCCTACCTCCCCACCTATACTCTCTCCACCTATCTTCTTTTCTCTCCATCTTCAGTCCGCCTCCCCTTCTCTCCATATTTATTCCAGAACCCTCACCCCATCCCCCTCTCTGATGAAGGGTCTAGGCCCGAAACGTCAGCTTTTGTGCTCCTGAGATGCTGCTGGGCCTGCTGTGTTCATCCAGCCTCACATTTTATTATATTGCTTGTTAATTTGTTCGGGAAAGGAACATGGAGAGAATGTGGTAATGAAATGAAGGGAGATAGTCATTAACTGGGGATCAGGAAGCTCTTGTTGGAATATATTGAAACTTGCTGGACAAGAGAGACATCACTGCTTTTCAGCAGGACTCGCACACAAGAATGCCGAATTTCATATCGTCACAACATTTTATATTGTTGGAAAAAAGGGTGCTGCAGATTGGCAGTCCAGTGCTTGGCCATGAGAAATTCAACAGCAAACTCTAGACACCCCCAGGAACTAGTAGTTTCCCGGGAGAATGGTGAATATATCAGCCCCTGATGCTATCCCAGCCCATGCCGATAAGACCATAGGAGCCATTAGAAATAGGCACAGCAGTAGGCCATTTGGCCCCATATTTTAGGAGTTGGCCCTCTCAGGCAGAATATGGGATGTGGACCCTGGGATTGTGGCACTCTGATAGTGTCCCTACCTCTGAGCCAGGAGGCCCGCGTTCAAGTCCCACCTGCTCCAGAGATGTGTAATAACATCCCTGAACAGGTTGGTTGGGGAAACGTCACTGGCCCTAGGAGTCCACTCTCCCCCCTGCCCCTTTCCTGTGCCGAGCACGCTCACTGCGGTTGATGGTCACGATGGGAGAATTATGGACACCCAGCGCCCCCTGTGTCAGCAATGACCACCAGCTCAAAATGCTCCTTGATCACCCTGCCTGCCCACCCTGCAGTCCCCTGGCCACAGCACTGGCAGCATCTCCTTGAATCTCAGACACAGGCTTGTGGAGTGCAATGTGCTCTCACATCCTGCTGATGAAGGGGCCACCAGGAACCAGCACAGAATTGTAGCCCATCCCCCATGTAAGCCACAATGTCCACCTTTTGAGATGACTTGAAATTTGGCATTCTTGTGTGAGAGTCCTAATGAATGCATGACGAGAAGGTGCAGTGACTTGTCTCTGACCAGCAAGTCTCAATACATTTCAATCAGAGTTTCCTGGCCCCAATAGGGTCCTCAGTTCATGACTATTTCCCTTATTGTCATTGCCACCTGGTAACAAGTAATTTTCTCTCCACTTTCGTTCCCCAAACAAAATTGACCAGTCACTGGGTCTCTCCCTGAAGCACTTGAAGTTTTAATTCCCATCTTTTGCACCATCCACTTGTTGGGATGAAGCTCCAGTCAACTCATTTCTGAGTATTATTTCTGCAGATTGCCTTGGGACCTCCCAGTCTCCCTGTGAGAGATGGGGGAGGCAGGGTCTTTGAATATCCTCAAGGCAGAGGTTAGATTCTCAATAAGTGGCTGAAAGGTTATCTAATGGAGGCAGGAATGTGGAATAATCAAAAGGCCGAGTGGCCTCCCTCTGTTCCTAATTAGCATGTCTTCACCATGCCCCCCCACCCCTTTCCTGTGAGGTCCTGCAGCAGGAGTACACTCAGCTCACCTGGGTCATCCTTTGTCACATCTCTCATTTCGAGCATAACATTTGGGTGGCACAGTGGCTCAGTGGTTCGCACTGCTGCCTCAGAGTGCCAGAGACCCGCCAGGGAATCTACCCTCGGGCGACCCTCTGTGTGGAGCTTGCACATTTTCCCCGTGTCTGTGTGGGTTCCCTCCGGTTTCCTCCCACTGTCCAAAGATGTGCAGGCTAGGGTGGATTGGCCGTGCTAAATTGCCCTTAGTGTTCAGGGATGTGTAGGTTAGGTGGTTTTTAGGGGGATGCTCTGAGGGTCAGCATGGACTTGTTGGGCCGAATGGCCTGTTTCCACACTAGTGATTCTATGATTCAATGATCTCTCCTCATGTATCCTTTCAGCTCTGGGGGAGTTGGCAGTGTGGTACTGATGCCAGACCAGCAACTGAGAGACCCAGGTGATGCTCTGGGGAGCAGGGTTCTAACCCTGCCACAGCATCTGCATTCAACTTTGAGCAGCATGGCGGCTCAGTGGTTAGCGCTGCTTCCTCATAAGTGTCAGGGACCAAGGCTCAATTCCAGCTCTGCCAATTGTCTGTTTGACCCCACTGCAACCACATTCTCCCCCCAACCCCGGGTCTGCATGAGCTCCCTCCTACTGTCTGGAGATGTGCAGATTAGGTGAATTGGGCAATGCTTAATTGCCCCTGCAGTGTGCAGGTTAGATGAACTAGCCATGGTTTAAAAAAAACCCATGTGGGCTTACAGGGAATGGGGTGGTACCAGGAGGGCCAGTGCAGCCTTGATGGGCTGAATGGCTTCTCCCTGCGCTGCAGGCAATTTTATGGCTAAATTGAAACCAGACAGATTCACAAGGCAGCGCATCATCTGGGGTCGGGCATGTCTCCTCCATACCAGAGATAGCAAGGTGTAGAGCTGGATAAACACAGCAGGCCAAGCAGCATTAGTGGAGCAAAAAGGCCAATGTTTCAGGCCCAGGCCCTTCTTCAGAAAAACGAGACCCTTTCTGAAGAAGGGTCTAGGCCCGAATCGTTGGCTTTCCTGCTCCTCTGACGCTGCTTGGCCTGCTGTGTTCATCCAGCTCCACGCCTTGTTATCTCAGATTCTTCAGCATCTGCAGTTCCTACTATCTCTATTCCATACCAGTCGGGGAAGGGCAGTGGTTATGGTGAAACTGGGGGGCTTTCCCCATCTGTCCGACTATCCAACGTGCCCCTCACCCCCCAACACCATACCACAGTCCAGTCTGGTTCTGTTTTTGGGCGATGAGAGTGACTGAGGTTGGGTGACTGCATTAATCCTCTCAACGCCACCACACGAGAAGCTGTGTGGTCCAGACAATACCACACCGCTCCCCCCACGCCCACACCCAAGCTAAAGGTGATCTCTGGGAGTGGCCGCAAAAGGCAATTTTGCCAACAAAGTCTAATGCCAAACAAACTGCTCCACCAGGCTTCATTTCTGAAAGACAACGTCTCCAAGGAGATCACTTTAAAATGATTCCCAACCAGTCTCGGATTCCCATTTATACAGCACATTTATACTCTGTAGTACACGTTATACATCACAAAACAATGCACTGTTTTCTACGTGCACAGCAGATTTATTTGGAAGAGTTTTTTTGAGTGTGCACACAGTGTCTGGTATCTTCTGTTTTTGAGGCTTTAAATCCATGCCCAGTCAAGCACAGATCAGTTACCAGACACACACAATTAAACACTGAAGAACTCAACTATTTGAGCATTTATTGTACAACCTGCACTCTTGATTAACCAGCAGAAGTTAATACCACAAAGTTCAGTGCTTTATCATAATCCCCAAGTAGTCATAGAATCCCCATAGTGTGGAAGCAGGCCATTCAGCCCATCAAGTCCACACCAATTCTCCGGAGAGCATCCCACCCAGACCTTTCCCCCATTCCTGTAATCCTGCATTTCCCCATGGCTAACCCAATGAGCGGGCACAGCCCTGCACACTATGGGGCAATTTCGCCTGGCCAATCCATCCCAACCTACACACCTTTGGACTGTGGGAGGAAAGCGGAGCACCTGGAGGAAACACACACACACACACACACACACACACACACACACACACACACACACACACACACACACACACACACACACACACACACACACGCTCACAAATATCAACCTGTTCATTCATCAGCTCGGACGTTCCCAGTGTAATACAGAGGGAGTGCTACTCTGTTGGTACCTAGCCACAGTGCATGAGAGACAATAGATATTGCTGTCTTTGCGAGGGAGAGAAACAGCCAGCCTCTTACTATCCACCACCAATGAGATTGTGAGTGTGCTAGTCAATCAAATATTCCAGTTGATCAAAGATCCACATAATCAATGTGAAAACACACACTAAGTAATAAAAAAGTAATTCTTATACTTTGTTTATAACATAAATCATAGTGTACCTTTGCCTTAAATAAAACTAATCACCAAAGTGCCTTCTCACTCACACCCTCAAGTTACTGGGGTGACACGGTGGCTCAGTGGTTAGCACTGCAGCCTCACAGCACCAGGGACCTGGGTTCAATCCCAGCCCTGGGCAACTGCCCGTGTCTGCGTGAGTTTCCTCCAGGTGCTCCGGCTTCCTCCCACAGTCCAAAGGTGTGTAGGTTGGGATGAATTGGCCAGGCAAAATTGCCCCATAGAGTGCAGGGCTGTGCCCGCTCATTGGGTTAGCCATGGGGAAATGCAGGGTTACAGGAATGGGGGAAAGGTCTGGGTGGGATGCTCTCCAGAGAGTTGGTGTAGGTTTGATGGGCTGAATGGCCTGTTTCCACACTGTGGGGATTCTAAGACTACTTGGGGATTATGATAAAGCACTGAAGTTTGTGGTATTAACTTCTGCTGGTCTGTCAGGAGAGCCGCTTAAAACAAAGTTGCTGTAATTAGTTATTTGGCTATTATGAACAGCAGGGCAATGGGGTGGAGGGTTACTATGAACTGCTGGTAAACAAGAATTAAACCCACACCCACTGGCATCACTCTGTCCCACATTCCAGCCATCAAGCCAACCTCCTACCCACTGACAAGGGGCTACCTTTCAGATTGAGGCCTGACCTGTCACCCTCAACTGGATGTAAATGATCCCCTTGGAAATCCTGAAGGATAGCAAGAGAGCTCTCTCCAGTGTCCCTCCCTCAACAGCACCAAAAAAAAACAAATTGCTGGTCATAGGAGCTGTGCACAAGTTCTAGCCAAAGCATTTACTCTGTTTCAGTTGCAACTACCCTTCGAAAGGATGTTAATGGATGTAAAGGGCTGCAAGAATATCACAGTCACCTCTGGATGGATAGTCTATGCTCTTCACCTCGGTGATTGGTTAGCTCAGTTGGCTAGTGACTGATGCTAACAGTGTGGGTTCAGTTCCTTCACCCCCGATTGATGAATTGATTGATTTATCATCACGTGTACTGAAATACAGTGAAAAACCTTGTTTACGAGCAGTACAGGCAAAGGATGCAGTAAGCAAAGGATGTACAGATCAAAACGACTCAGCTAGAGGTGTACAGGTTAGATTGCACAGGGTGTGCGTGAGGCAAGATCAGTGTAAGCAAGATCAGTGTTATTTGAGGCTAGACAGTCCATTCATCAGCCCAATAATGGCCAGGAAGAAGGTGTCTCTGAACCTGCTGGTGTGCCGTGTTCAGGTTTCTCTACCTGCTGCCTGATGGAAGAGGTTGTAGGAGATTGTTACTGGGGTCTGATGGGTCTTTGATGATGTTGGTCACCTTTCTGTAACAGCGAGCCGTGTAAATGGAGTCTATGGATGGAAGGTTGGGCCCTGTGATGGGCTGGGCTGTTCACAACACCCTCTGTAGTTTCTCACAGTCCTGGGCAGAGCAGTTGCCGTGCCAGGCCGTTATGCACCCGGACAGTTTGCTTTCAATGGTGTATCTGTAGAAGTTGTTGAGGGACTTTATGGACATGTCAAATATCCTGAGCCACCCGAGGAAGAAGAGGTGTTGTTGTGCCTTCTTGACTGTCACATTCACGTGGGAATTCCAGGACAGGTCGCCTATTATCATCATTCCGAGGAACTCGATGCTGTCCACCCTCTCAGGCTCAGCTCCATTGATGCAGATGGGGGCATGTTCTCCTCCTTTCTTTCTGAAGCCGATGATCAGTTCTTTAGTTTTGCCGACGCTGAGAGACAGATTGTTTTCACTTCACTACATCACCTTCTGTATTTTTGCTCACCATTATTAGATATCCATCCCATTACAATGGTTTTGTCAGTGAACTTGTAAATGGCATTCATTCAGAATTTGATAACATAGTTGGAGGTGTGCAGGGAGTACAGGAGGGGGCTGAGGACACATCTGGGGGGAGGAGCTCCAGTGTTGAGTGTTATTGTGCAGTTACCTATCCCCACAGATTGCCGTCTGCGAGCCAGAAAGCTGAGGATTCAAGATGCAGAGGTCATACCCGAGACCAGGGTCATCACGCAGTTTTGAGATCAGTCTGGAGGGGATAATGGTGTTGAAGGCAGAGCTGTGGTTGACAAGGACTCTCCTTTCTCAACCTCACTTGAGGCACAAAGATTTTGTTTTTAAATGACACGGGGAACATGGACAGTGCCCCGTCCCTAATTGCCCTTGACCCGCTGCAGTCCATATGACCCACGATGCCCTTTCGGGAAAGAATTCCAGGATTTTATCACCCACTGAAGAAAGCTCCTTAAAGATGAGCTGGAAGGGATTTTCATGACAACAGTTTCGTAAATATTTTTTAATCGCTGTTTTATTTATTTTAATCACCATCTGCTGGGTTCGAACTCAAACCCAAGTCCCCCAAGACTTGAGCTGAGTTGCTGGGTTAAAAGGTCTCGCAATAATTGCACTGGGCTGTTGCTTCCCCCTGGTGGTGACACTGGGGACTCTCTTGTGGAGCCACTCCCAGTCACCTCTTTATATTGGTATCAGAGATAATGGGAACTGCAGATGCTGGAGAATTCCAAGATAATAAAATGTGAGGCTGGATGAACACAGCAGGCCAAGCAGCATCTCAGGAGCACAAAAGCTGACGTTTCGGGCCAAGACCCTTCATCAGAGAGGGGGATGGGGAGAGGGAACTGGAATAAATAGAGAGAGAGGGGGAGGCGGACGGAAGATGGAGAGTAAAGAAGATAAGTGGAGAGAGTGTAGGTGGGGAGGTAGGGAGGGGATAGGTCAGTCCAGGGAAGACGGACAGGTCAAGGAGGTGGGATGAGGTTAGTAGGTAGCTGGGGGTGCGGCTTGGGGTGGGAGGAAGGGATGGGTGAGAGGAAGAACAGGTTAGGGAGGCAGAGACAGGTTGGACTGGTTTTGGGATGCAGTGGGTGGGGGGGAAGAGCTGGGCTGGTTGTGTGGTGCAGTGGGGGGAGGGGACGAACTGGGCTGGTTTAGGGATGCAGTAGGGGAAGGGGAGATTTTGAAACTGGTGAAGTCCACATTGATACCATATGGCTGCAGGGTTCCCAGGCGGAATATGAGTTGCTGTTCCTGCAACCTTCGGGTGGCATCATTGTGGCACTGCAGGAGGCCCATGATGGACATGTCATCTAAAGAATGGGAGGGGGAGTGGAAATGGTTTGCGACTGGGAGGTGCAGTTGTTTGTTGCGAACTGAGCGGAGGTGTTCTGCAAAGCGGTCTCCAAGCCTCCGCTTGGTTTCCTCAATGTAGAGGAAGCCGCACCGGGTACAGTGGATGCAGTATACCACATTGGCAGATGTGCAGGTGAACCTCTGCTTAATGTGGAATGTCATCTTGGGGCCTGGGATAGGGGTGAGGGAGGAGGTGTGGGAACAAGTGTAGCATTTCCTGCGGTTGCAGGGGAAGGTGCCGGGTGTGGTGGGGTTGGAGGGCAGTGTGGAGCGAACAAGGGAGTCACGGAGAGAGTGGTCTCTCCGGAAAGCTGACAGGGGAGGGGATGGAAAAATGTCTTGGGTGGTGGGGTCGGATTGTAAATGGCGGAAGTGTCGGAGGATAATGCGTTGTATCCGGAGGTTGGTAGGGTGGTGTGTGAGAACGAGGGGAATCCTCTTGGGGCGGTTGTGGCGGGGGCGGGGTGTGAGGGCTATGCCTGCCTCTTTGTAGGTTACGTGGAACAGTCCCTCTTCTGCACCTACACAGGCCCCAAACTCCACCTCTTCCTCCGGTACATTGATGACTGTATCGGCGCCGCCTCTTGCTCCCCAGAGGAGCTCGAACAGTTCATCCACTTCACCAACACCTTCCACCCCAACCTTCAGTTCACCTGGGCCATCTCCAGCACATCCCTCACCTTCCTGGACCTCTCAGTCTCCATCTCAGGCAACCAGCTTGTAACTGATGTCCATTTCAAGCCCACCGACTCCCACAGCTACCTAGAATACACCTCCTCCCACCCACCCTCCTGCAAAAATTCCATCCCCTATTCCCAATTCCTCCGCCTCCGCCGCATCTGCTCCCACGATAAGACATTCCACTCCCGCACATCCCAGATGTTCAAGTTCTTCAAGGACCGCAACTTTCCCCCCACAGTGATCGAGAACGCCCTTGACCGCGTCTCCCGTATTTCCCGCAACACATCCCTCACACCCCGCCTCCGCCACAACCGCCCCAAGAGGATTCCCCTCGTTCTCACACACCACCCTACCAACCTCCGGATACAACGCATTATCCTCCGACACTTCCGCCATTTACAATCCGACCCCACCACCCAAGACATTTTTCCATCCCCTCCCCTGTCAGCTTTCCGGAGAGACCACTCTCTCCGTGACTCCCTTGTTCGCTCCACACTGCCCTCCAACCCCACCACACCCGGCACCTTCCCCTGCAACCGCAGGAAATGCTACACTTGTCCCCACACCTCCTCCCTCACGCCCATCCCAGGCCCCAAGATGACATTCCACATTAAGCAGAGGTTCACCTGCACATCTGCCAATGTGGTATACTGCATCCACTGTACCCGGTGCGGCTTCCTCTACATTGAGGAAACCAAGCGGAGGCTTGGAGACCGCTTTGCAGAACACCTCCGCTCAGTTCGCAACAAACAACTGCACCTCCCAATCGCAAACCATTTCCACTCCCCCTCCCATTCTTTAGATGACATGTCCATCATGGGCCTCCTGCAGTGCCACAATGATGCCACCCGAAGGTTGCAGGAACAGCAACTCATATTCCGCCTGGGAACCCTGCAGCCATATGGTATCAATGTGGACTTCACCAGCATCAAAATCTCCCCTTCCCCAACTGCATCCCAAAACCAGCCCAGCTCATCCCCTCCCCCCACTGCACCACACAACCAGCCCAGCTCTTCCCCCCCACCCACTGCATCCCAAAACCAGTCCAACCTGTCTCTGCCTCCCTAACCTGTTCTTCCTCTCACCCATCCCTTCCTCCCACCCCAAGCCGCACCCCCAGCTACCTACTAACCTCATCCCACCTCCTTGACCTGTCCGTCTTCCCTGGACTGACCTATCCCCTCCCTACCTCCTCACCTATACTCTCTCCACCTATCTTCTTTACTCTCCCTCTTCGGTCCGCCTCCCCCTCTCTCCCTATTTATTCCAGTTCCCTCTCCCCATCCCCCCCTCTGATGAAGGGTCTAGGCCCGAAACGTCAGCTTTTGTGCTCCTGAGATGCTGCTGGGCCTGCTGTGTTCATCCAGCTCCACACTGTGTTATCACCTCTTTCTAATGGTCTGCTAGACCGATGGCAACTTTACCTTTACCCCTTATTCTCACCATCAACAGAGTTCGATCCACTCCCTCCACACATCCTCGCACATCCGCTCCTGGGCCTGGGCAAAGTGTCCATTGACAGGTTCAGGCAGTGAGCCCTGGAGCGGCAGTCCCTGCCCGCTATGGGTAGGTCCACCCTTGGAGGATCACTCCTACTTAACGCAATTTGGAGATCAACTCACAAACAGCAAAAGGAAGATGGCAAACTCAAAAGACAAGTGAATCCTCCCTCACTTGGAATGGAGCGTTTCAACGTTTTGGATGGTGGAGGAGGTCAGAGGGCAGCTGCTGCATTCCTTGTGCCCCGTATCTATGGTGATACTGTTAGTCATGCACTCGGACCCATTCAATGTGAATATGACTGAACTGGATTATTCAGCCTGTCCCTGAGCAGGGAAGCCACAGGGTGTCTGCTAGAACACTGGGCCACTCTCATAGAGTCATAGAGCTGCATAGCACAAAAACAAGCCCTTCAATCCAAATCGTCCATTCTGGCCAGATAACCTAAACTAATCTAGCTCCGTTTGCAAGCATCTGGCCCATATCCCTCTAAACCCTTCCTAAACATGTCCCCATCCAGATGCCTGTTAAATGTTGTAATTGTACCAGCCTCCACCACTTCCTCTGGCAGTTCATTGCATACACGCACCACCCTCTGTGTGAAAAAGTTGCCCGTTAGGTCTCTTTCAAATCTCTCTCCTCTCACCTTAAACCTTTGCCCTCTAGTTTTGGATTCTCCTACCATGGGAAAGAAGACCTTGGCTATTCACCCTATCCACGCCCCTCCTGATTTTATAAACCTCCTATAAGATCACCCCTCAGCCTCTGACGCTCCAGGGAAAATAGCCCCAGCCTATTCAGCCTCTCCCTGTAGCGCAAACCCTCCAACCCTGGCAACATCCTTGTAAATCTTTTCTGCATCCTCTCAGGTTTAACAGCACCTTTCCTCCAACAGGGAGAGTAGAATTGAACGTGGTATTCCAAAAGTGTCCTGTACGACCACAACATGACCTCTTCACTACTCTGTCGACCCGGGTCTCCACTGGGCACAGTAGAAGTTGATGTTAATTACCCCCTCCACAAAAACTGACATTCTGGCTTAATTTGTCAGATTTCTAAAGTTTGAGCTAGTGTTACAGTGCCCCCTTAAGAAGCAGTCTCTAGTTAATTTGTTAATTATTTTATTGGTTCTCTCAAAATAGCGGGCACCACTTGCGCAAACCATTGCTTAAAGTCATTCAGGTTTCAAATGGCTTAAATTTCAGTTTAATATTTCTTCCGTAGGATCAAAAACTTGTTTTTCATCAGTCATATTGTAATCCTGTTTACAATGTCACTCTTTGAGGAGAGTGGTAAGCTATTGACATTGTTAAACGGGAAAGGCAGCTTGCTGTTAATGCAGAATCAAACATCAGGTTATTGCCGAGATAGATCAGTTTGTGGTGTGTAGCTTTCTCAGGATCATGTGGCATTCAGATGCACACATGTTCCTCCGAGAACAGCTTTTAACAATTTTACTATTGTACAACCTTTCAGATTCTAACACTGGGACATCAATTAGGCTGAGAGTTGTTTTAATTGACTCAAGATTGGAAATAAATGAAGCACCACAGGCAATCTGTGGGTTTGTAAGATTCCACCCCCTCATATTCAATTAAACATGTACATAAGTGTTACCATTTCCCTTGTCCCTTCTCCTCTTGCGAAAGGTGATGGGCTTGAGAGTTAGCATTGAGTTCATTAAGTTGGGGGGGCGGGGGTGGTTCTTGGTGCTGTGAGAGACAGTACATGCACAATCATTGCTTCTAGTGTGGGGTACAAACGCGAGTTATTACTGCTGTCTATGGATTCCCTCATATTTCACAACCCCCTCCCAGTCTCCTCTGTCCTGAAGCCTTGTATCTGTCGTGAACCGCCACCCCACCCCTTCCCCCCTCCCTCCCCGCCGCCGATACTTGTACCATCCATTTGTGGGAAATGTTTTCCTCCTTATCTAAACCTTCACAATCTCAAATACTTCCATTAGATCTGACTTAATCGCCCTCACTCAAAGAGCAGATTCTCCACCTGAGCCTTCGATGTGAACACCCCGAATTTTTTTTAAACACTCCGCCGTGAGATTTAGCTGTCACTGGCAGTGACTAGGCCTGTGTTTGTTGCCTGTGGAGCTAAGTATCTCAGAAAGGGCAGTTAATATTCACACAAAGCTCAGTTTAGGTAGAACTCCTATAGTGTGGAAGCAGGCCATTCGGCCCATCAAATCCACGTTGACCCTCTGTAAAGCATCCCACCCAGACCTCTCCCTGTAACCCTGCATTTCTCATGGCTAACCCACCCAGCTTGCACATCTCTGGACATTACAGGGCAATTTAGAACAGCTAATCCGCCCCAACCTGCGCATCTTTGGACTGTGGGAGGAAACCCATGCAGACACGCGGAGAATGTGCAAACTCCACACGGACAGTCACCCGAGGCTGGAATCGAACCCGGGTCCCTGGCGCTGTGAGGCTGCAGTGCTAACCACTGAGCCACCCTGAACAACAGCAGATCCTTTAAAAGGCATCAGCAAGCCTGATGGGTTTTTACAACAATCCCTGATAACTAGCCCAGTTGCCGAAAACAGATTTCAGTTCTGGATTTTGTTAATTCGACTTGATTCCACAAGCTGCTGTGCTGGGATTTGAACCCGTGTTCCCCTACAGTGTTGGCCCGGAGCTCTTGGGTAGTTAGTCTAGTAAGGGTAAAGTTACCCTCGACCTGCTAGATCATTCATAGAGCTGCTCTCTCATGAGAGGGGGACAGCTGCTGGTGGTTTAACCTAAGGGTCACCGTACCCCAGGCAAGGAGAAAGACTGCAAATGAGAATCCATCCTGGTAACCTCAGCCAATGCAGGAAGTGAACCCCCACTGCTGGCATCACTCTATCCAGCTAAAGGACCCCCTGCCCCGCTCACTGCAGATATGGGCGAGTAGGGGATAAGCAATCGTGGGGTGAGGAATACGCTCAATGTGTCGTTTTCCTTTTAGAGAAAACAGCTTTTAAGATAAAATTGTGATGAGTGAGCCATGTTTTCCAGCCTCTGGCTTTGACACTCCAAAGTGAGGTGCAAACAGTGAGAAATAATCAGGTAAGGGCCTGTCCACAGCACCCACCTCCCCACTCCCACCCACTCCATGACTGAAACCACTGACTTTCCCAATGTTACCCAGCCCCTGGTCAGGTCTTCAGGAGCGGAAACAGTCAGTGGTCCACTCTGAAGTCAAACACAAAGAAAGAGATGCTGTTATTGGACTGGGCTAGATAAAGTCAAAAATCACACCGCACCAGGGTTAGAGTCCAACAGGTTTATTTGCAATCACAATCTTTCGGAGCGTTGTCCCCTCAGCAAGTGCAGGCAGAGGTCTGAAAGCTTGTGTTTTCAAATAAACCTGTTGGCTTTTCTAATGAAGGGTCTAGGTCTGAAATGTCAGCTTTTGTGCTCCCAAGACGCTGCTTGGCCTGCTGTGTTCATCCAGCTCCGCACTTATCTCAGCCTATAACCTGGTGTCGTGTGATTTCTTTTTAAGACTGTATCGCACTGACATCTAGAGGTTGGAAGTGAAAATGCTGTGCATTCCCTGTGAGTGATGGGAGTGCGGCTGAGAGGAGGGAAAGTCAGGGCTGGGCTGCAGGTTGAGGACAGAGATAGTGAGGGAACATCAAAAAGGGGATTTTTATGACAATCCCTGATAACTAGCCCAGTTGCCGAAAACAGATTTCAGTTCTGGATTTTGTTAATTCGATTTAGATTCCACAAGCTGCTGTGCTGGGATTCGAACCCGTGTTCCCCCACAGTGTAAGACTCAAGGACGAGGGAGGCAGTTGGGTTTCCATTGGTCTTAATATCACAATTCCGGAATTTTCCAAAACTTAAGTCCACACCGCCCCTCTGAAAAGCATCCCACCCAGACCAATTCCCCTATCCCTGCATTTCCCACGTCTAACCCACTTAACCTAAACACCTATCAACACTCTGAGCAATTGAGCATGGCCAATCCACCTAGCCTGCACATCTTTGGGTAGTGGGAGGAAACCGGAGCATCCAGAGGGAACAAAAACAAAGTTGCTGGAAAAGCTCAGCAGGTCTAGCAGTGAAGGAGAAAACAGAGTTAATGTTTCGGATCCGGTGACCCTTCCTCAGAACTGGTGATGGCCGGGAAAACGTCAGTTTGTATGCAGGAAGTAGGGAGGTGGGTGGGGTAGGGTGTAAACGGAAGGAAAGAGCCCACAGAGAGAGAAAGACAGTTGGACAGACAAAGAGATAACACGGTGTGGAGCTGGATGAACACCGCAGGCCAAGCAGCATCAGAGGAGCAGGAAAGCTGATGTTTCGGGCCCAGACCCTTCAACGAGCTGACACAGCTGTGCAGTGCTTGATTGTCAGAGATGCAGAACTGAATGTTTTTACCAGAAATGGACTAAGTGCCGACTTTGATGGGTTTTGTGGACGGTTTCTCTCTGCTTGGGAGGCCCAGTGCATCGCTTTCCCAAACTTGTCGTGTTACCTATGTCCCATGGCACCCCACACATTCTACCCTCCAACTCACCATAGACCATCGCTGGCGAGCCCAGGCACCGGGGCCATCTTTAAAGCTCAGTTATGCACCTTGTCAAGAATGGGATACCTGCAGGTGCCCTGCTAGGTTCTTCTGTGTTGCCCCAAACATGTGTCAGATAAAGGGTAAGTGGCACTGGCTTTGCTGGTGGGGTCTGCAAGTTCTGGTAGAATAGAATGTGGCTGTCAATTTCTGGCTATGGAGTGTGCCATGGCACATATCCCTCTAAACCCTTCCTATTCACATACCCCTCCAGATGCCTCTTAAATGTTGTAATTGTACCAACCTCCACCACTTCCTCTGGCCGCTCATTCCAAACACACACTACCCTCTGTGTGAAAAACTTGCCTCTTAGGCCCCTTTTAAATCTTTCCCCTAAAACCTATGCCCCTGTAGTTTTGGACTCCCCCTACCCTGGGGAAAAGACCTGGGCTATTCACCCTATCCATGTCCCTCATGATTTTATAAACCTCTATAAGGCCACCCCTCAGCCTCTGATGTTCCAGAGAAAATAACCCCAGACTATTCAACCTCTCTCTGTATCTGAACCCCTCCAACCCTGGCAACATCCTTATAAATCTTTTCTGAATCCTTTCAAATTTCACAACATCCTTCCTCTAGCAGGGATACCAAACTGCACGCAGTATTCCAAAAGTGCCCCAACCAATGTCCTGTATAGCCACAACATGACTTCCCAACTCCTGTATTCGATACACTGACCAACAGAAGTAAGCATACAGAACACCGTCTTCATCACCCTTCTCTTTTAGTTTCTGGCTGGTGGGTGGGAGAAGGGGGAGCTGCACATTCATGAGGCCAGATGACACAATGATTTTCTAATGCATGTGAATAGTTTCTCATTGTTCGCAAGTGAGGATCCCATCTCACTGCTCAACACTTGGTTGGAGAATGGGAAGTGTTGTTCTCACCATCAGGAATCCCCTCATTGCCAATCTCCAGTGATTCTCCCAAATTTTCTGGCCAATGCTCACATTATTCAGGGTCTGGGAAGACTCCAACCCCAGGCTGGGCAGCTGGTTTGTGATGCAGAGAGATGCCTATGTGGTGGATTCAATTCCCACACCAGCTGAGGTTACCATGAAGGACTGTACTTCTCAAAGCCTAGGGTGTTGGTGACCCTCAGTTGTACTGCTACCAATCATCCCTCTGTAATAAGAGAGCAGCCCTGTAATCTGCTAAAACAGTGGTGGCTTTACCATTAACCAAAAGGGTAGAACAGCGGCTCAGGGGTTAGCACTGCTGCCTCACAGCACCGGGGATCCAGGTTCAATTCCAGCCTCGGCAACTGCCTGTGTGGAGTTTGTACATAGTTCCCATGTCTGCGTGGGTTTCCTCCCACAGTCCAAAGATATTCAGGTTAGGTGGGTCAGCCATGCTAAATTGCTCCATCCTGGCCAAGGATGTGCAGGCCATGTAGATGAGCTTTGGTAAATGCAGGGTTACTGGGATAGGGGGTTGGATCTGGGTAGGATTCTCCGTAGAGAGTCGATACAGACTCAATGAGCACATCTGTAGTGACCCAAAAGTTAAACCGCCATCTGTCATCTCTCCCTTTGTTTTGAGTGAGAGTGGGACTATGGCGTCTTTCCCCCATGTCACAGAGACGAACCCACTTTCTAATTGTGCAGCCGCTTCTTTTGTTATTTTAAAATATCTCTGCGATCACAACATGTCTGCCCTCATGCTTCCAGCTCAGCCTTCTAACAGCCTCCAAGGTGTTAGTCTACTTTGCTCTGAGTCCACACCCAGGCTTAACCAATCATGCACAGTGGGCATGGATCAGTTAGCAGCCTCTCATAATCAAACACAGAGCAATCAAAGAATTGAACCCAGCAGGAAGAAGTTGATTCAAGTCTATAGATCATACTCATGTCTAAACTGACAATGTCTTTATTTGACACTCCCAGTGCAATCTATGAAGGAATGTAGACATCTAAGGCAAGATGATAAAGGCAAGAGTGAAGTGGTGCACCATAGTTAGTTGACTAAGCTTTACCTCATACAAACAGACTTGTCTTTTAAATGTTGGGCTGAATGAACCATTAGCATGGAAATACAAGAGCCACAGGAGACCAACAGGAAAATGAGTGAAACCTTTGTTATTTTGACAGTTTCGGTGAGAAATGGATGTGGTACTCAAGAGCCAGCATCTTTATCAAATTAACGGATTTTTAAAAAGCATTGAAGACAAAAAAAAAGCAGGAATCAGATTATGTGGTGTCAAATTCGAGGTAAAAATACTTCAGATGTAGAAAAAAAGTCATGGCAACTACCTTTAATACGTCAAACACATCAACTGATCATATTCATCAATACCATAATGAGAAAGTTTCTACCCATAGATGAGTTGGAAATCCTTCAGCCATCTTGGTAAAGGGATGGCTTCATTCTTCCCTATAGAGGTGCCATGTTGGTCAAGGAAAGGAAAACTTTACACTGCACATAGCCCTTGAACCAATAGGAACCTTTACAGCTTTCAGTTTTTGGACCAACACAAACAAAATTAACAGCAGCAAAGAATCAACAACAACTTTACTCAACAAACGATGCAATAAGGCAACAAAATGAGAGTCATAGCAGGAGGTCAAAATTCAAATATTCATCTTTCAATTTGAAGCAACTAACAGAAGGTAATGGCTAATGGTTTCATTGCTAAATTATTCATCCAGAAACCTAGATAGTGTCCCTGGGATCCAGGTTTGAACCCAGCCTTGGATTTGAATTCAAATTTTTAAAAGAGCTTAAGAGTTTAATAATGACTGTGACATTGTTTTTGGATGACAACTTATCATTAATGCCCTTTAAGAAAGGTAACTTCTGGCCAATTTGTGACTCCAAATCTACAGTATGATGATCAACCTTTTACTGCCCTCTCGACAGTCAAGAATTATCAGTAAATGCTGGTCTAACCAGTGATGCATACATCCTGTGATGTGGGATAATCAAAAGAATTAATAAATAGTAAAGAATAATAAAAATAAACTTCAAGTACCTATCAATACTCAGCTAATGCAGCAACATTCAGTAATACCAATCCTTCCAGTGGATAAATTTAAGTTATCAGATACATTTATAGATTGGCAAAGACATAATTCCTAAGATTTGCGACAGCAAGAACTGCTGATGCTGGAGTCAGAGATAACACAGTGAGGAGCTGAAGAATACAGCAGGCCAGGCAGCATCAGAAGAGCAGGAATGTTGACATCTGAAGAAGGGTCCCAATCTGAAGCGTCAACTTTCCTGCTCCTAAGATTTGAAACAGCTTCAGGATTGGTCAGCAAATCTAATGTGGAGCAGCTTTGCACATTTGCCTGCCACAGGGGAAGGACCTTAGATCACATTATACATAGAAACAGATCAATGAGAAACTAAGAATGTTGGACGACCATATGTCGGTTTTTGCTCAATATTTTACTTTAAGAACAAATAAGACACTGGCAAGATCATGCTTCAATAATAGATACCAATTCCCAAGAGAGTTTGTAGCTAGCCCCATTAACATCTGAACCGTGCAGCAAGGGAACCTCACAACAAGAGCATATATGCCATTGGACTACTCAATTAATCAGTTTCTGAACTTCTTCAGTCAAAGAGGACCTAACATTCAAAAGAGAAGTCTGAGTAAAAGAGTTCAGAAAATTGCACCACAGACATTATTCAGCAAAAGTTGCCCTTAGGGCAAAAGATTCTACACAGTGTGTCAACTATTTAAAACACAGTGGAGCATTCCAGCTGAGACAGGCGTCTCACCCAAGCAATATAGCGTACGAGACAACATCAACCTGAAATCCTGAATAATTGAATGTGACAGTTTCTGGACATGGTCGTGGTTTCAAAATTCAACATCGAACTGTTGAGCTTTATTCCAACAATGTCAGAAAAGAGATCACTTCGTTAAGTTGCGCTACAATCTAAAGAACCAAGTTATTTCTGAGTTGATACGTATGTTCCTAGTTTAGAGCAGAGCCTGGAAGGACAGATCAATACACCTATGGATCAAGTTTCTCTCCATGGGGAGCAGCTACCTCTGGATGAACAATGTCACTCTTTTCTCAGAGAATTAGCACCATCGCTCAGTCCAGAGGGCCAGCAACCCAACTTCCCCATACATCCCTACAGTTACATCAGCTCAGGGCTCTTCAGTAAGTGTTAGGATGTGGCCACACTGCTGGATCAAAGAAATCTGTGACCCAACAGAAGCCAGCAGAGAAAAGGAAAGCTCATCAACATCCACTTCAAGTGTTTCAATGCCTGGCCATAGATTTTCCTGGCCCATCTCTTGACAATGATAATGTGGAGGTGCCGGTGTTGGACTGGGAGAGGGGCAAAGTCAGAAGGCACACAACTCCAGGTTATAGCCCACAGGTTTATTAAAAATCACAAGCTTTCATAGCACTGCTCCTTTGTCTTCACCTGATGAAGAAGGAGCGCCCCGAAAGCTTGTGATTTTAAATTCACCTGTGGACTATAACCTGGACTCTTGACAAATCAAGTCAAAGACTTGGGTGAGGGAAGGTTAGCACAGACGGGACAACATCATCAGTGAATGTTCTGAAGACGAGCAACTGAGATAATGCATTTGGGAAATGTATAAAAACCTTAATCAATATTAATAATGGGGGATGGGAGGTGGATGCTTGGGGAGATGGATTATATGAGGACTTTATGACTATGTCCCAACCTTACAATGATGCTACAGAGCTGCTTCCCAGTGGGTATAAATAGCACAGTGTGGGTGGAGTTGACCAGACAGAGCAAAGATGGAATATCATGAGAATGTAGAGAACAACCCTTTGGCAATTGTAACAATCAGCTCAGAACACAGATGATTGTACACATTTGTATATTGTGTTAAAATACAGTAAATAGAGTTACACAGAAGACTAAACTTATAAATAGCTCTTGCCTTTGCCTTCTCCTCTACCAAATGTGTTTTGCCCCCAAACACTTGGGTGTGACCAGAACATGACGAAAGAAATCTCATTTTTGGATGTGTGCGCTGACTGAACATGCACAGCTCTCATGGGTAGAGAGGCAGGATGATAGGGAAACCCTTTTCTATCAGCGGGCACTGCGGAGAAGCAGCACTGATGAGGCAGACTGCAGGTTTCCACCTGCGGCAGCAGCTGTGGGGAGCAATGCACTGGTTTAAAGGATGGCTGCTACATCGTCTGGTCTCTTTACATCCCCACCCCTGGGTGCGCTGTTACCCCTGGGATCAGTCCCTCACCAAACTTTTGCCCAGTCCCCGAGATAACAAAGTGTGGGGCTGGATGAACACAGCAGGCCAAGCAGCATCTGAGGAGCACTAAAGGTGATGTTTTAGGCCTAGACCCTTCTTCAGAAAAGGGGGATGGGGAGAAGATTCTGAAATAAATAGGGAGAGAGGGGGAGGCAGATCGAAGATGGATAGAGGAGAAGCTAGGTGGAGAGGAAAGTATGGGTGGGGAGGTAGGGAGGGAATAAGTCAGTCCGGGGAGGACGGACATGTCAAGGGGGTGGGATGAGGTTAGTAGGTAGAAAATGGAGATGCGGCTTGAGGTGGGAGCAGGGGATAGGTGAGAGGAAGAACAGGTTAGGGAGGTGGGGACAAGCTGGGCTGGTTTTGGGCTGCAGTGGGGGAAGGGGATGAGCTGGGCTGGTTTTGGGATGCGGTGGTGGAAGGGGAGATTTTGAAGCTTGTGAAATCCACATTGATACCATTGGGCTACAGGGTTCCCAGGCGGAATATGAGTTGCTGTTCCTGCAACCTTCGGATGGCATTATTGTGGCACTGCAGGAGGCTCATGATGGATATGTCGTTTAAGGAATGGAAGGGGGAGTGGAAATGGTTCGCGACTGCGAGGTGCAGTAGTTTGTTGCGAACCGAGCGGAGGTGTTCTGCAAAGTGGTCCCTAAGCCTCCGCTTGGTTTCCCCAATGTAGAGGAAGCCACATCGGGTACAATGGATACAATATACCACATTGGCAGATGTGCAGGTGAACCTCTGCTTAATATGGAAAGTCATCTTGGGGCCTGGGATGGGGGTGAGGGAGGAGGTGTGGGGGTAAGTGTAGCACTTCCTGCGGTTGCAGGGGAAGGTGCCGGGTGTGGTGGGGTTGGAGGGCAGTGTGGAGCGAACAAGGGAGTCACGGAGGGAGTGGTCTCTCCGGAAGGCAGACAAGGGTGGGGATGGAAAAATAGCTTGGGTGGTGGGGTCGGATTGTAGATGGTGGAAGTCTCGGAGGATGATGAGTTGTATCCGGAGGTTGGTGGGGTGGTGTGTGAAGACGAGGGGGATTCTCTTAGGTCGGTTATTGCGGGGGCAAGGTGAGATGGATGTGTTGCGGGAGACACGGTCAAGGGCATTCTCGACCACTGCGGGGGGAAAGTTGCGGTCCTTGAAGAATGAGGACATCTGGGATGTGCGGGAGTGGAATGCCTCACCCTGGGAGCAGATGCGGCAGAGGGGGGGGAATTGGGAATAGGGGATGGAATTTTTGCAGGAGGGTGGGTGGGGGGAGGTGTATTCTAGGTAGCTGTGGGAGTCGGTGGGCTTGAAATGGACATCAGTTACAAGCTGGTTGCCTGAGATGGAGACTGAGAGGTCCAGGAAGGTGAGGGATGTGCTGGAGATGGCCCAGGTGAACTTGAGGTTGGGGTGGAAGGTGTTGGTGAAGTGGATGAACTGTTCAAACTCCTCTTGGGAGCACGAGGTGGCGCCGATACAGTCATCAATGTAACAGAGGAAGATGTGGGGTTTAGGGCCAGTGTAGGTGCGGAAGAGGGATTGTTCCACAGAACCTATGCATCCATGCATCCCAAAACCAGCTCAGCTCATCCCCGCCTCCCTAACCTGTCTTTCCTTTCACCTGTCCCCTACTCCCACCCCAAGCTGCACCTCCATTTCCTACCTACTAACCTCATCCCGCCTCCTTGACCTGTCTGTCCTCCCCAGACTGACCTATCCCCTCCCCACCTCCCCGCCCATACTCTCCTCTCTACCTATCTTCTCCTCTATCCATCTTCGGTCAGCATCCCCCTCTCCCCTTATTTATTTCAGAACCTTCTCCCCATCCCCCTCTCTGATGAAGGGTCTAGGCCCGAAACGTCAGCTTTCCTGCTCCTCTGATGCTGCTTGGCCTGCTGTGTTCATCCAGCTCCACACTGTGTTATCTCGGATTCTCCAGCATCTGCAGTTCCCATTATCTCTGCCCAGGACTCCGTTTGGTCCATGGTCACACAGCCTGTAGATACACAGCTCTGCCACCAGATGGCGTGCTGTGCGCCCCATCTAGTGGCAAAGAGGCTGAACTGCAGGCGTTAGAGATTCTGGGCAAAATGTTGGGGAGGAGTGCTGTGGGAGGAGGGGGCGAAGTATTCCAATAAAATATAAGAACGTAAGAAATTGGGTGGTGCAGTGGTAGTGCCCCTACCTCTGAGCCAGGGTACCCAGGTTCAAGACCTATCCATTCCAGAGATATGTCAAAGCATTGCTCAATGGATTGATGAGACAATATATGAATTAAAAAGGTCAAGTATTGTGATGTAGTGGTATGTCCTTACCTCTAAGCCAGGGTATCCACGTTTAAGTCCAACCTCTCCCAGAGGTGTGTCATACCATGTCCAATCGTTCAGGCTGATTCGAATAATCACAAGGAGCAAGAGTGGCCCGTCTGAACTTTACCCCGCATGCATCTTTCTCCTCATCTCAGTCCAAAAGCCAACAACTGATTCTGAGACTGAGCTCTCGTTTCCTGGAAGGGGCTTTGATCAGAATTCTCGGCTAGAAATTCACAGCTCAAACCTAATGGGTCAGAGCTGAGACCTGATGGGGAAAAAAGCTTAGAAGCAGAGTGATAGATAACAAGGTGTGGAGCTGGATGAAAACAGCAGGCCGAGCAGCATCAGAGGAGCAGGAAAGCTGACGATTCAGGCCTAGACCCTTCTTCGGAAATGCAGAGCGGTAGTCTATTTGTGAATGCCTGAAAGCTGGCCATTACTTTGTGATGGTGTGCGAGTCACAGAGGACTACTTTGTGCGAACAGAGCATTGGGAGTCATTCAGAGCATTGGCAGTAATTCTGAGCATTGGGAGTCATTCAGAGCATTGGGAGTCAGGCTGCCTTTAACAAATTAAAAATAATATCCATTAGATTACGTCAGTATTTACAGAGGGGCCCCGGGGGGAGTGTGTCAGTATTTATAGGGAGTCCCGGGGGGTAGTGTGTCTATATTTACAGGATGTTCCGGGGGCGAGTGTGTCAGCATTTACAGCGAGTACTGGGGGGAATGTGTCAGTGTTTACAGGGCGTCCCGGGGGGAGTGTGTCAGTATTTACAGGGTGTCCCGGAGGGGGAGTGTATCAGTATTTACGGGGAGTCCCGGGGGGCAGTGTGTCAGTATTTACAGGGATTCCCGGGGGGAGTGTGTCAGTATTTACAGGGTGTCCCGGAGGGGGAGTGTATCAGTATTTACAGGGAGTCCCAGGGGGCAGTGTGCCAGTATTTACAGGGAGTCCCAGGGGCGAGTGTGCCATTATTTACAGGGAGTCCCAGGGGGAGTGTGTCAGTATTTAGAGGGAGTCCCGGGGGTGGAGTGTGTCAGTATTTACGGGGAGTCCGTGGGGGAGTGTGTCATTATTTACAGGGAGTCCTGGGCGGCAGTGTGTCAATATTTACAGGGTGTCCCAGGGGGAGTGTGTCAGTATTTACAGGGAGTACCAGGGGGAGGGTGTCAGTATTTACACGGCATCCCAGGGGGGAGTGTGTCATTATTTACAGGGAGTCACGGGGGGAGTCTATCAGTATTTACAGGGTGTCCCGGGGGAGTGTGTCAGTATTTACAGGGAGTACCAGGGGGAGTGTGTCAGTTTTTACAGGGTATCCCAGGGGGGAGTGTGTCATTATTTACAGGGAGTCCTGGGCGGCAGTGTGTCTGTATTTACAGGGAGTCCGGGGGGGGGCAGTGTGTCAGTATTTACAGGGTGTCCCGGGGGGAGTGTGTCAGTATTTACAGGGAGTCCCAGGAGGGGTGTGTCTGCACTTACAGGGAATCCCGGGGGGGAGTGTGTCAGCATGTACAGCGAGTACTGGGGGGAATGAGTCAGTATTTACAGGGAGTCCAGGGGGAAGGGTGTCAGTATTTACAGGGAGTCCCAGTGGGGAGTGTGTCTGTACTTACAGGGAGCTACGGGGGGGGGAGTGTGTCTGTATTTGCAGGGTGTCCCGGGGGGTGGTGTGTCATTATTTACAGGGAGTCCAAGGGGGAGTGTGTCAGGATTTACAGGGAGTCCGGCGGGGATGGTGTCAGTATTTACATGGAGTCCCGGGGGGAGTGTGTCAGTATTTACAGGGAGTCCTGGGTTGAGTCTGTCAGTATTTACAGGGAGTCCCGGGGGGGGAGTGTGGCAGTATTTACAGGGTGTCCCAGGGGCGAGTGTGTCATTATTTACAGGGAGTCCTGGGCGGCAGTGTGTCTGTATTTACAGGAACTCCCGGGGGGAGCGTGTCAGTATTTACAGGGAGTCCCGGGGGTGGAGTGTGTCAGTAATTACAGGGAGTCCCGGGGGGAGTGTGTCAGTATTTACAGGGTGTGCCAGGGGGAGTGGGTCAGTATTTACAGGGTGTCCCAGGGGCGAGTGTGTCATTATTTACAGGGATTCCCAGGGGGAGTGTGTCAATATTTACAGGGAACCCGGGGGTGGAGTGTGTCAGTATTTACGGGGAGTCCGGGGGGGATGGTGTCAGTATTTACATGGAGTCCTGGGGGGAGAGTGTCAGTATTTACAGGGAGTCCCGGGGGAGTGTGTCAGTATTTACGGGGAGTCCCGGGGGAGTGTGTCAGTATTTACGGGGAGTCCCGGGGGGGGACTGTGTCTGTATTTACAGGGAGTCCCGGGGGGAGTGTGTCAGTATTTACAGGGAGTCCCGGGGGAGTGTGTCAGTATTTACGGGGAGTCCCGGGGGAGTGTGTCAGTATTTAAGGGGAGTCCCGGGGGGGAGTGTGTCTGTATTTACAGGGACTCCAGGGGGGAGTGTGTCAGTATTTACAGGGTGTCCCAGGGGGAGTGTGTCAGTATTTACAGGGAGTCCCGCCGGGAGTGTATCACAATTTACAGGGAGTCCTGGGCGGCAGTGTGTCTGTATTTACAGTGAGTCCCGGGGGGAGTGTGTCAGTATTTACAGGGAGTCCCGGGGGTGGAGTGTGTCAGTATTTACAGGGAGTTCCGGAGGGGGAGTGTGTCAGTATTTATGGGGAGTCTGGAGGGGGCAGTGTGTCAGTATTTACAGGGAGTCCCGGGGGGAGTGTGTCAGTAGTTACAGGGAGTCCCGGGGGTGGAGTGTGTCAGTATATACAGGGAGTTCCAGAGGGGGAGTGTGTCAGTATTTACGGGGAGTCCAGGGGGGGCAGTGTGTCAGTATTTACGGGGAGTCCCGGGGGGAGTGTGTCTGTACTTACAGGGAGCTACGGGGGGGAGTGTGTCAGTATTTACAGGGAGTCCCGGGGGGAGTGTGTCAGTATTTACAGGGTGTCCCAGGGGGAGTGTGTCAGTATTTACAGGGAGTCCCGGGGGGAGTGTGTCACAATTTACAGGGAGTCCTGGGCGGCAGTGTGTCTGTATTTACAGGGAGTCCCGGGGGGAGTGTGTCAGTATTTACAGGGAGTCCCGGGGGTGCAGTGTGTCAGTATTTACAGGGAGTCCCGGGGGGAGTGTGTCAGTAGTTACAGAGTGGCCCGGGGGGAGTGTGTCATTATTTACAGGGAGTCCCAGGAGGGGTGTATCTGCACTTACAGGGAATCCCGGGGGGGAGTGTGTCAGCATTTACAGTGAGTACTGGGGGGAATGTGTCAGTATTTACAGGGAGTTCAGGGGGGAGGGTGTCAGTATTTACAGGGAGTCCCAGGGGGGAGTGTGTCTGTACTTACAGGGAGCTACGGGGGGGAGTGTGTCTGTATTTACAGGTGTCCCCGGGGGGTGGTGTGTCATTATTTACAGGGAGTCCCAGTGGGTGTGTGTCGGTATTTACAGGGAGACCCGGGGGTGGAGTGTGTCAGTATTTACGGGGAGTCCGGGGGGGATGGTGTCAGTATTTACATGGAGTCCCGGGGGGAGTGTGTCAGTATTTACAGGGAGTCCTGGGTTGAGTCTGTCAGTATTTACAGGGAGTCCCGGGGGGGGAGTGTGGCAGTATTTGCAGCGAGTCCCGGGGGGAGTGTGTCAGTATTTACAGGGTGTCCCGGGGCGAGTGTGTCATTATTTACAGGGAGTCCTGGGCGGCAGTGTGTCTGTATTTACAGGAACTCCCGGGAGGTGTGTGTCAGTATTTACAGGGAGTCCCGGGGGTGGAGTGTGTCAGTATTTACAGGGAGTCCCGGGGGGAGTGTGTCAGTATTTACAGCGAGTACTGTGGGTAATGTGTCACTATTTACAGGGAGTCCCGGGGGGAGTGTGTCAGTATTTACAGGGAGTCCCGGGGGGAGTGTGTGAGTATTTACAGCGAGTCCCGGGGGGAGTGTGTGAGTATTTACAGGGTTTCCCGGAGGGGGAGTTTATCAGTATTTACAGGGAGTCCCGGTGGGCAGTGTGTCAGTATTTACAGGGAGTCCCGGGGGGTAGTGTGTCAGTATTTACAGGGAGTCCCGGGGGGAGTGTGTCAGTATTTACAGGGTGTCCAGGGTCGGGGAGTGTGTCAGTATTTACAGCGAGTACTGGGGGGGAATGTGTCAGTATTTACAGGGAGTCCCGGGGGCAGTGTGTCAGTATTTACAGGGAATCCCGGGGGGAGTGTGTCAGTATTTACAGGGTGTCCCGGAGGGGGACTGTATCAGTATTTACAGGGAGTCCCGGGGGCAGTGTGTCCGTATTTACAGGGAGTCCCGGGGGGAGTGTGTCAGTATTTACAGGGTGTCCAGGGTCGGGGAGTGTGTCAGTATTTACAGCGAGTACTGGGGGGGAATGTGTCAGTATTTACCGGGAGTCCCGGGGGCAGTGTGTCAGTATTTACAGGGAATCCCGGGGGGAGTGTGTCAGTATTTACAGGGTGTCCCGGAGTGGGACTGTATCAGTATTTACAGGGAGTCCCGGGGGCAGTGTGTCAGTATTTACAGGGAGTCCCAGGGGGAGTGTGTCAGTATTTACAGGGTGTCCAGGGTCAGGGAGTGTGTCAGTATTTACAGCGAGTACTGGGGGGGAATGTGTCAGTATTTACAGGGAGTCCCGGGGGGAGTGTGTCAGTATTTACAGGGAGTCCCAGAGGGGAGTGTGTCTGTACTTACAGGGAGCTACGGGGGGGAGTGTGTCTGTATTTACAGGTGTCCCGGGGGGTAGTGTGTCATTATTTACAGGGAGTCCCAGGGGGTGTGTGTCGGTATTTACAGGGAGACCCGGGGGTGGAGTGTGTCAGTATTTACGGGGAGTCCGGGGGGGATGGTGTCAGTATTTACATGGAGTCCCGGGGGGAGTGTGTCAGTATTTACAGGGAGTCCTGGGGGTGCAGTGTGTCAGTATTTACAGAGAGTCCCGGGGGTAGAGTGTGTCAGTAGTTACAGAGTGGCCCGGGGGGAGTGTGTCATTATTTACAGGGAGTCCCAGGAGGGGTGTATCTGCACTTACAGGGAATCCCGGGGGGGGAGTGTGTCAGCATTTACAGTGAGTACTGGGGGGAATGTGTCAGTATTTACAGGGAGTTCAGGGGGAAGGGTGTCAGTATTTACAGGGAGTCCCAGGGGGGAGTGTGTCTGTACTTACAGGGAGCTACGGGGGGGTGTGTGTCTGTATTTACAGGTGTCCCGGGGGGTGGTGTGTCATTATTTACAGGGAGTCCCAGTGGGTGTGTGTCGGTATTTACAGGGAGACCCGGGGGTGGAGTGTGTCAGTATTTACGGGAAGTCCGGGGGGGATGGTGTCAGTATTTACATGGAGTCCCGGGGGGAGTGTGTCAGTATTTACAGGGAGTCCTGGGTTGAGTCTGTCAGTATTTACAGGGAGTCCCGGGGGGGGAGTGTGGCAGTATTTGCAGCGAGTCCCGGGGGGAGTGTGTCAGTATTTACAGGGTGTCCCGGGGCGAGTGTGTCATTATTTACAGGGAGTCCTGGGCGGCAGTGTGTCTGTATTTACAGGAACTCCCGGGAGGTGTGTGTCAGTATTTACAGGGAGTCCCGGGGGTGGAGTGTGTCAGTATTTACAGGGAGTCCCGGGGGGAGTGTGTCAGTATTTACAGCGAGTACTGTGGGTAATGTGTCACTATTTACAGGGAGTCCCGGGGGGAGTGTGTCAGTATTTACAGGGAGTCCCGGGGGGAGTGTGTGAGTATTTACAGCGAGTCCCGGGGGGAGTGTGTCAGTATTTACAGGGTTTCCCGGAGGGGGAGTTTATCAGTATTTACAGGGAGTCCCGGTGGGCAGTGTGTCAGTATTTACAGGGAGTCCCGGGGGGTAGTGTGTCAGTATTTACAGGGAGTCCCGGGGGGAGTGTGTCAGTATTTACAGGGTGTCCAGGGTCGGGGAGTGTGTCAGTATTTACAGCGAGTACTGGGGGGGAATGTGTCAGTATTTACAGGGAGTCCCGGGGGGAGTGTGTCAGTATTTACAGGGAATCCCGGGGGGAGTGTGTCAGTATTTACAGGGTGTCCCGGAGGGGGACTGTATCAGTATTTACAGGGAGTTCCGGGGGGCAGTGTGTCAGTATTTGCAGGGATTCCCGGGGGGAGTGTGTCACAATTTACAGGGAGTCCTGGGCGGCAGTGTGTCTGTATTTACAGGGAGTCCCGGGTGGAGTGTGTCAGTACTTACAGGGAGTCCCGGGTGGGGAGTGTGTCAGTAGTTACAGGGAGTCCCGGGTGGGGAGTGTGTCAGTATTTACAGGGTGTCCCGGGGGGAGTGTGTCAGTATTTACAGGGAGTCCCGGGTGAGGAGTGTGTCAGTATTTACAGCGAGTCCCGGGTCGGGGAGTCTGTCAGTATTTACAGGGTGTCCCAGGGGGAGTGTGTCAGTATTTACAGGTAGTCCCAGGGGGGAGTGTGTCACTATTTACAGGGAGTCCCGGGGGGAGTGTGTCAGTAGTTACAGGGACTCCCGGGTGGGGAGTGTGTCAGTATTTACAGGGTGTCCCAGGGGGGTGTGTGTCAGTATTTACAGGTAGTCCCGGGGGGGAAGTGTGTCAGCATTTACAGGGAGTCCCAGCGGGGAGTGTGTCAGTATTTACAGGCAGACCCGGGTTGGGGAGTGTGTCAGTATTTACAGGGACTCCCTGGGGGGGGAGTGTGTCAGTATTTACAGGGAGTCCTGGGGGTGCAGTGTGTCAGTATTTACAGAGAGTCCCGGGGGTAGAGTGTGTCAGTAGTTACAGACTGGCCCGGGGGGAGTGTGTCATTATTTACAGGGAGTCCCAGGAGGGGTGTATCTGCACTTACAGGGAATCCCGGGGGGGGAGTGTGTCAGCATTTACAGTGAGTACTGGGGGGAATGTGTCAGTATTTACAGGGAGTTCAGGGGGAAGGGTGTCAGTATTTACAGGGAGTCCCAGGGGGGAGTGTGTCTGTACTTACAGGGAGCTACGGGGGGGTGTGTGTCTGTATTTACAGGTGTCCCGGGGGGTGGTGTGTCATTATTTACAGGGAGTCCCAGGGTGTGTGTGTCGGTATTTACAGGGAGACCCGGGGGTGGAGTGTGTCAGTATTTACGGGAAGTCCGGGGGGGATGGTGTCAGTATTTACATGGAGTCCCGGGGGGAGTGTGTCAGTATTTACAGGGAGTCCTGGGTTGAGTCTGTCAGTATTTACAGGGAGTCCCGGGGGGGGAGTGTGGCAGTATTTGCAGCGAGTCCCGGGGGGAGTGTGTCAGTATTTACAGGGTGTCCCGGGGCGAGTGTGTCATTATTTACAGGGAGTCCTGGGCGGCAGTGTGTCTGTATTTACAGGAACTCCCGGGAGGTGTGTGTCAGTATTTACAGGGAGTCCCGGGGGTGGAGTGTGTCAGTATTTACAGGGAGTCCCGGGGGGAGTGTGTCAGTATTTACAGCGAGTACTGTGGGTAATGTGTCACTATTTACAGGGAGTCCCGGGGGGAGTGTGTCAGTATTTACAGGGAGTCCCGGGGGGAGTGTGTCAGTATTTACAGGGAGTCCCGGGGGGAGTGTGTGAGTATTTACAGCGAGTCCCGGGGGGAGTGTGTCAGTATTTACAGGGTTTCCCGGAGGGGGAGTTTATCAGTATTTACAGGGAGTCCCGGTGGGCAGTGTGTCAGTATTTACAGGGAGTCCCGGGGGGTAGTGTGTCAGTATTTACAGGGAGTCCCGGGGGGAGTGTGTCAGTATTTACAGGGTGTCCAGGGTCGGGGAGTGTGTCAGTATTTACAGCGAGTACTGGGGGGGAATGTGTCAGTATTTACAGGGAGTCCCGGGGGGAGTGTGTCAGTATTTACAGGGTGTCCCGGAGGGGGACTGTATCAGTATTTACAGGGAGTTCCGGGGGGCAGTGTGTCAGTATTTACAGAGAGTCCCGGGGGTAGAGTGTGTCAGTATTTACAGGGAGTCCGGGGGGGAGTGTGTCAGTATTTACAGGGAGTCCCGGGTCGGGGAGTGTGTCAGTATTTACAGAGAGTACTGGGGGGAATGTGTCAGTATTTACAGCGAGTCCCGGGGGGGGAGTGTGTCAGTATTTTCAGGGAGTCCCGGGGGCAGTGTGTCAGTATTTACAGTGTGTCCCGGGGGGGTGGTGTGTCTGCACTTACAGGGAATCCCGGGGGGCAGTGTGTCTGTATTTACAGGGAGTCCCGGGGGGAGTGTGTCAGTATTTACAGGGAGTCCCGGGTGGGGAGTGTGTCAGTAGTTACAGGGAGTCCCGGGTGGGGAGTGTGTCAGTATTTACAGGGAGTCCCGGGGGAGTGTGTCAGTATTTACAGGGAGTCCCGGGGGGAGTGTGTCAGTATTTACAGTGAGTCCTGGGGGGAGTGTAACAGTATTTACAGGGTGTCCCGGGGGGAGTGTGTCAGCATTTACCCGGTTTGCCTGGTGGGGAGTGTGTCAGTATTTACAGTGAGTCCCGGGGGGAGTGTATCAGTATTTACAGTGACTCCCGGCGGGAGTGTGTCAGTATTTACAGGGTTTGCCTGGCGGGGAGTGTGCAGGATTTGAATGTGGCGATATTTGATGCTGTCAGCATTGGGAGATGTATTTTTGAGTGTTCGAGTGTGTTGATGTTTGAGTGTGTCAGTATTTGGATGTGCCTGTGTTTGCTTGGTTTGGTATTTGTGTGTGTTTGTGTTGAGTGTGTCAGTGTGTGAATATGTCAGTGTTGAGTGTATCTGTAATTGATTGTGTCAAAGTGTGTGTGTCATCGAGTATGTCTTTAAGTGTATCTTTATTTGATTATGTCACTGTTTAACTGTGTTGGAGGTTGAGAGTGTGATGTTTGAGTGTGTTAGTGTGTGTGGGTGTTTCAGTGTGTCAGTGTTTGAGTGTGTTAGCATGCGATTGTGTTGGTGTTTCAGTATGTTGGTTTTTGAGTGTGTTGGTGTTTGAGTGTCGCTGTATGTGTGTGTCTGTGCTTGAGTGAGTTGGTGTTTGAGTGTGACAGTGTGTGTGTGTCAGTGTTGAGTCTGTCGGTGTGTGAGTGTGTCAGTTAGTGTGTGCCAGTGTTTGTGTGGTGGTGTGTGGTTTGGTGTGTGTCTCGGTGTTTGAGTGTGCCAATATTTGGGTGTGTCCATATTTGATTGTGTCAGTATTTGAGTGGGTCTTTATTGATTTGGGAGGCATCACAAAGGGGAAAACTGAAATAACAGAGTCTTGTTCCTTGGTCTTCAGTATCCATTTCAACATCTTGTGCCTTCTCCAAAACGAAATGCTGTCAGAAGGTGGGTGCCCTACCAACTGCTCACAATAATCTCTCAGACAGGCATTAGTAGCTCCAGATGCCCTCAGTAACCTCTCCATGTTTTAGTAGTTCCAGATGCCCTCAGTAACCTCTCCATGTTTTAGTAGCTCCAGATGCCCTCAGTAACCTCTCCATATTTTAATACCTCCAGATGCCCTTAGGAACCTCTCCATATTTTAAAAGCTCCAGATGCCCTCAGTAACCTCTCCATGTTTTAATACCTCCAGATGACCTCAGGAACCTCTCCATATTTTAAAAGCTCCAGATGCCCTCAGTAACCTCTCCATATTTTAATACCTCCAGGTGCCCTCAGGAACCTCTCCATATTTTAAAAGCTCCAGATGCCCTCAGTAACCTCTCCATATTTTAATACCTCCAGATGCCCTCAGGAACCTCTCCATATTTTAAAAGCTCCAGATGCCCTCAGTAACCTCTCCATATTTTAATACCTCCAGATGCCCTCATTAACCTCTCCATATTTTAATACTTCCAGATGCCCTCAGGAACCTCTCCATATTTTAAAAGCTCCAGATGCTCTCAGTAACCTCTCCATATTTTAAAAGCTCCAGATGCCCTCAGTAACCTCTCCATATTTTAAAAGCTCCAGATGTCGACAGTAACCTCTCCATATTTTAAAAGCTCCAGATGCCGACAGTAACCTCTACATATTTTAAAAGCTCCAGATGCCCTCAGTAACCTCTCCATATTTAAGGCCAGCAGCAGACTTTTCACCCCATCCTGACACCCCATTGGTGGACTTTTAAGAATGGACAATAGACCAGCCAGAAGGAGCTAAAGTGCGAGCAATTGGGGCCTGGGGAGGGGAAGGGTTAATGTGTAGCACGAGCTCTTTGGGGGATGCTCCATCTCTCTCTGTACACCTGCAGATGCTGTCACATCCTGTTTGAGGGTCACTGTGTTGAGGAGGGTGCACCCAGGGTAGGCAGTGGGGATTGGGGGCAGGGTGAGCAAAACGTGCACAGCTTCTGCAGTTGAACAGGAACCTGGACAGGAAGCAGCTGCTGAACATGTCTGTCATCTGCCTCCAGGTGCATCCTGGGACTCATTGCTGCCTGTTTTTGAAACAACTGAATTTTATTGGAACGGCTGTGATCATAAACAGCTATAAATCCCTTCCTATGTTAATTGTTCTTGGCTAACAACCCAAAACATGACTGTCCTGCAACTCTGATGCTGCCTGACCTGCTGCGTTCCTCCGGCTCCACACTGTGTTGAAGTAACCTGGGAGTTTCCACATAAAACTTCCACTGACCAACCTGCCCTGCCATGGGTCTATTTATTAAACAGTAATTCATACTAAACAATAAAGACTGACTAGATTTTGATCAATGACTGCTTCGTTTCTGCTGATGTTCACAGGGAGGTGAACAAAATTGTTTTACTTATTATTAGTTTAAAATGACATCATGGTCGGCATAGATATGGTGGGCTGAAGGACCTGTTTCTGTGCTGTACTGTGCAATGTTCTACATCTGAAGGCCTCAGATTTTAGTTTACTGATCAACTTAGAACTTTCTTGTTTTACTCTTCCTTGCTATTTGATTGTAACTCTATCCTCTGGCTTTGATTGGTTGATTGATTGAACACTGATTATAATTATGTGATGAAGCACAAGATCAAATTCAGTTTTTCATATCTGCACTAATTAATTAATCAATTTCAAATTACTTTATATTTTCTTGACTCAGATATAATTAAAAACATACCAGAAAAGGATTCCTTCCCCTATAATATCTTTTTGCTTTGCGGCAGCCCTATCCCCTGTCCTCACCCTGACTCCTGCTCCCAGCCTTTTCAAACCTCAAATTAAAATACTTAATTTTAACCTAGAATCCTGGTTTCAAAGGAAAACAAAATAGTCATCAACTAATTTCTTATGTGTTTTCATATGGCATCACACTTTATCAATTTGGGTGGCATGATGACTCAGTGATTAGCACTGATGCCGCACAGCACCAGGAACCTGGGTTTAATTCCAGCCTCAAGCAACCATTTGTATGGAGTTTATACATTCTGTGTGGATTTCCTCCAGAGTGTTCTGGTTTCCTCTCAGAGTCCAAAGATGTACAGCCTCGGTTGATTAACCATGGGAAAATGCAGTGTAATAGGGTGGGGTTGGTGATTCTGAGAGGGATGCTCTTCAGAGGGTTGGTGTGAACTCAATGGGCTGAATGGCCTACTCCCACATGATAGGAATTCTACAAGTTCTTTTTCTACTAGCTCCACTGTCTCCGCCCGACTCATAAGCACTAGTTTTGACTGTGTAACTCTGATACTCTTCCCTGGCAGGCTTACTCTGTCTCCCACCAACTCTCTTCTACTCTTTTAACTGTAGGCTTCTGACACTGAGTCTCACTGTAGATTGCTGTCCTTACATTTTTACAAGGAGCCCGTGACTGAGACTTCACTCATCTGCATACATTCTATGGTCTTCCTGAGCTTCCAGCATTTTGTTTTCATTTCAGGTTTTTGCTCACTTCAACACTTTATAACTTATTGAATATTATTTGACTGGAAGTAAAGCACTAAATTACATGTACATCATCATTTTACACAGGTTATCTCCTTGGAGCAGGGGATGGCTCAATTGCTAAGATGTCTGCCTCTGGAGGTTGTGGGCTCAAGCCCCATTGTAAGGACATGAGCAAAAACTGAAAGTGGACACTTGTGGCTGAGTGATGTGGGGGACATATCAGAAGTGCCACTTTTCAAATGAGGTGTACTCAGAGAGTAGTAAGGGAATGGAACCCTTTGCCTGCAACGGTAGTAGATTTGCCAACTTTAGGTACATTTAAGTTGTCATTGGATAAGTATATGGACGTACATGGAATAGTGTAGGTTAGATGGGCTTCAAATTGGTATGACAGGTCGGCACAACATCGAGGGCTGAAGGGCCTGTACTGTGCTGTAATGTTCTATGTTCTATGTTCTATGTTCTTAACCTCTCGTGAATCGATTTTGGGGCCGGGACCTGAAAGGCTCATCTCTTTCAGAGTCGGGATGTGTTTGCGACCCGTTACATTCCCAGAATCCAAGCTGCCAGGAACATCCCAATTTATTCCCCTCGCTGCTTGTGAATGCCGGAGCTGGGAGTGGGGGTTGTGGAGGAGAGGGGTGGGTTGGATGGGAGGGGACGGGTTAGGGGGTCAGTCACTGCTGGGGTTCCCTGCAATCCTCCGTTAGCAGAAAGAATTTAACTTCGCATATCGCCTGTCCCATCCCTCGTTTTTTCCTGTGGCCGCTGGGTTGCTTTCAAAGAGCGGTCGCTTGCAGTTCCAGTCTGGGGTTTGGGGATTGGTGTAGATAGTGTAGGAATTCCCTTCCTTAAATAGAGTAGAAGTGTGTATTTAAGGATATTTGTAAGGCAGTAGTAGACAGATTCTTGATGGACAAAAGGGATATGTGGGAATGTAGAGGTGAGGTTAGCCATTGTCTTAATGAATGGTGGAATAGGCTAGAAAGGCCGAATGGTCTACTCTTGTCCTTGTTCATATTTATTTTCAATGACAAGGATTGATTGGCCAAGATTCTGGGGAGAAGTGTCCCTGCTTTTATTTTCCCAAGGGTCCTGAATGGTTTGGAAGGATATGCACCAAATGTTGGCAAGAAGGACTAGGTTCTTATAGGGTATCTGGTCAGAATGGACAAGTTGGGCCGAAGGGTCTTTTTCCGCGCTGTACATCTCTATGATTCTATCATAGATGCGTCTTTTATACTGACTAACTAGTGTGGACACTGTAGATTCATCTTGGACTCTCTGCACAACCAGTTCTTAAACCTTTCTCTCTCTCTGGCTGTGGGTTTAAGTGGCAAGCCCTCGAGCATCTGAGTCAGAGGTTTGTGGACCCAGGAAAGCATGAGCACAAAAGCCAGGCTGACCCTCAAGTGCAGTACTGGGGGACCACTATAATGTCAGAGGTAGCTCTTTTTGATCAGATGTGGACCCCGTACAGCATCTGCTCTGCCTTTACAAATAACAGGATGTTCTGTATTAACAGTCAGGTATTGTCAGATAGTCTTGACTGAACAGAAAACACAAATGGGAATTTCTGTAAGAGAGGGGCAAGTGAACAGTGGCAGTTCTCAAAGTTATGCCTTGCAACCTTGTGACAATTGGATGGAGGCAGGGACCTGAGTTAATTATACAATCAGCTTGGTAGAGGTGATGTCCTTGTGGTTTTAGCATTGGACTATTAATCCAGAAACCCAGGAAATATCCTGGGTAATCCCATGTTCAAATCCCACCAAAATAGCTGACAGAATGTGAATTCAATAAAAATCCAGGAGGAGATTCCGATGATGACTTTGCACTGATTTTTGTGGGGCTCACTAATTCCCTTTAAAGAAGGGAACTGCTGTGCTAACACAGCATTCTGTTTGACTCTTATGGGCTGTCTGGACAATAAACACTGGCCTAGCCAATGTTATCATGAATGTCCCATGAATGAGTTAAAAAGTTAAAGTCTCCTTTCGTCACTGCTTGTTCAGCAGACATCAGAACCAATTTTTTAAAAAAGCTATTATTTATTCTCGAGATGTGGGCTTCACCAGGTTGGGTCAATCTTTGTTAACTGTCCCTACCTGCCCTTGAGAAGGTGGTGGTGAGCTGGCTTCTTGAACCACTGCAGTCCATGAGGCACAGGGCCACCCTGGTGTTGTTGGGGAGGCAGTTCTGGGATTTTGAACAAACGACAGTGAAAGAATGAATAATATTGGTGTGAGTTTGCCTCCAACAGAGTATTAATCTAGTCTGTCAATACTTACGTCATCTCCTGTAATATAAGAAACTGGACATAGATAATGTGGTATTGAAGGCTCCAACAGATAGTTAATACAACTCACTAGTAGCCAAAACATGCCTCAGGCACATTAGTATCTGGGCTAATATTAAGCTATTAATTACAATAGAAGATCATGCCTCCTGTAGAGTGTCAAGCTTCAAGTGATTCCGAGGTACTATGGAGTATGAGACATTTATACCCTCAGATGGCTTTCTATGATATAATGATGAAATCTCGAGCATATTTTTACAGATGTCCTGGCCTGCAAACCAAGGATCGTAATGTGACAGGTATATTTCCAAGTGAAGATGGTGAATGGCTTGGTGAGGAACTTGGAAAGGGGTGGTGTTCCCATGTATCTGTTGCCCTTGTCCTTCTAGATGGCAGAGATAATGGGTCTGAAAGGTGCTGTTTAAGGACCCTGAGTGAATTTCTGCAGTGCATGTTGTAGATGGTATACACTGCACAGCATCGGTGGCGGAGGGAGTGAATATTTGTGGAGGTGGTGCCAATCAAGCGGCTGCTCCTGGATGGTGTCAAGCTTCTTGAGTGTTGTTGGGGCTGCACCCGTCCAGGGCAAGTGGGGATACACTCCTGACTTGTGACATCACTGACATCTGAGTTGTGTGACTTTGTGGGTCAATCTAACGGCATTATGGGTCTACCCACAGTCCATGGACTGCAGCATTTCAAGAAGGCAGCTCACCACCACCTTCTCAAGGGGCAGCTAGTGTCAGGCTATAAAGGCTGGACCCAGCCAGTGATGCCCACATCCCAGAAATGAATGGAGGGAAAGTGGTGTGAAGCAGAGAGGCCTGTCAGAGGGGGTGGGTTCTGTGGGAGTTGAGCCTGTTGGTCTGCTTCCTTTAAAACCGTCACCAGAGATCACTAAAGAAGAGAACACTAGGGGAGTAGGCACCATAATTGTGCAGCCCAGCCTTTCTACAGGCTTTGGGAGACATTTTGAAGCAGAAACACTCCCTCGCCAGCGGGTGAAGGAATCTGAAGCAGTGTTTATTATTTCCTGACTGAAGGGAGGATGTGCTTGCTGAGTGTACACAGCCGACAACCACTGATGCTCCACGTTGACGACCGTCGCGCTGGGAACTGCTGTCAACACAGCTCCAGTTGGATTTTCCACTGGCCCTTACCAAGTGTTTTGACTCTGTGGCGTTTGGCTTGGATGACAATCCCAGTCTCGCCATGGGTTCGGCTGTAATGAGCGAGCCAGCTCAAAACAAAACTGATTGTTTTTAAAAAGGAATACTTCTGCTGCAAAAAGGAAGCCTGTTCTCCCCGAGAGAGATGTTCAGCCTTGAACAGGAACAGCCATGGGAAAATCAGCTCCCCTTTCTGGAAGCATGGAATAGTACAAGACAGAAAGAGGCTGTTCAGCGCCATCGAGGCTGGGCTAGCCTTTTTCAAACAACAATCCATTTAGTCCTCCTCCCCTGCCCTTCTCTCTACTGGGACAGATGGTGGCACAGTGGTGATGTCACAGTGCTAGCAATCAGACACCTAGTGGAGAGAGCAGGAACAGGGCACCAAGATGGATGGTCAGCCATAATCATGTTGAATGGCAGACAGGCTCGATTGGCCTCCCCCTGCTCCTACATTCTACATTTTTGTGCTCGTTGGCATTAGAATTCTAGCACAGGAGTTGGGGGGGATTTAAAATGACAGAATCCTTAGAGTGTGGAAAGAGGCCATTCACCCAGACTCTAGTCCCCCTATCCTATCCCTGTAACCCTGCATTTCCCCATAGCCAACAAACCAGAGCAAATTCCAAACAGACAGTTGCCTGAGGCTGGAATTGAACCTGAGTCCCATGCATTGATGATGCATCAGTGCTAGCCATGGAGCCGCCCGCACTTAGCCTGTGAACAAGGAGCAGCAGTAGGCCATTCAGCCCCTCGATTCTCATCCCAAAGATGATGGCTGATCTGATTGTAGCTCCAAATCTGCACACCCGTCTTTGCTGAACAAGAATCTCTCTGCTGCCAGCAAAAATAAGCTTAAAAAATACATAGAGGACTCTGATCCGACTAATTTGGGAAGAAGCTGAATTCTAAACACTGAATAAAAATCACCTAATCTCTGTGCTAACTTGACAACCCTTGGGCAACAGTGACCCCTAGTTTTAGAAGAGTATAATTTCTGGGCTTGAACTCCCTCGAAGATGTGAGAATCTTTAGCGACTGTTATCATTATCCCATAATAGCCTTTCACAACATAACCTCCACTCATTGCTCTCTCTCCCTCTGTATGTTTAACGATGATTTATTAGTGACTGCTTGTATAACTGTAGGTTTTTGGCTCAGAAGACATCAACGTCATCTGCAAAAACGCCACTGACTTCAAGCTTTACTTGTCCAAGAATGTTTGTTCCAACAAAAAGTCTCCATTGTACAGAAGTGAGACAACATTGTTCCTGCTCCAACAGGAAGACACTGCTTTTTCTTTGTTTTGCAGATATTGTTAAATGTCGACTTTTGGTGGAATCCCTCTGAGAATCTGCAAACGCCTTTTTAATGAGGTGCGAGTTTCCACTCTGCATTGACGTGGCACCCCCACTGCAGCAGGGAATGGAGAACCAGCCTCTGAGCGTGTGTCTCTCTCCCTCTCGTCCACTCCTCCAGGAATTCCATCCTGCCTAAACTCCTCACACAAAACACTGTCACCAAGCTTTCTTGTCAGCATCCCCCAATATCTCCGATGAGACCCCAGGTCAGATTTTATTTACAAAATCCAGAGGCTGTTTTAGCCACACCAAGGGTGCTGTATAAAATTTTGAATAAACCCATTGGACTATAACCTGGTGTTGTGTGACTACTGACTATATAAATGCACATTGCTGTTGTTGGTGGCGGTATCTCAGGTGAAGCACAGTGTCATTTGTCTCCCGCTCCGAGCTTCAAGCTTATCGATGCAAAGGAGCAAGAGACGAAAGGAGTAAACACAGATAAGGCTGGAGAAACTCAGCGAGGACTGGGAGCAGCTGTGGAGACAGAGAGAAAGCAGCCTTGACGTTTCAGGTCTGAAGCAGAGTCAGGCCACACTTTTTTCACTCTCTCTCTCCACAGATGCTGCCAGACTTTGCTGAGTTTCTCCAGCAATTTTGGGTCCTTACATTTCTGGGTCTGTTTTGTAAATAGAACATAGAACAGCACAGGGCAGAAACAGGCCCTTTAGCTCACTATGTCTGTGCCAACCATGATGCCATTCTAAACTAAACCCCTCTGCCTGCACATCGTCATTCTCCCTCTATTCGCTGCCTGACCAAATACTCCTTAAATATTGCCATTGTATCTGCTTCTATCCCCTGGCAGCACATTGCTCTCTATAAAAAAACCTACCTCAAGCATACCCCTTAAACTATTCCCCTTTCCCCTTAAACCTATGCCCCCTATAGTATTTGACATTTCCACCCTGGGAAAAAGACTCTGACTATCCTTTCTGTCCATGCCCTTCACAACTTTATATACTTCTATCAGCCCACACACACAGCCTCAAACACTCTAGTGAAAACAATCTAAGCAAAAACTATCCTGCATGAATGTATAGCTTTACTCTGTTTTCTCTCTCAGGGATGCTGCCTGGCCTGCTAAGTTTTTCCAGTTTCTTTTGTTTCAGATTTCCAACCTCCACAGTATTTTACTTTCGTTGTACATAAAAGAAAGAGGAATACTATTGTATTTTTACCTCCTTTTCTCTCTCTGTCTCATCTCAAAAAAGTTGAATACATGTACAAACAGATTCAAGAACAGCTTCCTCTGTGCAGTTATGAGACTTTTGAATGGACCTCTTTAATGTTACTGTTGATCTCTCTCTGCATTTCTTGATAGCTATAACACTGAATTCTGCATTCTGTTCTGTCACCCTGACGTACTTGTATAGTGCAATTTGCCTGTAAAACATGTAAGACAACACCTCTCACTGCACCTAGGTATATGGGACAGTAATAAATCAAATCAAATTAAACCCCTTTCCTTGCTCTGAATGCAAGGTTCCACCAGGCCAAAACATTTTATCCCTGTTCCACATGTTAGCCACAGCATTGACAAAGGTGCTGAGGCCAGTTCTCACTGTCTACACAGTAGGTCAGCTCAGTAAAACCCAGCACCCAGAGACACAGTTCAGTATGATTTGATCACACTCTGGGTGCTGTATTTACTCCTTAAACTATTGAGCAGGGGGTTGTCCCAAATGGTGGCAATGATATTGAATGAATACTCATATCTTTCTCCCTTAGGTTCCTCTCTAAACACTTCCTTATTTTATGGATGTGTCGGTCTGGGCTACAGCTGAGATCCAGTTATCCACCATCCCGGTTTCCCAACAGTTGCCAAAGTGGACACTCATACACAAGGGGTTTGGTGCCAATAATTTTCCTAATAAACATCGGATTACAGCTAGTCCATGCTGGGCTTTATGTTCAATGTGAGTATTGCCCACCACCTCACCTCACTCCATCAACAGATGCATTTATTCCCCATTCTATTTCCATGGGCTGGCCTAGTTTTACTTTCAACGCACCCACTCCCTTGAGTGAATTTGTTTTATTTTGTCTGAAATTGTTAACTTTGTTGGTGACTGACGTATATTTATGGCCCTGAGTTGTAGTCTGGTTGCAAACAGAAGCATTCTCTCTACGTCTAACTTTTCAAACTCTTTCTTAATCTTGAAGCCCTCTGTCAGGTAACACTACTTTTCGGTTCAACTGCTTGAAGATTCCTGACTGTTATAACCTCACTATTCTGGTATCTTTCCAGTAAGTCGTCCCAATTTATTTTCTTCTTAACCCTCCTAATATTCAAATACACAGCCCACATGTGTTTCTTCCACGAGGCATCCTGACTGCATTGAAGTTAAGATGCATCCCATCAGATTTCCTCCTGCATTCCAAAGATGTGCAGGTCAGGGTGGATTGGCAGTGGTAAATTATCTGTCATGTCCAGCGATGTGCGAGCTAGGTGGGTTAGTCATGGGAAATGCAGGATCACAGGGCTAGGATAGGGGTTTGTGTCTGGGTAGAATGTTCTTCAGACAGTCAGTGCTGACTCAATGGGCCAAATGGCCTATTTCCATACTGTAGGGATTCCACAATTCAAAAGGTTGGACATTCCCAGGATTTAGAAGTTCCTTAACTCCCTCAGTGTCATTACCCTTTCACAATTATCAGCTTACTCAAACACAGCACAGTAAGAGGAAGGGACTGGAAATATTAACACCGTATTCCCTCTCTCCACAGATGCTGCTGGACTTCTTGAGTTTATCCAACGATTTCGGTTTTGTTTCAGACTTCCAGTAGTTCTTTGTTTTATGAATTCCTGATCTTTTCATCTCTGGTGGTATCTTTGGCTTTGCCCAATCAGCCCTGGGCTTCCGAATAGAAAAGCTGGACACTTGGGATGTCTCGGACCTCCTCATTATCTTCCAGACTTGAGCAAGCAAGTACATGACTGTTCTTTGACTGCGTTTCACAATTACCCAGTGGGAGAAAGTGATTAGATATCTAAGTCCTATTTATTTTGAAATAACCCACCACCAACCCCTCTCCACTCACCGTCTCCATTACCTTCAGTTCCAGTATTTCGAAGAGGAAGCAATGAGAAATAAAAGCTCCTTTTCTTTGTCCTGAGGGCGTGAATCAGCTGAGTAATATCTTCCTGAACATAGTCTTCAGACACAGCTTGACCAGCGGAAGTTAGGGGTTTCCTTCCATTATTATTTCATTTTATGGAGAGAACGGAATCTTTGCGTGCAGCATCTGTGCTTAGAAACAACAAAAAAAACACAAGATTGTTAGTGATTGAGTTTAACCTTCCAAGAGAGCATCAAATCCACATAGAAGTCCTTTCAATATTCCAAGATTGGTATTAACTCTTGCCTATCCTTGATGGACTGTACTCACCTTCAATTGACATGTCAGAGGCTGATGAATTTTTATTTATTCCTCACTCAGGAATGGGGCTGGGCCCAGCATTTATTGTCCTTCTCAGTTGCCCTTGAGAAGGTAGTGGTGAGCTGCCATCTTGAACCACTGCTGCAATCCATGTGCTGTAGGTGGACCCATAATGCACTTAAGGAGGGAATTCTGGGATTTTAGTTCTATGACCCTGAAGGAACAGCGATATATTTCCAAGTCAGGATGGCTGGGAGGCTAACTTGCAACATTGCCCTGTACCTGCTGCCCTTGTCCTTCTGGATGGCAGAACTTGTAGGTTTGGAAGGCGCTGTCTAAGGACCTAGGCTCATTTCTCCACCTCAAAGTAGATTTCTGTGATATAAAATTGAATGGAAACTGATTGTTCAGCCCAACTACTCCATGCTATCTTTTTTAACAATTTACCTATTTGGATATGTCACGACACAACTCTGGCGTCAGTGGGACTTGAACTTGTACCTTCTAGCCCAGAGGTAGGAGCACTACCCTACCAGTTTGAGTATTTTATGTAAATCTCCTGTCACCCTATGAAATTGACCTCATTGGTTTGACCTCTGCTCCTTCCTCCCTTTATTCGTGCCCCATTAAATGTAATATTTTTGCCTCAGAAGCCAAAAGCTCAATGAAAACAGTCAGCTTTAAGGAGTGACTGAAAGGAGGAAAGGGATTTGGGGAGGTTTAGGGATGAGGTTCCAGAGTTTATGGACTTGGAAACTGCAGTCAAGCACCGATGGATGAGCGAAGAAAATCGGGAATGAACAGAATTAATGGAGCACTAACATTCTGAGGGGTTTTAATATTTCTTCATGGGATGTAGGTGTCATTCACTGGGTCAGTATTTACAGCCCATCCCACATTGAGACGTTGATGGAAAGCTGAAGTCTTGAGCTGCTACATAGTGTACGTAGACTTTGGGAGGGATTTCCAGAATTTTGGCCCAGCGATCCTGAAGGAACGGTGATTTATTTCCAATTCAGGATGGTGAGTGGAGGATGATATAATTTGCCATTTGAGAACTGCAGACAAACCTCCAACTGAACTTGTACAAGAGTTTTGTATCAGAGATAATGGGAACTGCAGACGCTGGAGAATCCAAGATAATAAAGTGTGAAGCTGGATGAACACAGCAGGTCAAGCAGCATCTCAGGAGCACAAAAACTGACGTTTCGGGCCTAGACCCTTCATCAGAGAGGGGGATGGGGTGAGGGTTCTGGAATAAATAGGGAGAGAGGGGGAGGTGGACCGAAGATGGAGAGAAAAGAAGATAGGTGGAGAGGAGAATATAGGTGGGGAGGTAGGGAGGGGATAGGTCAGTCCAGGGAAGACGGACAGGTCAAGGAGGTGGGATGAGGTTAGTAGGTAGGAAATGGAGGTGCGGCTTGAGGTGGGAGGAAGGGATGGGTGAGAGGAAGAACAGGTTAGGGAGGCAGAGACAGGTTGGACTGGTTTTGGGATGCAGTGGGTGGAGGGGAAGAGCTGGACTGGTTGTGTGGTGCAATGGGGGGAGGGGACGAACTGGGCTGGTTTTGGGATGCGGTGGGGGAAGGGGAGATTTTGAAGCTGGTGAAGTCCACATTGATATCATTGGGCTGCAGGGAAACCAAGCGGAGGCTTGGGGACCGCTTTGCAGAACACCTCCGCTCGGTTCGCAATAAACAACTGCACCTCCCAGTCGCAAACCATTTCCACTCCCCCTCCCATTCTTTAGATGACATGTCCATCATGGGCCTCCTGCACTGCCACAATGATGCCACCCGAAGGTTGCAGGAACAGCAACTCATATTCCGCCTGGGAACCCTGCAGCCCAATGGTATCAATGTGGACTTCACCAGCTTCAAAATCTCCCCTTCCCCCACCGCATTCCAAAACCAGCCCAGATCGTCCCCTCCCCCCCACTGCACCACACAACCAGCCCAGCTCTTCCCCTCCACCCACTGCATCCCAAAACCAGCCCAGCCTGTCTCTGCCTCCCTAACCTGTTCTTCCTCTCACCCATCCCTTCCACCCACCCCAAGCCGCACCTCCATTTCCTACCTACTAACCTCATCCCACCTCCTTGACCTGTCCGTCTTCCCTGGACTGACCTATCCCCTCCCTACCTCCCCACCTATACTCTCCTCTCCACCTATCTTCTTTTCTCTCCATCTTTGGTCCGCCTCCCCCTCTCTCCCTATTTATTCCAGAACCCTCACCCCATCCCTCTCTCTGATGAAGGGTCTAGGCCTGAAACGTCAGCTTTTGTGCTCCTGAGATGCTGCTTGGCCTGCTGTGTTCATCCAGCCTCACATTTTATTATCTTGTACAAGAGTTTTGTCTGAATTCATCTTTCTCTAGACCATGGACACTGCACTGACCTGGATGGCCCAATGTTAAGGCTGGTGCCCTTATGAATAAAGCTGGGCATTGAAGTTCTCTAACCTTCGATGGAATTGGCAACAGACAATAGGAGTAGGCCATTCGGCCCTTCGAGCCTGCACCACCATTCATTATGATCATGGCTGATCATCCACAATCAGTATCCTGTTCCTGCCTTATTCCCATAACCCTTGATTCCACTATCTTTAAGAGCTCCATCCATCTCTTTCTTGAAAGTATCCAGAGAGTTGGCCTCCACTGCCTTCTGGGGAAGAGCATTCCATATATCCACCACTCTCTGGGTGAAGAAGTTTTTCCTCAACTCTGTTCTAAATGGCCTACCCCTTATTTTTAAACTGTGTCCTCTGGTTCTGGACTCACCCATCAGTGGAAACATGCTTCCTGCCTCCAGATTGTCCAATCCCTTAATAATCTTATATGTCTCAATCAGATCCCCTCTCATCCTTCTAAACTCAAGTATATACAAGCCCAGTCACTCCAATCTTTCAACATATGATAGTCCCGCCATTCCGGGAATTAACCTCGTGAACCTACGCTGCACTCACTCAATAGCAAGAATGTCCGTCCTCCAATTTGTAGACCAAAACTGCACACAATACTCCAGGTGCGGTCTCACCAATTGGGCCCAAACAGGCGAGTGTATCCTGCCCAGAGGCAGATGGACCCTCCTCTGATCATACAGGGCTGAGGGTGAGGAAAGGCTGGCAGGGTGAGGGTAGAAGCACTGACCACCTCTGGGGCGTCCTGTACCCAGTTCCTCCTCCAGCTGGGTGCCAACTTGACACCATCCTGTTTCCTTGTGAGGAAGTGGCCCCTGGAGTGAGGTCAGTGTCTATTCCCACCCCCCTGCATGTAGGCACTGCATTTGGAGTCCTCCAACACCTGAGTCAGTTTGCCCAGTGCGTCCGACAAACCTGCATGGTCACACTTTTCAAAATTGCCAACACTACGGGGATCATCCTCTTCCTGAAATTGTGCAAGACCCTGGTCTCCAATACGCCACCGAGTGCCAATGACTACAACATTTCTTCCATGGCCAGTCTTGCCCGTGCACCCCCTACATCTGACCCGTGGCTTTGTCCTCATAGTGTGAGCAGGACCAATGCAAGACCATGCTGATGGCACTCCAGAGATGAAAGAGAGAGTGAGTGGCAGCCAATGGGAAAAAAATGTTGTATGTAACATTGGGAATGGTAGAGCTTGAGCCTTGGTAGGTAGAGGGTCCATGCGCTGGAGATAGGGTGAGTGTGTGCTATCAGAGAGAAGGTGGTAGCACTTCCATGGATGAAGTGGAGAAGGATGTTGACCTACTTCCTTTCCTGCTGGGCCTTCCCCTGGATCATGGAGACTGCACTGACCTGAGTGAACCCCTGTTAAAGCTGGTGGTATCTGGTGCTGTAATTATCTCTGAAAGATAAAAACATCTAAATTAGGAGCGGGAGTAGAGCCATTTGGTCCTATGAGTCTGCTCCACCATTCAATAGGATCAAGGCTGATCATCACCCAGCTCCCATTCACTCTTCAATCCTTCTGCCCTAAGAACAATACCTAACTCCTTCTTGAAAACATTCAGTGTTTTGGCCTCAACCGCTTTCTGTGGCAGAGGATTCCACAAGCTCCCCACTCTCTGAGTGAAGACTTTCCTCCTCATCTCAATTCTAAAGGTTTACCCCTATATCCTTAAGCCATGAATCCCCTGGTTCTGAATTCCCCCAGCTATTGGGAACATCCTTTCTGTGTTTACCCCAACGACTTGGTCCTGTTAGGATTTTATTGGTTTCTATGAGACCAATGATAGTTCTGGAGTAAAAGAATAGTCCACCTCCGTACCATTCTATCTACCAGGACCTCCAGCAAAGCACAGTGTCAGTCTGACATCTCTAGGGTAACTGATATAAACCAATGCAGGGCAGCTCTGGGCTCTTGACTGGGCGCACTGCAGTTAAAGATGGCACCTGTATCAGGAAGCTGGGGTTCCCAGCAATGGTGAGGGGAGGATATTAAGAGTGGGGCTTCATCGAGGCATGGTACATAGTTAATAAGGCACGTTTGGAAAAGCAGCAGGAGACAGCATCAAGGCCCCGCTGAGAGGAACGCTCCACGAAATTTGCCTAAAATGGCACTGAGATGGTATCGGGTGAAATCCGATGTTTTCCGCAAGGGGCAAAGAAAATCACAACCTGGAATGTTGCCACCTGAAAGGATCTTGCACTGGAGAAATGTTTAGGTTCTATCAGCAATCTTTAAATGGCTGTTCGAGTTCCTGTTGGATTGTGACTGGAAACCAAAGGCCAAAACATTGGCAAGAGTTATCAGCAAGAAACACATTCAGGGACCTCTCATTCAATTCAGTATTTCATAGTGAATACATAGCTATATATACTTTTTAAACAATCATTAAATCAAAAAGAAATTTGCCATTAATAGGTCAAATGACATTATTTTGTAATCCACACACAATAGTGCAAGTCAAATGGTTTTTCTTGTCACAATGCTCAATTTTAGGCAGATCCAACTCTTTGTTACGGACCAGACCAAAACGCCTCAAAGCATATCAAGTAGATAACGTGGAACCTAACATTTTATTACATTTAAAGGCAAGTGTAAGATGCTGTATTCAAGATGTGATTCGATTGGTTCACTACAAGGCTTTCAGTAAAACATACTTTATTCTTATAGCACAGTTAAAACACAAACAAAAAAAAATTGGCATAACTTTAACTCTGTTGAAATACTTAGTAAAATAATATATTTTTAAACTACTAATCATGAACTTTTCCAATATAACAGCACCTGATAAACACACTCTTAGCAAAGGAAAATTCAATGAAACAGATTTTTTTTCCATGTGTTATCTTCCTTCCAGTCCGGGAGAAAAGAACACGAAAGAAACAATCTAGCAGCTGAGAGAGAAATCTAGCTTTTGCTGTTGCAGAGAGAGAGGGAGAGAGCTATAGCTAACAGCTTTAACAGCCAACTTAAAAACAAACCCAACTGAAAGCAAAACTAAAACCCTGGGCCTGTGTGAGCCTGACTCCACCCACACATGCTTCTTTTGTCCAGTTTTTAAAAAGCCATTCAGGGAACTCAAAGCTGTTTACCGACCGCTTCTGAAGCAGACATTCTGTTGTCATGATGGGAACACCTCTCTGCAAGAGAAACAGCACAGAATACCTACATCTTAAAGGCACAGCACTATCACATCTTTTATTGCAAAGTGCTTTCACTTTAAGAGAAAAAGTTTTCAGTTTGGTCTTTGTGCAGTGGTAGCAAATTGCCACCTCATTTTCCATCGCTCACCTAGCCTGAGGTGTGGTGACCCTCAGGTAAAACTCACTGCCAGTCATCACTCTGTCTCTGTCTCCACCAAGAGAGCAGTCCTGTGGTCCTCCGGGACTATGAAAACACAACCTTTCCCTTTTTCTTTAGCACTCACCATTACTTTTCTCAACCACTTCATGGCCTGGAAACGTTTACATTCTTGCCTCAGAGTAAGGAATGTTTCACTCGGGCTTCATTACTGGATCTATCACTGAGACTCATCATAGAGCACAGAAACAGGCCCTTCGGCCCAACGTATCCATGCTGACCATATTCCCTAAACTGAACTAGTCCCTAGAATTGAACTCAGTGCTCTGACTGATGAAGGCAAGTATGCCAAATGCCTTCGTCACCACCCTGTCTACCTGTGACGTTACTTTGAAGGGACTATGTACCTGCACCCTGAGTGCATCAATTGACATACGCCATGTATCAATGAAGGTTACTGTCCTACAAAATTCCAGTCTCTTACACCACCCTAACTTTAATCACTCAAACATTGGCAGCCGTGCCTACTGCTTCCTGGTGCATACCTTCTGTAATTCCCCTGCCTACATTTTCCTGCCTCTTCTCTTACCCATTAAGACACACTGAGAAACCTCTCACTTTGAGTTGTTTATGTGAATAATTTTTCACATTGCTTGCTTTACGTTTTGTCTGATAATGTTCCTCAGGATGTTTTGTGATGTTAAAGGCACTGTAGGAATGTAGAAACTTTTCCACGCCTCAGCAAGGTCCCTATGTCAAGAAAGGGTACGGGCTGTTTTGTCCTCAGACAGTTTGTTTGAGTTGCCTATTTAAGACGATGGTTGGATTGAAATTATCATGAAATAAGTATAAAAATAATTACTTTGAAACCAACTTGGATGTGCCACTGAAATACAAAGAATTGGTAGGACATGGGGAAGGGGCCGAGCTATGTCCCTCTTGCAGGCAGTTGGATTTTTTTGCGACTTGTTCATGAGCTATGGATGCTGCTGGCTAGCTCAGTATTTATTGCCCTTTCCTAATGGGCAGTGAAGAGTCAACCACTTTGATGGGGATCTGGAGTCACATGTAGGCCAGGCTGCGTAAGGATAACTGATTTCCTTCCCTAATGAGCATTAGTGAGCCAGATGGCTATATGCTCAACAGGGTGAAAAGCTTCTTGCAGTGCTGTAACCATTCTATAACTCAATCATAGAGTCATATAGCATGGAAACATATCTTTCAGTCTAACTTGTCCACAGTGGCCAGACATCCCAATCTGATCTGGTCCCATTTGCCAGTATTTGGCCCATATCCCCCGAACCCTTCTTATTCATGTACCCATCCAGATGCCTTCTAAATGTTGTACCAACCTCCACCACTTCCTCTGGCAGCTCATTCCCTACACGCACCATCCTCTGTGTGGAAATGTTACCCTCAGGTCCTTATTAAATCTTTCCCCTCTCATCTTAATACTATCCCCTCTAGTTTTGGACTTCTCCATCCAAGGAAAAAGGCCATGGCTATTCACTCTATTCATGCCCTTCATGACTTTATAAACCTCTACAAAGTCTTCCCTCAGCCTCCAACACTCCAGTGGAAAAACCATCAGCTGATTCAGTCTCTCCCCATAGCTCAAACCATCCAACCCTGGCAATATTCTTGCCAACCTTTTCTGCACCGTCTCAATTTTATCAACATCCTTCCTACAGAAAGGCCAGAATTGTATGCACTATTCTAAAATTGGCCTCACCAATGTCCTGTACAGTGGCAGCATGACCTCCCAACTCCTATGCTTAATGTTCTGACCAATAAAGGCAAGAATGCCAAACACCTTCTTCACTACCCTATCTACCTGCAACTCAATTTTTCCTCACATTTATCTAAATTAAAATCCATCTACCACTCCTCAGCCCATTGGCCCATCCGATCAAGATCCAGTTGTACTCTGAGGTGACCTTCTTCACTGCCCACTACACCAATTCTACGGGATTAGTTGCTGTCTTATATTGGTGCCAAAGAGGCAATTCTTTTAGAAACAATCGGGGTTGTTAAATTAAACCCCTGCTGGGATTGGAACTCACAAACAGCAGATTACTCAATCATGGCCTGCAAATATAATCCAATACACAGCCTTAGCGCAGTACCTATGCTTTTTTTAGTTTTATATCGATGTATTTTATAGTTGAATCGTTCTTTTATGTTAAGAGCAGCAGAACAACCACTGATGCAAGTTCAATTTCGAGGAATCGTACATCAGCTTCACAGGCAGTAACACTGGAGCACAGACTCCTTCAATAATGTGGAAGAGCTGGACTAACAGTCATTGTATAAATTCTTCACCAGTTATTCGTGTGTATCTCCTTTAGACTATCTCCTTTGTCTGAAGCATGGTGGGAATATGGAACTTGCTACCACAGGGAATGGTTTGCTATGTGTTGTATTTAAGGGGAAGCTAGAGACATGTCTGAGGGAGAAGGGAACAGACAGATATGAAGAGGAGATGAGGAGAGATGAGCAATGGCTTCAATAGAGCAGAAACACCACCATGGATATGTTGGGCCGAGTGGTTGATTCCTTCACTTACATGAGCTCTGTCCATGGGTGACACTCCTCACCAGCTGGCTTGAGCTTCCTTCCCAGTTGAGGATTTCCGCCCTTTGCTGGTCATGTCCCATAAGGTGAATCAGCACTTCTGCCATCTGAACTCCTCTAAACAACTGGCTACCTCCTTCCCTAAAACCCACCCTTGTCACGGTGGGCCTGATTCACACAGTACAGCCTCACTTTGCTTCTCCTGCTCTCTGCTTGAAGGAGCTGATGGCCTGATGGTGTTATCATGAGGCTATTAATTCAGAGACCCAGGTAACGCTCTGGGAACCTGGATTCAAATCCTTTCACAGACTGAAAGCAGTGGCAGTTGAACTGAATTGAATTTGATTAAAAATCTCTAATTAACTGTAATACAATGGCCACAAAACCATTAATGGCTGTTGGGGGAAACCATCTGGTGCACTGATGACCTTTAGGGAAATCATCCTTAACCCCTCTTACCTACACGTGACTCCAGGCCCACAGCACTGTGGTTGACTCTTAACTCTTGGGGCAATTAGGGACAGGCTGAAAATGAAATTAAGACAGAAATATGAAGCAAGAGTCTTGGAGATTGATCCCCAAGAGAGTGAGAACATGTCATTTCCATTCACTGTGGACAGTATCTATCAGTGCTATAGAGAATGGTGGAGGGGTCTGATGGTTATGTTCCTGGGCTTGTAATACTAGAAATTGTGTGCAAATGCTAAGCATTTGAGAACTATGATTTTGTCATTTTTAAATTATTTATATTAATTTAAGACATCAAAAATTGACTGTCAAGTTGTTACCTCGGCTGCACGGCTCGGAACCGGGCCATTCGGCCTAACCAGCCCATGCTGGTCTTGTTGCTGCATTGAAGCCACCGCTCATCTCCTCACCCAATCTGTCCATTCCCTTCTCCCTCGTACGTTACTCCAGCTTCTCCTTAAATACGACACATACCAAACCATTCCCTGTGGTAGCATGTTCCACATTCCCACCACACTCCAGGTAAAGGCTATTTGTATGAATTCACTAATGGATATCTTGGTGAGGATTTTGTGGCTATTAGTTCTGTGCTTCCATGTTTGTTGCAAAAATCTAACAGGTTCCCAAACGCTGTCTAAGAATGTAAATATTGCTGGTTATGGTCTCTGATGAAGGTTTGGATTTATGCACTACAATTTAAAAGCCTTGTAGGCCTGGGGTTTGAGACAAGCTCTGCAGGGAGTGCGTCAGGGACGTATCGAGGAACATCAACCAGAAGGCTTCCCTGGTGTAACAGTGGTGTCTGAAGGAAAACCTTTAAAACAGCATACAGTCATATGGAGTGATGTAGCATGGGCGAAGGCCACTCAGCCTGTTGTGCCTGTGCCGGCATCCTGAAAGAGCAGTCCATTCAGTGTCACTTCTCTGTTGTTTCCCCATAACTTTCAAATATTCATCCAAAACTTTTCAGAAGAGTTTATCGTATTCCCTTCAGACTACCTCTATTTCTTAGTTCAAGCCATCAAAGGAAAGCAGAATTCTGGAGATCTGAAACAAATCGCTGGAGAAATTCAATAGGACTGAGCAGCATCCGTGGAGAGAGAAACCGAGTTAAAGTTTTGAGTGCTCTACCTTCAATGTAGTGATGTGCCTCCTCTACAGAACGCCAAGTCCTTCATTCCTGGCTAACTCTTAAGGTAAGTCAGAAGCTTACCCCACCAACACACCTTAAGGTCTGCCCCTGTTGCCTCCGATCCTAACTTGGAGTCAGGGACTTTTTTGGAGGGTACAGGCACCAGGTAGTTGCCAATTGGAAGTTCCAACTTACTAGGAAATTCCTGATTTCCAAGAAGTTCCGAAAATGGGACTAGGTTAATTTAGGATATCTGGTAAACACGGACAAGTTGGAGCGAAGGGCCCGTTTCCGTGCTGTACATCTCTATGACTCTCTAACTGGCCAGGTGCACCTTTCACATCCCAGTATCTCTCAAAATGGAGCTCCGGTATGACCAGTACATTCCTTTCCCAGTATGGTTGGCTTTATATTGGTTTACCCTCTGGGGTAGGGTGGGTCCCATATCCTAATTGTCTGCATACTGTGAGATCTGGGCCACTCTAACCAGCAACATACAAGTGATTCACAAGAATGATCCCGGGAATGTGTGGACTCTGGGTCTGTGCTCAATGGGTTTTAGAAGGATGGGGTGGGGGTGGGGCGGTATCTGATTGAAACTTACAGAATACCGAGGGGCCTGGGTAGAGTGGACATGGAGAAGACATTTCCACAAGTAGGAGAGACTAGGATCCCAAGGGGTGAGGTTGACCCTTTAGAACTGAGATGAGGAGGAATTCCTTCAGCCAGAGGGTGGTGAATCTGTGGAACTCATTGCTGCAGAGGCCTGTGACATGAAGATATTCAAGTATTTAAGATAGAAGGAGATAGGTTCTTGATCCATACGGGGGATCAAAGGTTACAGAGAGAAGGCTGGAACACGGGGTTGAGAAACATATCAGCCATGATTGAATAGCAGTGCAGACTCAATGGGCCGAATGGCCTAATTCTGCTCCTCAAACTCAGAGTCTTTTGAGCTAGCGCTCTCCCAAATCACCACACAGATTGTACACCAAACACTTGACACTAAAAAGGAGAATATAGAGTGCAGAGTTATATTTCAGAGCAGCGGAGTTATTCGTTTTATTTCCAGGATATTGCACAACAAGGAGATGAACACAGCAGCTTCTGTTTACAGCTTGAAACTCACAGGAAGCCAAGCACTCTCACTTTTACACAGGAGACCTCATGCAAAGGCTATGCTGCTTAATTTCCTCCCCGGATAGCCCGCTCGCTGCCCAATGCCCTTCCACCCTGGCCTCCAACCATCTTTGGAGTGAAATCATGCATGTTGGGGAGTTGGGGGGATGGGAAGCGAGTGGGCTTGCTGGGATGGTGAGACAATTGCACATGCTCACCAGCATCTCTGCCACCGATACCAATAACAAACCCAGAGCACACTCAGCAGGTATGGGCAACATCAGTAGAGGGGGAGCGAGAGAAATAGTGTTAAATGTTTCAATGATAATGGGAACTGCAGATGCTGGAGAATCCAAGATAACAAAGTGTGGAGCTGGATGAACACAGCAGGCCCAGCAGCATCTCAGGAGCACAAAAGCTGATGTTTCGGGCCTAGACCCTCATCAGAGAGGGGGATGGGGAGAGGGTTCTGGAATAAATAGGGAGAGAGGAGGAGGCGGACTGAAGATGGAGACAAAACAAGATAGGTAGAGAGGAGAGTATAGGTGAGGAGGTAGGGAGGGGATAGGTCAGTCCAGGGAAGACGGACAAGTCAAGGAGGCGGGATGAGGTGGTAGGTAGGAAATGGAGGTGCAGCTTGAGGTGGGAGGAAGGGATGGGTGAGAGGAAGAACAGGTTAGGGAAGCAGAGACAGGCTGGGCTGGTTTTGGGATGCAGTGGGGGGAGGGGACGAACTGGGCTGGTTTTGGGATGCAGTAGGGGAAGGGGAGATTTTGAAGCTTGTGAAGTCCACGTTGAGAGTAGGGTGGTCCAAAATAAAGTTTCAGGGAAGCAAGATGGCACTGGCAAGCAAGAAGTTGGATTGAAGTGTGTCTACTTCAATGCCAGGAGCGTCCGGAATAAGGTGGGTGAACTTGCAGCATGGGTTAGTAACTGGGACTTCGATGTTGTGGCCATTTCGGAGACATGGATAGAGCAGGGACAGGAATGGTTGTTGCAGGTTCCAGGATTTAGATGTTTCATTAAGAACAGAGAAGATGGTAGAAGAGGCAGAGGTGTGGCATTGTTGGTCAAGGACAGTATTACAGTTGCAGAAAGGATGTTTCGGGACTCGTCAACTGAGGTAGTATGGGCTGAGGTTAGAAACGGGAAAGGAGAGGTCACCCTGTTGGGAGTTTTCTATAGGCCTCCGAATAGTTCCAGAGATGTAGAGGAAAGGATAGCAAAGATGATTCTCAAATAGGAGTGAGAGAGACAGGGTAGTTGTCATGGGGGACTTCAACTTTCCAAATATTGACTGGGAAAACTATAGTTTGAGTACTATAGATGGGTCAGTTTTTGTCCAGTGTGTGCAGGAGGGCTTCCTGACACAGTATGTAGATAGGCCAACAAGGGGCGAAGCCACATTAGATTTGGTACTGGGTAATGAGCCTGGCCAGGTGTTAGATTTGGAAGTAGGTGAGCACTTTGGTGATAGCAATCACAATTCTGTTATGTTTACTTTAGTGATGGAAAGGGATAGGTGTATACCACCGGGCAAGAGTTATAGCTGGGGGAAAGGCAATTACGCTGAGATTAGGCAAGATTTTGGGAGCATAGGATGGGGAAGGAAACTGCAGGGGATGGGCACATTAGAAATGTGGAGCTTATTCAAGGAAAAGCTCCTGTGTGTCCTAGATAAATATGTACCTGTCAGGCAGGGAGGAAGCTGTAGAGTGTGGGAGCCGTGGTTTACGAAGGAGGTGGAATCTCTGGTCAAGAGGAAGAAGAAGGCTTATGTTAGGATGAGATGTGAAGGCTCAGTTAGGGCATTTGAATGCTATGAGGTAGCCAGGAAAGACCTAAAGAGAGAGCTCAGAAGAGCCAGGAGGAGACATGAGAAGTTGTTGGTGGATAGGATCAGGGTAAACCCTAAGGCTTTCTATGGGTATTTAAGGAATAAAAGAATGACGAAAGTAAGATTAGGCCCAATCAAGGATAGTAGTGGTAAGTTGTGTGTGGAGTCAGATGAGATGGGGGAAGTGGTAAATGAATATTTTTCAACAGTATTCACTCTAGAAAACGACAGTGTTGTCAAGGAGAATACTGAGATACAGGCTACTAGACTAGGTGGGATTGAGGTTCACAAGGAAGAGGTATTAGAAATCCTACAGAGGGTGAAGATAGATAAGTCCCCTGGGCCGGATGGGATTTATCCTCGGATCCTCTGGGAAGCCAGGGAGGAGATTGCCGAGCCTTTGGCATTGATCTTTAACTCGTCATTGTCTATAGGAATAGTTTCCAGATGACTGGAAGATAGCAAATGTGGTTCCCCTGTTCAAGAAGGGGAGTAGAGACTATGCTGGTAATTATAGACCAGTGCGCCTTACCTCATTTATTGATAAAGTGTTGGAAAAGGTTACAAGGGATAGGATTTATAATCATCTAGAAAAGAATAAATTGATTAGGGATAGTCAGCACGGCTTTGTGAAGGGAAGGTCGTGCCTCACAAACCTTATTGAGTTCTTTGAGAAGGTGACCAAACAGGTAGATGAGAGTAAACTGGTTGATGTGGTGTATACGGATTTCAGCAAGGCGTTCGATAAGGTTCCCCACAATAGGCTATTGTACAAAATGCGGAGGAATGGGATTGTGGGAGATATAGCAGTTTGGATCGGAAATTGGCTTGCTGAAAGAAGACAGAGGGTGGTAGTTAATGGGAAATGTTCATCCTGGAGACCAGTTACCAGTGGTGTACCACAAGGGTCGGTGTTGGGTCCACTGCTGTTTGTCATTTTTATAAATGACCTGGATGAGGGCGTAGAGGGTGGGCTAGTAAATTTGCAGACGACACTAAGGTCGGTGGAGTTGTGAACAGTGACGAAGGATGCTGTAGGTTGCAGAGAGACATAGATAAGCTGCAGAGCTGGGCTGAGAGGTGGCAAATGAAGTTTAATGCACACAAGTGTGAGGTGATGCACTTTGGTAGGAGTAACCCGAAGGCAAAGTACAGGGCTAATGGTAAGATTCTTAGTAGTGTAGATGAGCAGAGAGATCTCGGTGTCCATGTACACAGATCCTTGAAAGTTGCCACTCAGGTTGACAGGGCTGTTAAGAAGGCATACAGTGTTTTCGCTTTTATTAATAGAGGGATCGAGTTCCAGAACCAAGAGGTTATGCTGCAGCTGTACAAAACTCTGGTGCGGCCACACTTGGAGTATTGTGTACAGTTCTGGTCACCGCATTTTAAGAAGGACGTGGAAGCTTTGGAAAGGGTGTAGAGGAGATTTACTAGGATGTTGCCTGGTATGGAGGGTAGGTCTTACGAGGAAAGGCTGAGGGACTTGAGGCTGTTTTCATTAGAGAGAAGAAGGTTGAGAGGTGACTTAATTGAAACATATAAAATAACCAGAGGGTTAGATAGGGTGGATAGGGAGAGCCTTTTTCCTGGGATGGTGACGGCGAGCACGAGGGGGCATAGCTTTAAATTGAGGGGTGAAAGATATAGGACAGATGTCAGAGGTAGTTTCTTTACTCAGAGAGTAGTAAGGGAATGGAATGCTTTGCCTGCAACGGTAGTAGATTCGCCAACTTTAGGTACATTTAAGTCGTCATTGGATAAGCATATGGACGTACATGGAATAGTGTAGGTTAGATGGGTTTGAGATCGGTATGACAGGTCGGCACAACATCGAGGGCCGAAGGGCCTGTACTGTGCTGTAATGTTCTATGTTCTATGATACCATTGGGAACCCTGCAGCCCAATGGTATCAACGTGGACTTCACAAGCTTCAAAATCTCCCCTTCCGAAATGTCAGCTTTTGTGCTCCTGAGATGCTGCTTGGCCTGCTGTGTTCATCCAGCTCCACACTGCGTTATCTTAAATGTTTCAAGTCTGTTTATAGCAGTTCTTCAGAATTCCACAGATGCTGCTCCAGGCCGCTGTGCATTTTCTGTGTTTATTTCGGATTTCCAGCATCCGCAGTATGTTGCCTCTATTCCTCACTGATAGCGCCTGGCCTCGGATTACTCGATGGCTATCTGACTGTACGGGGCTTCATCTCACCTAGAGTCCACACACCATCAGGTACAAAGCCACCAACTTGACTGGCACCCCCTTCCGAAACCTACAACACTCACTTTCTCCATCACCGACGCTCAGTCGCAGCAGTGTGTACCATCTACGAGAGGCACTGCAGGAATTCAGCAAGGGTCCATTAGACAGCATCTTTCCAACCCGCCACCTCTACCACCCAGAAATTACAAGGTCAGCAGCTACATGGCTGTGCCACCAACAGCAAGTTCCCCTCCAAACTACTCACCATCCAAATTTGGAAATATATCGCCGCTCCTTCGGAGTCGCTGGGTCAAAATCCTGGAACTCCTTCATGCAATTGTGCCTACAGCTCATGGTCTCTAGCGGTTCACAGGGCCCCCGCCCCGACATCTTCTCAAGGGGCAATTAGGGGTGGGCAAGATGGTGATGTCCACATTGCATGAGTGAATATATTAGAGTACAGAGTTATCCTTTGGTATATAAGTGTTACAGGCAATGTCACTGAATAGGTGCTACATATGCTGATATTAGGTCCATCCCCATGAGTGGATTAGTGGGTTCAAATCCCCCTCCAGTGACTGTCTGTGTGGAATTTGCACATTCTCCCCACATCTGCATATGTTTCCTCCAGGGGCTCCCGCTTCCTCCCAGAGTCCAAAGATGTGCAGGTTAGAGTGGATTGGCCATGCTATTGTGTCCGGAGATGTTCAGGCTAGGTTGACAAGCCATGGGAAATGCAGGATCACAGGTATGCGGTCGGTGTGGGTGGGATGTTCTTCACAAGGTCAGTGTGGGCTAGATGGGCTGAATGGCCTGCTTCGACAATGTAGGAATTCTACGAAGTAATCAGTCCATTTTTATTAATCAATTGATTTAAAGTGGGCCAGTTTATTTTGCGGACAAAGGTAACACTTATGGAAAGTTTCAATGCCAGAAAAATCAGGGAAAACTACTTCACGAGTCATTACGATAGATTTGATCTTAATTTCGGCTTGAATTAAGTTGAAATTGTGAAAATTGAATCAAACTAATGTTCGGTATTTAATTAGAAAAACAAAGTAAGTCCTACTGATTAGGTTCATTAGCTCTGGAATAACGAGTTATCTACTCATTAAAACTCAAGGGTCAATTGCTCCCAAATGGTGTGATTCCAGGTTAATTAAACACAATTCTGCATTCTCTGGGAGACTTTGGCTGATGTTCAGTACAGATCCAAGAACAGGCATTACCTTCTGATTGTTAATTTCTCAGATAGTGACCATCTTTCACATGTGAATTTGAACAGTGCTGTGTCAACAATTTCTCTTTTGCTGTCTGTGTTGAAATGGGTAGCTCTCATCTCTGAGAGATAAGATTTTAGATCCCAAATTCAAACCCTTGAGGACAGAAGTCTAGGTTGACACTGGAATTCTGAAGGAGAGAGGCCTTGCAGCTGAATTGTTAAACTCAGATACTGAAGCAGTCCATGTGCATACTGAGCAAGGCCCAGACAATATCCAAGGTTGGGCTGATAACTGGGAAGTGGTTTGTGCCACACAAATGGCAGGCAATGACCACGACCAGCAAGAGGGAATCTAAACATCACCCTTTGACATTCAATGCCAGTACTATCACTGAATCCCCCACTATCAACATCCTGTGGTGTATCGATCAGAAACTAAACAGGACCAACCCTGGGTGGCTATCACAGCAGGTCAGTAGCTGGGAATTCTGCAGCAAGTCATTCACCCCCTGAGTCCCCAAAGCCTGTCCACCATTTACAAGGCACAAGTCAGGAGTGTGATAGAATACCCCCCCCACTTGCCTGGATGGGTACAGCTCCAACAACACTCAAGAAGCTCGACACCATCCAGGACAAAGCAACCCGCTTTGACAGGCACTACATCTGCCATATTCAACATTCACTCCCTCTACCACTGATGCCCAGTAGCTGTAGTGTGTACTACCTAGAAGATGCTCTGCAGAAATCCGCCCTCAGACAGCATCTTCCAAACCCACGACCACTTCCATCTAGAAGGACAAGGGCAGCAGATACAGGGGAACACCAGCCCCCTGCAAGTTCCCCTCTGAGTAGCATACCACCTCAACTTGGAAATATATCACCGTTGCTTCAGTGTCACTCGGACAAAACACTTGAACAACCCCATTCCATGGTTTCTCACAGCAGTATCCAGGGTATTATTCATTCACTCTTTTCAGCTGCAGGACGAGTTTGGAGGGTTGGCAACTCTAAGCTGGCCAGTCCAAGCAAGGAAACAAAATGGTGGACAACCATTCTTGACCCCTTTAGAGCTTTGCAATTTGCAACTAATAGTCAGCGTTTATTTTATCCTCAAGCTAAACTTAGCTTAAAAACAGGAAGCAGTTTTGCCCATTTTTGGCAGGCCACCTGCAACCAGTAAACTCCAGGTGGCAACGGCTTCTGTGCGTTGCCCATGAGCTTTGTGGTGCCCTCTGACAGTAAGCAAAGCGACTTGTTCAAACGTATCAAGAGCAGGAGATGGGGGTTGAGGGGCTTGGTGTGGGGTTCTGTCAGACAATCTGAGACGATTTACTCATCAATAAAGAGTGAAACAGGCTTAATTAAAAAAAGGGAACGACTCAGATGGGGGTGACCAAATCTGAAAGTTATTAAAGTGTTTATTTGGCCACTGGTAAGACCAAAACATGTGGGCTTGAATATAAGACCACCATTAATAAGGCTGATGTGGAATTCAACAGAAATTTCACTAACACAGCAGTTTTAATATGGGGACCACCACCACCTGGAGTATGTAAGTCCTAACAAGCAGTTAACTCATTATCAAAAAGTTTCCAGTAATTATAGAACTCCCAGAGATTTGGTCTCTAGCGTAAACTCAAAACTGAAAGTGTTGGAGATATTCAGCAGGTCTTCACAAGAGGAAGAAGGAGTTATACCTGTTAGCTGTATTGCCCTCACCATCCATGCTACCAGGCCTGCTGAGTTTCTCCAGCACATTCTATTTTTGTTTTACTTCAGCCTTTCAGAATCTGTTTTCATATCTGGTGGATTATTTTGAACTCTCTCACCCCAAATGTAGATGTAGGGGCAGAAGTGAGGGGCGAGTGACTGTCCCAGGTATCACTGACCAAGAAGCTGAAGTGAACTTGCCAATGACTGAGTGTTCGGCAGGTTCTAATGCTCTTGTCTGAGACCCATGATGATGATAATGATTCAGTCTGAAGAAATGGGTGGCACAATGGGTCAGTGGTTAGCATCACTGACTCACAGCAACAGTGACCTGGGTTTGATTCCACCCTCGGGCAACTGTCTGTATGGAGTTTGCACATTGTCTCTGCGTCTGTCTGGGTTTCTTCCTGCAGTTCAAAGATGTGCAGGTTAGGTGGATTGATCAACATTTTGAATTCAGAATGGACCCGAAAATTGATTTTGCCTTCTCTCTCCACAGATGTTGCCAGACCTGCAGAGTTCCTCCAGCAATTTCTGTTTTTATCTCAGATTTTCAGCACATGCAGTTATTCGTCTAATATATTGTAAAGTTCTGACTTGTGAACACATTGATTTATGAAAATACTCAGAAATGGAACCCATTTACAACCTAGGGGCTGCCTGTACAATACTGATGAGTTAACCTAGACCAGGTGAGCAAACCTTGAATGGGACTAGGCCCCAAGCCTTCTGTCTGTATGTGCCAAGACTAATGTGCGATGCTACAATAACACCATTGTTTTGTTCGTCACCATGATTATGAATGGTCTTAAACAGCCCAGCCAACAAAAATAACTAATTAAACGTTGTAAATACCTGCAAAGTCATTCCGGATTGAGACCATTTATTTCCCCATATTCCCTGCTTGTTGCCAGGAGAGGTGAGATCCTTTTAAACTTTGACCTCAGAACCGGAACGTCATAATTTCAAACTTGGTGCTCGATGTTAAGTTAATCAGCGAGGGGGCTGTTCAAGGCCATTAACATTTTCATGTTGTTGATTCAGGTTCGAACCCAAAAGCAGATCAAAGGAGGGAGAGGATCCGATGGGAGAAAAGAGAGGAATACTTCGGAGTTTTTGAAAGGAAATGACCCCTTGTTATATCAGAGAACATTAACTATATCCCTATATCAGAGCCAGTCCTAGAATGGCTACTTTTATAGTTTCCTGTCTTATTGTTTACTTTCTACCAGACACTGAGGAAATGAATATCCAAGACAAGTGCCAAGGACTGATTTATAAAATATATGCTGCATATTTTATACCATAGACACTCAAGGCGCTATATGGAACAGTAGGGGAAGTTGAGTCACTGGTCAGTAAAAACACATGCATTTGTTACAATTAGTTTAAGAATTGTATTGAACACATTGGCAGAAAGGAATGTCCTCCTCACCATGGCATTAAAACCCTTGCACATAATTACTTGTTTGTAACACTGCCATTTGCTATGCTCGATATATATTGAAACACTGACATCTGCCAACGCTTCCCATCATCATTTCTCCAATAAAAGGATAGAGATTGTGCCACATTACAGCATGACCTCCTGCCAGGGGAGGTGCTGCAAATGGAACAGAAGCTGACACATGTACCATGGTGACTTCCGTTTCGAAGGCAAATACTGGAATTTACAATAGAAACGCACAAAAAGGACAAAGGAAGAATGCGTGATTTTAAATTATCAGCTGAACTATCGTTCGTGAGCCCAAATCCAGTTTTTCAATCCTTCAGTCCTCAAGTCACTTGAGGGCCACATTGGCCTTGACTCCCGATGTAGAATGTTTTGGGACATCAAAGAATTTGGGGAGACTGAGACACTGTGGAAATGTCATTGGACCAGTAATCTTGAGACCCAGGCTGATGTTCTCTGCTTAAAATTCCACTTCATCTGGAATTGAAAGCTCCCCTCAGTCATGATGGAACAGAATGGTGAAGAAGGATTTTGATACGCTTGCCTTCATTGGGCACTGCATTCCAGGAGCTGGAATGTCATGTTGTGACTGTCCAGAACATTGGTAAGCCAGTTTTGGAGGACTGTATTCAATTCTGGTCTCTCTGCTGAAGGAAATCCGTTGTTAAACTTGAAAGAGTTCAGAAAAGATTTACAAGGATGTTGCCAGCATTGAAGGGCTTGAGCTATAGGGAGAGGCTGAATAGACAGGGGTATTTTCTTTGGAGTGTCGGAGGCTGAGGGGTGACCTTATAGAGGTTTATAAAATCATGAGGCGCATGGATGGGGTGAAGAGTCAAGGTCTTCTTCCCAGGGTAGGGGAGTCCAGAACTAGAGGGCATAGGTTTAAGTTGAGAGGGGAAAGATTTAAAAGGGATCTGAGGGACAACTTTTTCATGCAGAGGGTGGTGTGTGCATGGAATGAGCTCCCAGTGGAAGTGGTGGAGACTGGTACATTTACATTTAAAAGGCATCTGGGGGGGTGTATGAATAGGAAGGGTTTGAAGGAATATCGGCCAAATGCTGGCAAATGAGATTTGATTTATTTAGGATAACTCATCAGCATGGACAAGTTGAATCGAAGGGTCTGTTTCCGTGCTGTACAGCTCCGTACCAAAAGCCATAAAACCAACACGATTTGGAGTTGTGTGGATTCATTTCTTATGCAATATTGTTCATTCATTAACTCAAAATGGTCCTTCAATTAGGACAGATGGGCAAAACCTTAGCGAAGGAGGTGAATTTTGAGGTTTATCTTCAAGAACGCAATTGAGGTAAAGAGACAGAGAGATTTGGGGAGGGAGTTCCAGAAGTTTAGGCTTTGGCAGCTGAGGGGTTAGCATGCGAGTTGAGAAGATGTTAGCCCAGTTGGCTGGATAGCCAGTTTGTGATGCAGAGTAACGCCAACAGCATGGGTTCAATTCCTGCACCAGCTGAGGTTACCATGAAGGACTCTTCTTCTCAATTTCTCTCCTCGCCTGAGGCATGGTGACCCCACGGTTAAACCACCACCACTCATCTCTCTCTCTCTCTCTCTAATGAGAGAGCATGGTTTGGTGAATTTCCCTGTTAAAAAAGACAAGAAATGCTCAGAAGAGTGTAACTGGAGGAGCACAGAGGTCTCACAGAAATGAGGAACATACTTAACAATCCGCAGAGTAAATGAAAATGGTGGAAGCACAATGCAGAACACCCATCGATTCTCATCTAAGAAAGACTTGGAAAGCAAAGCAAAATACTGCAGACACAAGAAATCTGAGACAGAAACAGGCAAAGCTGGAAGTAATAGTATCAGAGATAATGGGAACTGCAGATGCTGGAGATTCCAAGATAATAAAATGTGAGGCTGGATGAACACAGCAGGCCAAGCAGCATCTCAGGAGCACAAAAGCTGACGTTTCGGGCCTAGACCCTTCATCAGAGAGCAGAGAGCTCTCTGATGAAGGGTCTAGGCCCGAAACGTCAGCTTTTGTGCTCCTGAGATGCTGCTTGGCCTGCTGTGTTCATCCAGCCTCACATTTCATTATCTCTAAAGCTGGAATTAATCTGGCAGCTTTGGGCCGTGAAACAGTTAATGCTTCATGTCCATTACTCTGTTAGCAAAGAGTTAACTATTTCTCTCTCCTCGGATGCTGCCAGACTGGCTGGGTATTTCCAGCACTAAATGGCAGAACTGAGAGAATTATAAGTTTCTTTGTGATTTGGGAATACATTTGACAAAAGAGGGGTGGAGATTGGTAATTATTACTGACTCTGAAATAAGGTCACCCATCCTTGAAGATACATGCAAATGGAAGGTTTTGTTGACTCCTGTACAAGATTCAGAATGAGTTCTCCCCTCTCCATATAAATCACAATTTACATGTGGTGTTCAAAAGAGGAACAGAATTGACTCACTGTCAAAATCAAGACAGCTCCTAGTCAAAATCTAAACTGGTAGAGATTCTATTTGCTCAGTTAACTCAACGATATTCATGAACGAAACTGGGCTTCAACTTTCATTTTTAGAGATGATCACTTTGGGCCTATAATGGAATTTCTGACAGGCCATTCCACTCATTTTTCTTTGACTACCCTTTCTGATTCTTCACCACTACCTCCCTCACTCACTCCCCTGCCCTCCCCTTCATCTCACATGAAATTCACCAGGACTATTTGGGAAGAGATAAATTCTCAATGCTCTCCCCTTCTCTCTGCCCTGTGGGTCTCCCAGTTGAACTTCTTTCACCCCTAATGATGACATTGCTACGCCACTTTCTAGCTCTGGTTTCACCTGTGTCTCCTTGTCTATCCTCAAGATCTCATTCCCAATTGTGTTCAAACAGAACTTCCCTGATGTAGAATTAGCCAGCTCAAACCATTCAGCAAGATCTTGAATAATCTGATAGTTACCTTAACTCCAACTTCTGTCCTGACCTTACCATAACTTGGCATCCCTCACCAATCAGCATGTTACTCTGACGAAGTGTCCAAACCCAAAACATCAACTTTCCTGCTGCTCTGATGCTGCCTGTCCTGCTGTGTTCCTCCAGCACCACACTGTCCCTGACTTTAGCACCTGCAGTTCTTGCTATCTCTGAATACTCTTGTCTAACTCAGCTTTGAATACATTCAGCCACCCAACCTCCACTGATAGCTGGGCAAAAGACTGACAACACCCTGAGAAAGGAAATTCCTCTTCATCTCTCTCAAACACAAGACCTTTTACTCTGAAACAGTGACAACATGGTTCAAGAATCCCCCATGATCAGAAGTCGCCTCGTAGCATCTACCCCCTCAGACAGTACAAGAGTTTCAATTTTTGAGGAGAAGGAAGCGGCCAAAACAAGAAATTTAAAAATGTTGAGTGGTATTGGGTGACGCATGGGCATGGTGCCAATTGATGGAAAAAAAATCAAGTGTTCCCCAATTTACAAGTTCCCTTTCTTAACTGGTTGACCAGGAGCAGCACACCATAAAAACATTTCTCACGGACAGGAAGGAGTTAGCATGGTTATTAAATCATGCCCCAAATCCAATCTGCAAGACCCAGTGATAGAGTCACAATATTATTGACATGAAAGCAGGTAGTGCCCACAATCCTGAGTTATGGCACAGGCCACAATGGGACAGTACAGGTGAGATGGTGGGCATGTGGGAGACTGCAAAGTGCATTTCAGGGTGGAGGTAGGATTGCAAACTTCACCCATCTCTTTGATACCTCTCAATCTACATACTTCAGCAGCAATATATATTTAGAAAATATTACATAAGGTTTTCAGAAACTCCATAATGCGAGTGAAGTATTCTTAGAAAGATTATTTCATCATACAAAGATATGAGTCAGGAGTGGAAGTAGGCCATTCCGCCCCTCTGAGTCTGCTCCACCATTCAATAAGATCACAGCTGTCTGGCTCCATATTGACACTGAGTTAGCTGATGACACAAAAAACTGGAATCGCCAGCAGGATATTCCACAGGCACCCGGTAACACCCACAATTTCCTTTTGCACATCCCTCATCGTCCCATTGCCTTCTGCACTTCAAACAGGATGTTAAACAGAGACTATGTCAGCTCCTCTCAAATGGGTATAAAACAACATTACACCACTACTGGGAGGAAAGCAGCTGAGTTTCTCCCGTGTCAAAGCCAACTTTTTGCTCCTCAACATTTATTGCAGTGAAAAAAAAGAGATCTGATTTCTTCAAAAGTGCTTCTTCAGCCACAACAGTTTGTGACCTCCTTGGTGTGACAAAAGGCTCTCATTTCTAGCTGAGCAGGAACTCAGATGGTTTTTCTATGTCTCGCTGAAAGGATTGTCCATCCAGTGTGAGCCTACGTAGACAGGGTCAGTAATGACACTGACTGTACTCCACATCGCACCCAAAACCCCTGCTCTGGTTTCATCCACCATCCAACACAAACTACATGGAAGAGACTAAAACCAGAGGGCAGGCTTTGTGAGTAACAGGTCCCCCTTTTAAGGCAGAGATCAGAAGTACTTTCTCTTTTTCTCTCAGAGAGCGGGAAGAGTGTAGAGTTAGCTTCCCCAGAAGGCATTGGAGGTTGGGTGGTTAAATTTATTCAAGGTTAAATTCAATAAATTTTTGATTGATTATATGATTATTTGATTCATATAGTATAAGAAAGTTGGTGTTGAGCCCATCACCAGGTCAGTTGTGATCTTATTGAATGGGGGAGCAGAATCTAAGGGCCAAATGGCCTAGTCCTGCAGAAAAGTCTTTGTTTCATAAAGAGAGAGGGAGCCGAGACAAATAGCTGCCTTCCCCATTGTCCAGACAAGACAGATTATGTAGCAAACATCCCAGGCTTGAAACTTTAACTCTGTTTCTCTCTTCACAGATACTGCCAGATGCTGCTGAGTTTCTCCAGCACTTTCTGTCGAATCTGAGTCAGGCTGGAAAATCAAAGCCATCACGCAGCTTGCTGAGTTTTGATGGGTTGCCTCTTAGACTTCCTCTTTTTTTCTATTTTTGTCTTGAGGGAGCTGTAAATGCAATCATTACATGTGGGAGACCAGTCAAGTACTGTACCGTGTCCATGGACTTAAAAATTAATATTAACAGGGTGCTTTTGTTTAGATTCAATGTTATTTCTTTTCCTTTTAAATGGAAGTTCTCAGGCTATGCTGCAGTAAAGTCAACCAAGCACCAAGAAGCAAAGTTCATTACTGTTCAGCTTCAGGTAAAAAATGTAAGGTTTGCATGTCTGTGCTGCTCCTGAAAGCTTTATTGACTCAGACAAAGACAATTTGCATGTAGGCAGCAGCTGCAGCAGCTGAGTGGCCTATTCCTATGTTCCCAAGAGAGAAACTAGCCAACTCCTCTTGGCATTCACCAACATTACCATCAGTGAAGTCTTCAGTCACCAAAAACTCATCAGGACCAGCCACGTCAAAACTGACAATGATGGGAGGCTAGAGATTGGAATTCTATGCAGATTAACTCACCCCATGACTCCCTAGAGCCTGTTGCCTATCTACAATTCTGAAGTGTAATGGAATACACCCCACTTGTCTGGATGGGTACAGGTCTGACAATACTCAAGGACCTCAATGCCATCCAGAACAAAGTTGCCTGTATGGTTCATACCATACTCACAACCTTCGACGTTCAAACTCGTCCACTCCTGATGCTCAGCGGCAGCAGTGTGTAACATCTCACCAACTCACCAACGCTCCTTCAACAGCGCCTTTCAAACTGCAACCTGTGGGAGAGCATGCATAGGAGCATCACAACCTGCAACTTCCCCTCCAAACCACATACCAACCCTGACTTGAAACATATTGCTATACCTTCACTGTCACTGAGTTAAAATCATAGACTCCCTCCTTAACAGCAGTGTTTGATTTGGTTTGATTGATTGTTGTCACTGGTACTGTAATACAGTGAAAAGTATTGTTTTTCATCCTACACAGGCAGACCATTCCATACAAAGTGCATCAGTGCATCGGAACAGAACACGGTATACAATGCAATGTTTATAACATTCTAAAATACCTTTGTACTTGAGTTACCATGAGCAATCTATGCTGGACATAGCATCAGAAACAGTTTATGAAGAATGAGTGGTCAGCACAAACTACCCACAAGCAAAGGGAAATTAAGAAATCACTCCACTTTCACCTCCTGCTTGGTTTCTTCATGGAGCCTATGTATCCACTGCATGTACAGACTGTAAAGTAATATTGAAAAATGATGAATTTGCTACATAGTTTTTAAGCATTGCTGCGCCATAATGGTGTGTGTGATTTCAAATGCCTGAAACATTTTTGCACTGTGGACCAAATGCTGAAATGTAAATTGTAATCCGAGGGTGTTTGAAAATTCCAGGACACAGTTTAAAGGACCAACACGAATGGTAGGAAATAGCTCCCAGTCCGAGTAGCTGCTGAGAATTTCTGGTGGTGTTTATGATCAACTGCTCGACTGGTAATTGACGAGGTATGACTGGATTTACCCTTTGCTCTACGATCAGAATGTTGCTGGAAACAAGAACCATCAGAGACATGATTAGAATTTCTTTGTTTGAATCATCCATTCAGACAAAGCAAATTCAGCCTTTTTGTCCACATTTGCTTCAAAATCAGTAGGATTGTGTCTAAAATTATAGATTCCAGCAACTGTACCTTGCTCAGTGTTACAAGACTCAAAGTGGAGGGAAATCTAGGGAGTGGAAACAAATAAGAGGAAACAATGATTTGAAGTGGCCTTTACATTATGAAATGCATACAATTTCATATGAGTGTTCTGGCTTTTCTTTACACTTACATACAGGTCCCAAAAACATGACTGGGTTCTGCAAACAGCTATGGCTGCTGAAAATGCAACACCATTGTTCTCGAGTTTGAAAAATGCTTCTTAAACCTTTTGGCAAGTCCCAAGCATCAGTTACTAAGATTCAGTAACAGTTCTGGTCGCCACGTTATAGGAAGGATATCAATAAGCTGAAGAGGGTTCAGATGAGGTTTATTGGATGCTGCTAGGAATGGAGGGTTTGAGTTGTCAGGGGAGGCTGGATAGGCTGGGACATTTTTCACTGAAGCATAGCAGGGTGAGGGGTGACCTTATAGAGGTTTCTAAAATCATGAAGGGTATAGATAAGGTGAATGGCAGATGTGTTTTCCCTAGTGTAGGGGAGCTCAAGACAAGGGGGCATATTTTTAAGTGAGAGGGCAAAGATTTAAAGAAGACACAGGGGCAACATTTTTGCACTGAGAGTGGATTGTGCATGGAATGAACTTCCAGAGGAAGTGGTGGATGCAGGCACAGTCACAAAGTTTAAAAGACATTTGGATAAATACATGAGTAAGAAATGTTTGGAGGGATATGGCCAGGAGCAGGCAGGTGGGACTAGTTTAGTTTGGGATTATGATCGGTATGGACTGGTTGGACTGAAGGGTCTGTGTCCGTGCTCTATGACCCGATGACTCTACAGAGATAGTTGGGAAAGTGTGAAATTAGTTCAAACATTGCCAGGCATTTATAGAGCCATATACACAAAGGAGACTATTCAGTCCATCAGGTCCATGTCATTTATAAGAAAAACACACACCCTGAACAAATAAGCATAACATATTATGTATTCAATTCTTACACCTTTCCCTTTGATTTTTTCACGAGATGTGGCCATCCCTGACATTTGTCTTAATTGCCCCTGAACTGACAGATTTACTCAGCTATTTCACAGGGCAGTTCAGAGTCGACTACGTTGCTGTGGGTCTGGAGTCATGTGTAGGCCAGACCAGCTAAGGATGGCAACATGATGATATTGACAGCAATCAATTTTAGCTATTCCAGTCACTATCACTGAGATTAGCTTTATATTTCAGACCTTATGAATTAAATTTGAATTCCACCAGCTGCTATGGTGGGGTTTGAATCTACACTAGGCCCTTGGATTGGGAAATCCAGCATCATTACCACTACACTTCCCTATTCTCATACTGTCAGACTTGCTATTTGTTAATGAATGATGAACCGGTTCTCTGCTGCAACATTTGCAAGGTTATAGGTTTAATTTCTGAGATTTGGACATATAGTCCAGGCTGATCCTAGTGTCCTTAGACTGTGGGCATTGTACAAACAGAGATGTTGCCTGTGGGATAAACATATTAGACCAAGGCCCTGTTTATCCTCTGAAGTGGGCATGAGATCCTATGGCACTACTACAAAAAAAGAAGCCCTCAGAGTAATCAATGATACTTATCTCTCATCCAGTATCAATGGAAAACAGATTATCACACCTTCTTTTATTGTGAGATCTTGCTGTGTGCATTTTCACTGCTGTGACACTACATTTGTACACTAGAAAGTACCTCGTTGGTTTTAGAATGTTCTGAGAGACGCTACATGAACTGAAATCTCTGGTACAATTGTTCTTCCTTGTTCTTTCACTGGGAATGTGAAAGCTTCATGCGTAGGCCTCAGAAACAAAAAAAACCTAAATCTAATGACACATTACTATCCGTAATCGCACAGCAATTCTTTCGAATAATTTCGGATATCAGGTTTGCATTTGTGACATCAATTTTAAAAATGGCATCATTCGAATGTTTTCTTTCTACATCTGGGGTGTGCCGTATGCAAAAGGTAAGTGCGCTGTTGCAATTTGAGGTAAACACAACATTTAGACAAATCTCTAAAAATGCTGTGCAAACCTTTTCCGTGATCGCATTGACATATCTGCACCCCCTCTCGTGACAGAGGCAACTGTATCAAAAGGGTAACAATAACTGAGATAACATTCATTTCCAATCCTGGCTGTGACATTTTGAAAATTGAGGACAAAACAGGTTCTATTTATATATATTTAAAAATTGAACAAATATTTAAAACGATTGAATAAATGGACAATGGGAAGTTATCAGAATGTATTTCTGGTAAGTCTAGAAATAAATATTTTGCAATAGACGGGGATTAAAATTAGACGTTTGATAGATTCATTTTGAAATGGATGGGGCGGGAGGAGGCGGCGTAGTTTGTACTTTCTTAGTGTCAAAGTGTATTAAACTCCCCTATTTAACGCTATAAATGTTAGAAAATGGAAACTTAGGGCCCATAGAATTGCAAATCCCAGAGCCTCAAATGGATTTGGTTTGAAAAAGAAGAGTAAGAGAGAGAGGGAAAGACAGCAAAGAGAAAAAAAAACACTGCAAAGCTATTCCTGCTGTAATCGTTTCCTCTTCTGCTCAATAGAACGGCCAAAGAGGCAGGGCTGACCATGTGGCTTCCTTATCAGTGCGGTACAGGCAGCCTCGATCTCTTATCCGTGACTGCACCTTGCAAGACTGTATCCTTTCCTGGTCTTTACATAGGAAATCTGCACAATCCAGGCACTCCAGAGGAAAAAAAAACTTAAAAGCACACAAATGGAGGCTGAAGAAAATGGCTCTGTCCAGATCCCCTCAGACCAGAGAGGGTAAGCTCGCTTTTTACTTTGCGATTTTTTTTTCACAAAAAGAGAGTATCTTAAGATTGGGCTGTTAGGTTAAGAGCTACTGTGTGTGTGAGATGTATCAGCTTCGCTTAAAACAAACGAGAGAGAATAAAACATTACAGAAACTCAACGAAGACAATTGAAATATTCATATTTATATAGCAGTCCACGTAAAACGGTTTGAAAGCACCGCTCTCCTGCTGAATTTCAAACTCACTAGAATTCTAATACTTTAAAACTTCAGACAGTGTGCGGCAAACTGGGTAACCGATTTTGTGAACTAGGCGCGCGGAAGCGTTAGAAAATAATTTTGCAAATGGTATATTGGAGATTTGGGAAATTGGGTTAGAAAGCAACAAATTTACTGTTGATGTGAAGGAAAAAAAGCATGTGTTGACTGCCTGCAGATTTTCAAGTCTGAAGTTGCCACATTACTAAAAGACAATAGAATATATTATGCAAACATTTCGTCAGCTGCTGTGCATTTTTCGTTTTGCAAACTGGACACGGCCCCGTTATTTTATCAACAATATAAAATATCATGTTGTTAGAGAGGCAAATAGGCTGAGCCTCTGTAGAAGTACCAAATCTCTCTCTCTGGTCATTTTTAGTGCGGATTGGAAGCTGTATTTATTTTCACTGGAGCTAAACGGGATTTGGAGCTATTTCCCAGGTTTAGCCCGAGGAGTTTGTGATGTTAATTGTAAAACAAAATCTCGATGTGAATTGTATGGAGATTTGCCTCATTTTCGTCCTAAATGCCAGGAACAAGTGTTTAAATAGATTTTGCGGCGTTGGATTTTTTTCTTTCGTTTTGAAAAGCTAATTCTCCTTTTGCTTATTTTATCTTTGAAGAAGTGGAATTATTTTAACTGTCTGGGTTAAATCCTGAAATCTCTGTTTATTTCAAATCCGATACACTATTACTCAAACTGAGAGGGAAACTTTTTGTTACATTAATTTCGTTTTGGTAACAATTCCCACCGAGGTGACACAGAGTTAGCCGCTGCGAAAGAGGAATTGGGTATTTTGAACACTAACATGTTGCTAATTGTAACATGTTGCAACTTTCACCCACTACAAAATAACACATGCTTCTTGGTGAACCGCCCTGATCTCCTGGAGAGTAATGTTTACGCCCAAATGCCCTGTTTTAAAACTGGACAGCCACCCCGGAGATATGATTCCGAAAGGGATCGAACAGTCTAGAATGAAATAGATCGCTCCAGCCCAGTTCATCGGTGGCATCATAGTTTAAAATGATGGTTTCCTGAACATTCATTTGTTTTTAAAATAGCTTAAGCAAAATCAAGCCCCCACGTGCTTCACTGGCTTTTGAGGTGGGTTTTAGGTCAGAAATGATTAGGAGGAATACAGTACTAAAATTCAGCTAGAATGCATTTTCACTTTTGAGTACTAATAAGTTGCAGGCAGTTTAAGATTTAAAATCGGAAAATTGACATTCCTATTTGGAAAAGAAATCTTTTGAAAATGAACCTAGAAACCAGACCCCCAACATGTCTGTGTAAAATTAAACTTGCTACAGAAAAGTTAGCTGCAAACTACCAGTTATCCTATGCACACAGCTCTTTCCAGCCTGAGGAGCAAGGACCTCTCTACCACTCAGTTACTGGAAGTCGGTTTTGTTTCTAAGTGCCCCAATACTTTGCCATCCAGGCGTGCAGATTGTAGTACACACCACCCACTATGTCTGGTGGAGTTGAATTTGAATTTTTTTTTGCTATTTTGTTGACAATGTTTCCCAATGGCTGCACGAAGCTATTCTCGTAGTAGAGAGAGAGAGAGACGACTGGTGCTGCATGCCCCTGGTGAAGTGAGAGTACGCAAAGGTGTAATCTTTATGGTATCCTCAGCTGCTGTGAGAATTGAACCCATGCTGTTGGTGCCACTCTGCTCTGCAAAGCAGCTTTACAGCCCCTCACCCCAGCAAGTCATGCACAACCATTGCTGTGGAATTAAACTGTAGCACGAGCCATTTTGTAGTCGCCTGTATCAAACTATTGAAGTATTTCACACCCACAGTGGTAGAGATGTGTTACATTTAACCATTAGCCAAATCTCGCCGAGTAGAAAGCTTTAAATGTTGACCTTTTCATCCAGGGGACTAGAATACTCCTGTTTCAACTGTAAAACTGATCGGACCACATCTATTAGATTCAGTCTCCTACACAACACATTTTAGGGAATACTGTATTGTTTGTACCTTTTCCCTAATCAACCTGTTCAGAGATTTTGTTACACATCTCTAGAGCACATGGTCTCCTGGCTCAAAGGTAGGGACACTACCACTACACCATCAGGCAGCACAGTGGCTGGGGGATGAGTCTGGTTTGGATGCTCTTTGGAAGGTCTGTGTGGACTGTTTCCACACTGGGAATTTTGTAAAAGAGCCCCCACCCAGGAGCATTATACTAACGTTAGGGAGGAATGTAAAGCTCATTTTCCAATATGATGCCTGACCCCCTAAGAGCTAAGTTGCAAGAAACTATATTAACTAAGGTTTTAATCCCTGCAATTTAGAAGGTTAAAGTGTAACTTAGAGTTATACTGCATTATAACAGGCCCTTCGGCTGACCATGTCTGTGCCGACCAACAATCACTAAGCTAATCTCATTTACCTGCATTTAGCCCATAGCCTGCTATACCATGGCATTTTAAGTACTCACCCACATGCCTCTCAAATGTTAGAGAAGTGTCTACCTCCACCACCTCTCAGACAGCATGTACCATATTTCTACTGCCCTCTGGGTGAAAAAAATTATATTTCATATCTCCTCTAAACCACGTGCTTGATGAAAATTTTTAAGATGTCAGGGGGAAGTAGGTAAGATAAATAATAGGCATTATTTCCAAATCTCAGAGTCTGGGAGGAGGCGCCAAAGCTAATTTTTAGGTTTTGTAAGCTAGAGCCTGGTCTTTCAGGAGTGAATTAGGAATTTCTGCACTCTCAGGATAGTCAAAGATTGGAGGTTGCTCCAAAAAGTGGGAATTCACGCTGCATTTGATCGCAATTTTTAAACTGTTTCTTTTTAAAATCAGATGTGCTACAGGTTATGGGACGAAGGCGAAAATGAGTTACATCAGGGATCAGCAGTAATCTGGTTAATGGCAGAGCAGGCTGCAGGGCTGAAGCAGCTTCTTACTGTCCCTGGGCTCCACTCACAGTCTGTTCACAAATACCATGCTACAGACAGGTTTCACTGCAATTTTTAAAAAATGGCTTGATGATCAATTGTTTTATCACAGCGCTTGCAAAAGGAATCAAAATTTCTAATGAGGAGCACAAGTGGAGACTGCAAACTGTGAGTGATTGTGGGTTGTCAATTAGCTGCAATCATACCTTGTTACTTCCTTGTTTATTATGGTTTGCTTTTGTAAAGTTCAAAATGAACTTTTTGAGTTTCCCCAGTTTTTCTTTTAATGGGGAGGGAAAGGGATGTTCATTTTTCCTAACTGGAGCTTGTGGAGCTAAAAATATGAACTGAAAATAAAACCCTAGCAATAAAAGCTGATTTTGAAAGTGCCTGACGTTGCAGCAGAGCTTATGCAAGCCTGAGCTTTCTCAAATAAATGCTCTGATCAGAGATTATCTCAGCCACAGTGAAATGCTGGGAACAAAAATTGTGGGCAGATGCTCCCAGTTTTGTTGAAGTGATGAGGCAGCTCACTGAAGAGTTCAGAGAAAAAAAAACCCATCCTCCATTATAATAAAATGTGAGGCTGGATGAACACAGCAGGCCAAGCAGCATCTCAGGAGCACAAAAGCTGACGTTTCGGGCCTAGACCCTTCATCAGAGAGCTCTAATGAAGGGTCTAGGCCCGAAACGTCAGCTTTTGTGCTCCTGAGATGCTGCTTGGCCTGCTGTGTTCATCCAGCCTCACATTTTATTATCTTGGAATCTCCAGCATCTGCAGTTCCCATTATCTCCATCCTCCATTATAGTTGGGTTTGAAAATATAGTTTTTAAGGAGGGTCTTAAATAAGGAGAGGGGGGTAGAGGAGAGGTTTACGAAGTTGTGCCAGTATCTGTGGAGCCTGTGCAGTTAAAGGCATGTGGAAGTTAAAATTGGGAGGGTGTGGGAGGGAATGAGGGACGTGTCTGAGGCCCGAACTGGAGGCATACAGAGAGGAGTATGAGGCTGGACGAGATTCTAGACAGTAGGAAGAGGGCTGCTACAGTGCAGTGGTAGTGTCCCTGTGTCTGAGCCAGGAAAGGCCTGGGTTCAAGTCCCGCCTGCTACAAAGTTTCTGATGATATCGCTGAGCAGGTTGATTAGAAAGTATTTAAAGTGCCCTTGTAGCACAGTAGGAACACCTCTGGTCTAGAAAGTCTGGGTTTAAGTCTCACCTGCTCCTAATGTGCGTCATAATATACCTGGATGGGCTGGTTAAACAGAAACAGATTGAGAGGGGCCAAAGCACTGGAGGGATTTGAAAACAGGGTTGATAACTTTTAAAACTGAAGGATTAATGGACCGCTTTGAGGAGCATGTTAACCAGTGAATTTGTGGAGGGAATGTAGCCACAAAATAGTATTGTTTTATGACATTACAGTGTTGCCAGGAATGAGGCTCAATGAGCTCAGACCCTAGAACAATATGTAGGCAAACTGACTTTGGTCCCACATTATGGTCAGTTCACAGTAGAACGCAATTCAGATCAACCTTTGAGGCTAGCATGCATAATCTAGAGCATGATGTGTCTTTGTCAAATGTACCCTGTACTTTTCATATGAATAAACAGATCAATAGATGCTTGAAATCTTGAGAAGTTGAGAGCTATGAGGGGTTGGCACAAGAGAGGGGTTGAGTCCTGTGGCACCTTACCCATGATCTAATAAAATGCCAGGGCAGGCAAGAGGGGCTGAATGGCCAATTCCCCTAGTTCTTATTTTCCTATTGTTGTGAATGTATGCATGTTAAACACATTTGTATCCTCAGTGCATTCCAGTGGTAACTAAACCTTGAAAGGTTTATTGACTATCACCCCAAAGCATGCTGCAGAAGGATCTACGCAGTAGAGAAATTGGGAACATTAATAGTTGCAGAATTATAAACATAATTTTCTGACATGGCTAAGTAATTGGTTTGGAGATAGGACATGAAGATTAGGGACAAAGGAAATATTCTAGATGTGGGAAGAGGGCCAGTCTCTTTACACAACTCATCAATGTTATGGTAAATGATTTCATCTCAACAATTATCCCTTCGCTTTTGTTAAAGCCATTAACTAAATCATTTTACAATACTTAAATGCACACAGTATATGAAACAAGGTAATATGAGTTTGTAGTATAGACTGAAATTGCCAGGTATGATGTTGTGGGTATCACATAGACATGGCTGCAAGGGGGTTATGACTGAGAATTAAATATCTAAGGATACACAACCTTTTGATAGTACAGGCAGAGAGGGTTGGTTGCCTTGCGAGGAAGAAATGAAATTAAGTCGGTAGTAGTAAGTGTGGGGCTTTTTTCCCTGGAGCGTAGGAGCCTGAGAGGCGACTTTATAGACGTTTATAAAATCATGCGGGGTATGGATAGGGTGAATAGCAAAAGTCTTTTCCCCAGGGTGGGGGTGTCCAAAGCTAGAGGGTGCACGTTTAAGGTGAGAGAGGAAAGACTTGAAATGGGCATGAGGGACAACTTTTGTATAACACTATGACTGACTGTAAAGCACTTTGCAAGCTTGAGTGACAGTACATAAATGCAAAGTCTCTCAGTTCTGTGTTTAGAATCTGTTTGTCAGGCTGTTCCACCCAGGCATGAATGAATAGAAGAAAGAAGGTGAATATTGGCCTCACGTGCCCTGATACACAAGATGAGCAAATGAGTCATAATTTTAATTTGGTCAGAATTAAAGTTAATTGTGAGCTCAGAGAACAAAAGTGGAAAAAATCCTGGAGAAACTCAGCAGATCTGGCACCATCTGTGGAGAGAAAACAGAGTTAATGTTTCAAGTCCGGTGACCCCCCCCCCACCTTTAGAACTTAATCTTATGGATTGGAGTAACTTCACCCTTTCAGCTATAGGGCTGCAAACATATTTGGAAGTTTGACCATTTGTGTCTCTCAAAAATGTGACTCTTTTTAAAATGAATGAATTTCAAAGCAATTTTTTTTAACATTTTCCCCCTGGTGTCCATACTTGGCTTCTCCCAGCAGTGCCAGAGAGTTTAACCTATAACTGATGGGGATGTCAGGATTATTCCTGCTATCTTGACCAGGAATAGTTGGGAGTTCAGTGTTAATAACACTGAGCTAGTGAGGCAGAGAAGTAACATGGGGCCGGGAGGGGGCGCAGACCTGGGTTCAGATCTCCACCAAGGTAGGATTTAAATTCAATAAAATCTAATTTATAAAGTTTGTGACGGCAATGAAACCATCATCAATTGATATTTAAAAAAAGACCCATCTGGGTTCAGTTTAAAGACAAGGGAATCTGCCATCATTTCCTGGTCTGGCCTACAAGTCACTCCAGACCCACAGCAACTCAGCCAATTCTTACTTGCTCTTGGAAGAAAGATCAAACAGACTGGGGTTGTTTACCTTGGAGCAGAGCAGAATGAGCAGGGGAGATGCTTGAGATGTATGAAATTGTAACAGATATCGACTCTGAAGCCACTCAATGCAAGAAGGGTCACTGGATCCGAAACATTCTCTCTCCACAGATGCCACCAGAGCTTGCTGAGTTTCTCCAGCCATTCCTGTTCTTGTTTGTTTTTTTTATCCAAAGCCGTTCAAGGGCTTCACCTCCCATCAAAGAATTTTGTAAAATGACACTCCATCCAACTTCATTTGAGAAACTCCTTTTTTTGCTGAGGTGTTGTTGAGTGAGCCAGTTACAAGACTTCAGGTTCCGTAGGGCGCAGTATTATCTCAAGCATATGGATGTTGGTTGCGTAGTGCTGTTATGTCACCTAGCTGAGGTTATCTGCCGTGATCTCGGAGAGAAACCTTTTTGTGTTGTCTAGCGGTTTTGTCCTGTTGTGGTTAGAAGTCACAAAGGCATCAAGCCTCAATGTGCCATTTGATACACATTGCCACAAGATGTGCAGATATCCTTATCTCGCTCCCCTTGCCTGCTATTTGGCGCTTCCTCATGAGTCAGCAGTTAAACTTCTCCCTGCAAACATTTGGAGACAGGTTAACTAAAAACAAGGAGAACTGTGAACATGAGGGACTGGCTAGCTTTTCCAAGTGAAGAATACTGTCTCGAGAATAAATGGTATTGTGTAATCACAGAATATTGCTGTGAAGAAGGAGACTATTCAGCTAATTTTGGGTCCAGTATCCAGTGACCCTTCTTTGACTGAGTGTTTTAAGGGTCACTCTACTCTATATCTGCTATAATTGTAATCATCTCAGTCTTGTCCCCCACCCTCAGTCTCCTCTGGTGCAATATAAACAACCCCTGTCTGCTCAACCTGTCTTCCGAGGGTAGTGACTCACTTGCTGTGGGTTTGGAGTCACTTGTAGGCCAGAGCAGATAAAAATGGCAGATTCCCTTCCTCGGAAAGGGCATTGGTTAGTCCCACTCCCTTCCCCATGTCTTTGTAAATGGGGAGAAAGTGGCGACTGGACGACGGACCATGATCTTTTTGAGTGGCAGAGCAGGCTGGAATGAGCAGCCCCTATTCCTGTTTTCTGGCTCCTATTGCCCATCGAGTCCTCACTGACCTTCCGGAGAGCATCCCACCCAGTCCCAACCCTACCCTATCTCTGTAACCCTGCATTTTCCATGGCTAAATACACCTAACCTGTACATCCCTGGACACTACAGGACAACTCAGCATGGCCAATCAATCTGACCTATCCATCTTTGTTGTACGCATTCAAAAAAAAATCTGGAATTAAGAGTCTAATGATGACTATGAACTGATTATTGGAAAAGCCCATCTTGTTCACTAATGTCCTTTAATGAAGAAATCTGCCACCTTTACCTGGTCTGGCCTACGTGTGACTCCAGTCCCACAGCAATGTGGTTGACTCTTTAACTGACCTCTGGGATGGGCACTGATGGTTCCTGCAAGCTCCCATAAACTGCAATGTGTCAATGACCAGATCATTTGTTAGCGGTTGATTGAGGAATAATTATATTTTTGCCAGACTGATAGCCATATGTTAAAGTAGGCAGCAAAAGACTTTCAGAAATTTGTGAGGATTTTAATGTAAATTGATAGCGTAGCACAAACAACAGTTTCCACCTTTCCCTGTGCAAGGAACCCATAAACCAGCACCTCCCCCCACCCCGCCGGCCTCCCAACTCAACCTGTTCGAGCGTGGTATTATACACCTCCATGAGAAGTGAGATTTGAACCCAGGTCTACTAGTCCAGAGGATGGGACAATACATTGTCCCTCGAGCCCCTTAAGAACCCAGTGTTATTTTTAATTTAAGAGCCAACCATGGAAACTAATAACCCATTTTTTTTAAAAAAAGCTATCACTAAGTTCCCAAAATACTCAATTAAATGACTAGCACTGCCCAGTCGTGTGAAAACCCCAGCTCTCAAACACAAAGTCAAATGAACACCTGCGTGAAGTCAACTCTGGTGCTGTTCTACCTTAAAGGGATCTGCATTTCTACTGCTGACAGTCACTGGCCCCAGGACACTGGGGAGAACTCTCTGGATCCTTATTAAAATATGCTATAGGATCTTTGAAGCTCACCTATAAGAGCAGGCCAGGGCTAAACTCATCTGAAAGACAGCACCTCTGGTAGTGTAGCACTCCTCCAGAGCATCCCAAACTGTGGGCTGCCATTCCCAATAGTTCCACCAGGGGGCCACTGCCAACCCCTGTGGGTGTCACCAAGGGATCACTGCCAACCCCATTCGGGGTCATGATGGGGTCACTGCCAGCCCCATTCTGGGTCATGATGGGGTCACTGCCAGCCCCATTCTGGGTCATGATGGGGTCACTGCCAGCCCCATTCTGGGTCTTGATGGGGTCACTGCCAACCCCATTCTGGGTCATGATGGGGTCACTGCCAGCCCCATTCGGGGTCTTGATGGGGTCACTGCCAGCCCCATTCTGGATCTTGATGGGGTCACTGCCAACCTCTGTGGGGGTCACTGCCAGCCCCATTCTGGGTCTTGATGGGGTCACTGCCAGCCCCATTCTGGGTCTTGATGGGGTCACTGCCAACCCCATTCGGGGTCATGATGGGGTCACTGCCAGCCCCATTCGGGGTCATGATGGGGTCACTGCCAGCCCATTCTGGGTCATGAGGTGAGATTCTGACATTGTCCTCTAAGGCAACAGTGAGACCATGGACTAAATGGTGAGGTACCTTCACATCCTCAGGTTTGGTGTAATCGCAGCTGTTACCAGACGGTTGTTTGAGCCTGCTTACAGCTCCAAAAATGGAAGTGGAAAGGAGGCACTTGTTTTCGAAAGTCACTGCACATTAAATATGCTGCTGCCTTTCCCCTACCCCCTCACCCGCCCAATCTACCCACAACTGAAACCCCGCACCTCTGCTCGATGAGGTTTATACTCATTCACCAGTACACCCACACACACACCCACACACACACCCACACACACACACACACACACACCCTTGCTCTCTCACACACACATACTGCCTCTCTCTCACACACACACATACACAGACACACACACACACATACTCTCTGTCACACACACACGTGCATGCTCGTGCACACACACACACATTGTCTCTCTCTCACACCCCCAGCACTCTCGCACACTCATACGCACACACTCTTACACAGTCACACACGTACTCATACACATGCTGTCTCACACACAGGTACTCACTATCTCATGCTCACACACTCTCACACACATGCTCACACTCTATCTCACGCTCATTCCATCTCATATGCACACACACACTCACTTGCACACATGCTCACTCACACACTTGTTCAGACACACACTCAGTCACACACATGCACCCTCACTCTCTCACACATGCAGTCACACACACATGCACTCACACACACGTGCACTCACACACATACTCACTCGCACATGCACACTAACACTCACACACACTCACACACACACACACACACAAATACACATGCATTCACCCACACACATACACGCAGTCACATACACACATGCACACACACACACACGTGCACTCACACACACTCACTCACTCACATACTCACTCGCACATGCACACTAACACACACACACACACACACACACACACAAATACACATGCATTCACCCACACACATACACGCACTCACATACACACATGCACACACACACGTGCGCTCACACACACTCACTCACTCACATACTCACTCGCACGTGCACACTAACACTCACACACACACATACAAATACACATGCATTCACTCACACATATACACACACACATACATGCACTCACATACACTCACTCATACACACACGCACTCTAACATACGCACGCTCTCTCACACACGTACTCTCACACACATTCACGCACTCTCACGTTCACACATGCACGCACTCACACACTCACATGCACACACTCACACACACACACACACCCTCAAATCTCACTTGGAGGAGTGGGGGCACAGCCATTTTCCAGTGTCATAGGTGGGCTGATAGTGGGGAGGGGGAAACAGTTTGGGAAGCACAGGCTTGTGGCTGTAGCCTCTGTGTTAAAACTTTCCAGTCATCGTAAAATAATGTGTGGGACAGTTTGAAGAGGACAGCGTATGCCCTCCCTGGTTTTCGGGCCAATGTTCATCCTTGCAGCACATCCTAAAAACAGAAGATTACCTTGTCATTACGAGGCTGTTCGTGGGATCTTGCTGTGCACTGAGCAACTGCTGTTTAATTTCCCGTTCCCTGCAGTCTCCACTGAGATGCAGGCATCACTGGAGAGGTTGGTGCTTGTTGCTTCGTCTGTAACTGCCCCTTGACCTGAGCGGCTGGCTCGGCCATTTATGAGAGGGAATGCAGTTGGGAGCCATCACGGTAGGCCTGGAGCCACTTGTAGGCCGGACCGGGTAAGGACAGCAGATTCTCCTTCCCTTGAGGACAGCAGTGAAGCAAATGGGATTTCTTTTTAAGAAAAAAACAACATCTGGGAGTCAGGCTTGTTTTTGATTGCCAATTTTATTAATTGAATCATAATGGTGTCGGGCCAGGTTTATGGAGTGTTGGCCCAGTCACATCAACACGATTCTGCACTCCGTCTCCTCAAAATTCCGTCAATGTTGGGCTAAGGCGAGCTTTCAAGACTAAGCTTTGGCAAAGAAAGGGATGATGAAATGAGAGTGAGCTGATCAGCCAGATCTGATCCAGTCTAAGTGAACAGAACAGGCTTGAATGATGAATGCTTTCCTGTAGCTCCGATACCTCAGTTTCATCTTTGAGTGGCTGGATCACACGGGATACAGGGAGAACTAGCCATTTGGATACAGAACTGGCTCAAAGTTTGGAGACAGAGGGTGGAGGTGAAGGGTTGATTTTCAGACTGGAGGCCTGTGACCAGCAGTGTGCCACAAGGATCGGTGCTGGGTCCACTGCTTCTCATCTCTTATATAAATGATTTGGATGTGAACCTAGGAGTTATGGTTAGTACTTTTGCAGATGACACCAAAATTGGAGGTGTAGTGGACAGCGAAGAATGTTACCTCAGAGTACAATAGGACCTTGATCAAATGGGCCAATGGGCCAAGGAGTGGCAGATGGAGTTTAATTTAGATAAATACGAGGTGCTGCATTTTGGAAAGGAAAATCAGGGCAGGACTTGTACACTTAGTGATAAGGTCCTGAGGAGTGTTGCTGAATAAAGACACCTTGGAGTGCAGGTTCATATTTCCTTGAAAGTGGAGTCCCAAGTAGACAGGACAGTGAAGAAGGTGTTTGGTACGCTTGCCTTTATTGGTCAGTGCATTGAGTGTAGCAATTGGGAGGTCGTGTTGCTGCTGTATGGGACATTGGTTGGGTCACTTTTGGAGTATTGCATTCAGCTATGTTCTTCCTGCTGTGGGAAAGAAGTTGTGAAACTGAAAGGGTTCAGAAAAGATTTACAAAGATGTTACCAGGATTGGGGGAGTGAGGTTTGAGCTACAAGGAAAGGCTGAACAGACTGGGCCTAGTTTCCTGGAGCATCAGAGGCTGAGGGGTGACCTAATCGACGGTTATAAACTCATGAGGGGCTTGGATAGAGTGAATAGACAAGGTCTTTTCATTGGGGTGACGGTGTCCTAAACTAGAGGGCATAGGTTTAAGGTGAGAGGGGAAAGATTAAAAAGGGACCTAAGGAGCAACTTTTTCCACACAGAGGGTGGAGTGGGTATGGAATGAGCTTCCAGAGGAGGTGGGGGAGACTGGTATAATTACAACATTGAAAAGGCATCTGGATGAGTACATGAATAGGAAGGGTTTGGAGGGATATGGGCCAAATGGGACAAGATTTATTTAGGATATCTGGCCAGAATGGGCGAGTTGGACCAAAGGGTCTGGTTGTGTGCTGTACATCTCTCTGACTGTATGAGTGCAGCGGTCCTCAGAGAAAGCAAAGAAGCACACAGTCTTCAAACAGTTAAAATATTTTCTTCCACCTGTGGTTGACCCCTCTTTCTAAAGTCGATTTGCCTCTCTCTGTCCTCCCCACAGCTAAACCGGAGGGGATTGCTGCAGTGGCACACTTACAGTTGGCAGAAGAAGAAAGATGATGGAGAAATTCGAGTCCTGTCCATCCCCAGATACCGGAGACTCCCGCAGTCCCATGAAGACAGAGCCGAGACAAATTAGTGAGTCCCTGACTGACGAGGGAGATGCAAGGCAAACCACGGCCCAAGCTGCTTCTGACTCTACCCCCGGGGAGCGCACTCAGTCAAGCAAGCAAGAGACATCAGAGCCCGTTTCCATGGAAACCCCTTTGAGCTCCTCAGGAAGCCTGCCGCCGGAGGTACCAGTGATCAGCCTGGGTCACAGCAAGCTCCACCCGGGTGCGCAAAGCCCCCAGGTTAACGGAGGGGCCAGGATGGTGCAGACCACTGAACTGACGACCCTGCACCCCATCCCATCCCTCGTCCAGTGCTCCGACAGCAGGATGGTGCGACTCTCCAACCACCCAGTGGGGTCCCTGCCGATTCACGGCCCTCTCCTTGCCACCCAGTACCAGCCTCACGGCCTGATCAACAGGTTAGTCTGCTGGTTACTCTCTCTACTCTTTGAGGGCAAGACTCCTCCGACGCTGTTTGTAAATCCAGTCGCAGCCCAGAGTAACCGTCCACCCCCTCGGTCAGGGCATGTTGTCAGCCTCCTGTGCAGGATGTTTCCAACACTCATCAACATGCAGTGTTAGCCCCTATTAGTCCCCTGAGAGAGCAACTTAGCTAGGCCCCAGTCAGAATGGTCTTTGAGTACCACCCAACAGCTCTCAATCAGAACTGCAGCAATTCTTCACTGCCCCTTCTCTAAAAGGTGTTTAATTCACGTCCTCTGGCATCATCTATCCTGCCAAAAAAACCACAGTTGGAATTGGAGCTGCAGCATTTATTACTGAAATAACACCACAGAGGCTGCTATCCTGTAACTGGGTCACTCGTTATTTATATGTCTGCTGCACATGGGCTGTGATCAGCCAGCCAGCTCAGAGTCCAGTCCCTAGACTGAGGAGACTCTCCTGGTTATATCTGTCAGCCAGGGCTCCCTGATTGGCCCAGGGTTAACAGCACCCCATCAGAAATCTCATAATCAATAGGATCCACCTGTACAATCATTACAATTACCCGTTCCCCAAGTCGAGTAGATGTGGGTTAGTAGTTTGATCATTGTGATAAAGGCCAGGACAGTGAGCCTGAGGTGGACAAGGGCCAGGGGACTGAGAGTGAATATTCAGCTTGCTGTCATCAGGTTGGGGATTCTGCAGAATGAGGAGGGGTGTTGTTTTATGAGGGAAGGGCAGCACGGTGGCTCAGTAGTTAACATTGCTGCCCCACAGGGCCATAGACCTGGGTTTGATCCCACCCTCAGGTGACTGTCTGTGTGGAGTTTGCACATTCTCCCCGTGTCTGCGTGGGTTTCCTCCGAGTGCTCTGGTTTCCTCCCACAGTCCAAAGATGTGCATGTCAGGGCAGATTGGCCATGCTAAATCAGGCATAGTGTCCAGGGATGTGTTGGCTAGGTAGGTTAGCCCTGGGAAGTGCAGGGTTACAGGGTGGGGGTGGGAGGTGCTGGGCTGCTCTTCAGAGGGTCAATGTGGACTTGATGGGCTGAATGGCCTGCTACCCCAGTGAAGGGATCCTGCAAATGTTTGGAATTCTCTTCCTGAAAAGATGATGGAAGCTGAGTCCTTGAATATTTAGTACGTTGTTTCTTGTTAAGCAAGCTCTCTGTTGAAATGTTACCAGGGAATGTGGGTTTGAGGTGACAATCCAATCAGTCACAATTTTATGGAATGGTGGAGCAGCTTCAAAGGGCTGAATGGCCTCCTGCTGCTCCAGATTCCACAAAACCTACTGGATTCACTTCCTTTGGGAGCCAGAAGGTTTTTCATCCTCTGCCAGATTACCTAGTCCAAAACTAAAACACTTGCCCACCACAGCCAAGCGATAGCAATCTCTCAAACTCCAGTCTCCACTTCCACACATTTTCCAGTAAAGGATCAATGCTTGTGTTAGAAAGGAAATCGGTGCACAACCAGGCCATTTGACCCCTTGATCCTGCTTCACAATTCAACAATATCATGCCGAATTGAACTGAGACCTCCGTTGTCCAGTCCTTATCACATATCTGTATCTCAGTCTTGAATGTATTCAATGATCCGACTTCCACCACTCTCTGGGGAAGAGAATTCTAAAGACCACCTTTTCCGAAGGGTATAGGTACTGAGGTCAATTATTTCTTTCTGTCAGAAGGCAAATACTTTGTCCCAGAGAGCATCTCCAACAGAGCCTTCTGTGGAAACTGAGACACCATGTGGAAAGTATGGTGGCTCAGTGGTTAGCACTGCTGCCTCATAGTGCCAGGAACCTGGGTTCGATTCCACTCTTGGGCATCTGTCTATGTGGAATTTTGCACATTCTCCCCGAGTCTGTGTGGGTTTTCCCCACTGCTCAAAGATGTGCACATTACCTGGATTGGCCATTCTAAATTGCTCCTGGTATCCAGGGATGTGTATGTTAAGTGGGTTAGCCAGGGGAAATGCAGGATTACAGGGACAGGGTGAATATGCTCTTCAAACGGTTGGTATGGACTTGGTGGGCTGAATGGCCTGTTTCTCTCTGTACAGATTCTAGGAAGAGGTCATTCACGTCCTTTAGGGGCAAGAAAATGGAGTTGATGATGATCAGGTCACCCATGATCATATTGAATTGAGACTTGATGGACTGAATGGCCCACATCAGTTTCTGCATCTCACAGAGAAATGTCATTGTGTGAAATCAGTGCTGTGGTTATGTTTACGATAAACTGCAAACGCAATAAGATCCTATTGTATCCTTAATAAAAACAGGGATTGTTCTGTAGTGTAGAAGGAGTTCAGGTTGACATTTTGTCTAGAGCCAGTAACAGGATAGGTGGCAAGCTATCAGAGGTGGTGCAGGCAGGGTATGTAGAAAGGGCAGTTTTTAATTTTGCGATCTGCTTACAAACCCAGATCAAGAATTTGCCTTCAGTACCACAGTTTATTTCCCAGGAGAACTGGCACCAAAACCATTCATCCTTCCGGGTGACTGTATTATCAGTGTGGAACCATTTGGCATTAAATATTCAATTTCACCATTGGCACCAACCCACCGGCAGATGGGCACAACAGTTTCTATTATCGGGACTAGTAGAAAGTTGCAATCCAACCTAAAATTGTAGATAACTCTTTACAAATTTTGTTTTTACATTCATAGCACGTCCTCGTTGGTTTCTTTTTGAGAGACCTGAAACGTAATTTCCTTTCGACTTGGCAGAGATTTGTTGGCATCACTAACCTCACAAAAGGAAAATGCAACAAACCTCAAGTGATGCCAGTATTAATATGTAGACTTCTGTGTTTGAAATTGCCAAAGACGGAAGAGGAGATGAAGGATTAGGAGGAGACTGTTCAGCCAGTCTGGCCTGTTCCATTTCGTCATTTCGTATCTGATCAGACAAAATCAAGTGCCAACTTTACTGACCCTGTACCTGAGTTTTAGAGGTGGTTACAATTGGTTGGGAGAAGGGAAAATGTCGAGGAAATGTCAAACGGAGGTCCTTTGGTGAAATTGGAATGAGCCGAGTATGGATGAAGGCGGCTATAAGTGCAGCACTATCTGCTCAAGAGTTTACAAAGAATGAGGAAGTGCAGAGGGTCAGTGTTCGTGGTGGAGCTTATCAAAATAGAAAGACCAAAGGTTTCAAAAGAGAAAGAGAGAAACTAAAGTGGAAAGGAGCAGACAGAATTGTTGGGTGTGCAGTTTGTTTTTAGGACAGTTTTTAGTGGAATTTCCAGAAGGGCCTGGGTTCAATTCTTGGACGGCCTCCACTTTTCACAGAGGCAAGGGGAATTGGCAGCCCCTTTCCCAACCCCTGAGACACCCCAAAGTACTTTCGAAGGGTGGGCATTGTTGTAAAGTAGGAAATGCAGCAGTGCATTGTGTGTGCAGCAGGATCCCAAAAACTGTAATGTGATAATGACCAGAGATAACAAGGTGTAGAGTTGGATAAACAGAGCAGACCAAGCAGCATCAGAGGAGCAGGAAGGCTGACGTTTCAGGCCTAGACCCTTCTTCAGAAATGACCAGATTATTTGTTTATTAAGTGCGATGCTAGTTGATAGGTAGTTATTGGTTGGGCCACAAGTAACTACTTCCCCGTCACTCTTCAGCCTAGTTCCCCCCCCACCCCCCACAAGGTACCTCACTGAATTCCCAACCTCTGGAGTAGGATTTAAATACCACAACATTCCAGCTCAGGAGCTGATACTGAACAGGAAAGTGAGGGTTATAATTGCCGTGTATTAACTCCACACAGTCACCAACTATTATGCTGCAGAGACAGTGAACGTTGCTGGATTTCCTTCAGTGAATTGGATTGAGCAGTCACTTTATAAGGAAGTGGGGGAGTTGGATGTTTCAGAGTTTGTAAAACCATAAATTGGTTTAATGCACCAGCAGAAGCCTAGAAATTGATAAGTTCACAAATAGTATGATTTATAGAAGCCAGCAGGAAGGTCAATGAATTGGAAGATGCATGAGGCAGTAACTTAGAACACTGCCAAGTGATCTCTAGATCAGAAGATCTAGGAGGAGGAGTCAGCCATTCTGCCCCTCAAATCTGCCCCAACATTCAGAATGATCATAGCTGATCTCATCTCAGCTCTCTGCCAGCTGTCCATAACCCAATAACACATTACTAATTAAACATCTGTCTATCTCCTTACATTTATCTCAGTGTCTTAATCAGGATTCATATCCAACCCATCCCAATTGGAAACTGAATGAACTTGAATCTCTGTGTTGTTCCCAGCTGGTTAAATGATGCTCCAACTAAGGACATTAACTAGCACCAGAATCGAAATGTGGGTGGTTCTGGGGAGGATAAACTCAAGCTTTAGATATGTCGCGGCAAAGAAGAAGGCCATTCAGCCTATTAAGTCTGTACTGACTCCCTGGAACCCAGTCAGTCCCTTTCTCCAGCTCAATCCCCATGGCCCTGCCAAGTGTCCATCCACCTTCCATCTGAAACATTGCTGCTGTTTCCAAGATCATTGTGGGTGATAATTTCCACTTATTGGGCAAAAAGCTCTTCCTCACATTCGCCCTTTATTGCCCCGAACCTTAAGTCTGCATCCTTTAATCTGTCCGCCTTGTTGAACTCTGTTATAATTTTACACAGCTTCTTCAGCCTTTCCAAACCATCCCTGAAACCATTCTAGTAAATCTCCTGTTCTCTTTCTGAGAGTGCAGTGGCTAGAACGGAACTGCCTGACTGGGCCAGACCAGAGCTTCCGAAACACGCGAGTGTAACTTTGCTGGTTTCGTACTCAGTGCCTTTATATCCAGAGACACCATCCCATCTGCTTTACTGACCGCGCTCTCAGTATATCCTGCCACTTTCAATCTTCGATGCGCATGAATCCCCAGGTCATTCTGTTCCTTTTAGAATTCTGCCATTAGGCGTAGAATCCTTACAGTGCAGAAGCAGGCCTTTCGGCCCAGCAAGCCCCTGAAGGGCGTCCCACCCGAACCCACCCACTACCCTATCCCTGTAACCCTACATTTCCCATGGCTAATCCACGTAGCCTGGGTACTATGGGCAACTTAGCCCGGCTAGTTCACCCCAACCTGCACACCTTTGGACTGTGGGAGGAAACCGGAGAACCTGGAGGAAACCCGTGCAGACACAGGGAGAATGTGCAAACTCCACACAGGCAGTCGCCTGCGGGTGGGATCGAACCTGCGCGGCAGCAGTGCTAACCACTGGGCTGTCCCACTGTGTTTAAAGCAGTAGCACAGCTCCCCTTATTTAAAGTGACACACCACTTCATTTAAAGGAACTCTGCTGTCTTTGTGTCAGGTCTTTCACAGCAGCCTCCCTGATTCCCACTCCCCTCAAGCTCAGTACCATTTAGTAGCAAAAAATAAGGGTGTACTGGCTGAATTTGCTGGGAATGAAGGAAGGCCAGGGGAATACAGGATTAGGTCATTCAGCCCTTCGACCCTGCCTAGCCGTCCAATATGATCCCCCCATAACCCTGGATGCCCTTGTCTATCAAACTGACTCAGTGATTGAACACATTCAATGACCCAGCCTCCACTGCTTCCTGGGGAAGAGTAAGGAAGGGAGGAAGCTCCTTACAGGTTTGAAGAAATGTCTTTGTTCATTTGGGCTCCATTCCCCTCCCTAGGAGGACTGACCTGACAGCAAAGGCTTGTCGAACGTCAGCGATGCCAGATAACATAGCAACATGCAGATTTACAAATTAGGAGTACAGCAGTCCCCTCAAGTCTGCGCCAATGTTCAGAGAGACCCTGGCTGTTCTCATTCTTTATCCCTCGTAATCTTTGGCCTTTAACTCCAGGCACTTACTGAAACAGTGGGCAGTTGAGTTAGGAGATGCGCACTTGTATTGCTTCACTCTGTAAATAAATATGTGATTGACTAAAGACAGGCTTCAGTCTTATCTGTTAAAGGTGAATCCTGCAGCTTTTCCCTTTGGTATCAGACTTAACTTTGAAAAGTGATTGATTAAGATCGAGGAAACTGGTGGAAGGTAGCGGGATCTCTGAGGGGTTGAGATTGGGGGAGGTAGGGGACTGCTTCTATTTTAGACATCATCTGCAGCCTTCCTCATGAGGTGAAGAGGGAGCGCGGGTCAGGAGAGGGTAGAGGTTGAAATCAGGGGTGTGGATCAGCTCTCTCTATAATGCATCAGGTTAAACCTGTAAGTTAGGCATCATTGGCTTGATGATCTCGCTGGTTTGAAGATCAGCCTGAAACCCTCTCACCATGCCAATTGTAAGATGCTGTGCCCAACTGGCAAAGTTGTCAAAATTGACTACCCTTGGAGTAATGTGAAAGCTACAGTTAAAATGTAGCCTGTGATGTATACTGGGCTGATAGCTTAAATAACCTTTATCCAAACTTTGTATAAATGTTATTTCAATGATAAATGTTCTGCTGTTGTGCTTCTGACATTGAATGAGCTTTGCTCAGTGAGGATGCAGAATCTTGCTGTTCAGACCGGCAATGATTCAGTCTGTATGTGTGGTGGGATCCTCTCTTCAGTCAGACTTCAGTGTTGTGTATTTTTGAAATAATGAGCGAGTGTATGACCTCCGCTGAGTACAAGCTGGTCAGTAGTACATCAGTAGAATTATATATTAGTGGAGCTACCTCAAATTGTCAAATACCAGGGTGATGAGGGATGAACTGACCCTCCCCTCCCTTTATTCACTGTCCCTTGGCTGGCCACAAAATGGTTAATTTAGAAGGGGTCCATCCCCTGTGGATGCTTTTCTCCATCCCAAATCATTTGAAAAGGAAAAATTGTAACTAATTGATTAAACAAAAGTGATAGTTATCAAAATGAGAATGAGTTAGAACCACAGCAGGTTTGATATCATCTGCAGCCTTCCTCCTGCCCCCAAAATGCCAGGCGAAGAGGTGAGGAGGGAGCAGGGGTTAGGGGTAAAGATGAAGTAATATATAAAAACATCTGTGGAAAATAAGTACTGGGACATTGCAGTCAATATATGCATAATATCGACATTGGAAGTTGAGCAGTTTGAGATCTAGGCTTATTTGCAGGTCGACCAAAATTCTGCTTTCCTGGATTCTTTTGCAGGTGTTTGGGTGGTCACACTGACAACAGGAGAAAATCTTCCTCCCTTCCTCAACTGCAGTGCAGGGGTACCTTTGGCCCTTCTTAAACATGTCTCCTCTCTAATGGAAGGATCAAGCACGGACTCGGTTACCGATTTGTGGAGCAACTGTGCTCTGTATGCTCCAATCGACACCACCTTCCAGTTGCCAGCTGTTTCACCTCCCCCTCCCACTTGCCTGGTGACATGTCCATCCAGGGCCTCCTCCAATGTCACAATGAGGTCACACGTAAACTGGAAGAACAACACCTTATATTCTGCCTCAGGAGCTCACAGCCCAATGGCCTCAACATAGAGTTCACCAGCTTCAAAACCTCCCTACCCCCAGCTTCATCCCATGTCCAGGCTTACTTCTCATCCCCACCTCCTTTACCTGACACAACCTGTCCATCTTCCTTCTCACCTATCCGCTCCACCCTTCCCACTGACCAATATCCACAAACCCCTCCCCTGCATCCACCTATCACCATCCCACCTATATTCCCACAACCCCACCCCCTTCCTTCTGTTTATTTCTGAGCTCCCTTCCCCCTTCCCAGTCCTGAAGAAGGGTCGCAACCCGAAACAGCAACTTTCCTGCTCCTCTGATGCTGCCTGACCTGCTGTGTTCCTCCAGCTCCACATGTTATCAACTTCACAGCAAACTAGCCCACATGCCAGTGTGTCAGGCCACTAGCACACATAGACCAGGGCTGTGGTTTGTTTTTTAATACAGTCCTTTGTGTATCTCTGGAGGAGTGAAACACAAAGATGTCTATAAGAGTTGGTTTCCTGCATATGGGCGGGGGTGGGGAGGGGGAGTGGGAGTGGGTAAACAATAGTGAACTGTCAATCTATTTTTACCTCTTCCTTTTCTGTCTGCCTGCTTGAAGTTTTTCTTGCTCCACGCAGATATCCCATTTCATGAGTCCAGACAGGATTACATCACGCAGTCGATGAATTTATAATCACCACCATCCTTCAGCTGTAGCAGCTTAATTTTAATTCCAGTCTATGTTTTTGTAAATTATGTCCATAGGTACTTTGAGAATTGCCAGGACTTATATGCAGTTATATTCAGCTGGGGAGGGTTTTAGTTGGGGTTTCACTTGAGACCCTTGCTAAAACTATAGGATGTTGAGTTAGGAGTTACACGCTTGTGATGTTTCAATCTGTAAATAAGCGTAACACCAAATAAAGTTAGCTCTAATATTGTCCTTCATCAACTGGTTTTCTGGCCTGAAACAAGGTGTCAGGGCTAATATATTTGCGTAGATGTTTATGGAGTAGAAGGTCTTGACCCTTTGGATGCTTATTTGCCTGACAATGTGTTTTGGAGCTTGCACCCGAGCTCGACCTCAAATTGGGTTTTTCGGCTGAGTTGTCATTAGAAGATGATGAGCAGAAAGTGTCGCGATTCTGTCTGGTCGGGTGGGGGTTTGGGGGAGCGATTATTGCAGGCCCTGCTGCTAATTCACAGGAATAGAAGGAGGTGGCCATTCAGCCCCTTTGAAACTGCCTGGGTGTTCAAAGAGACCAGGGCTGACCTATACCTCTCCCCTAAGTTCCCACCTTTCTCCCCAGGCCTTTATAACCTTGCCCAACAACCAGCACTGGAGCAGTGGCTGAGTCTCATGGTCTTGTGCACCCTGCAGGAAGACTTTGCAACTCATCAACTTGCACGGATAAAACCTCTGCCAAGCAGGTCAGAGGCCATGTTGCTAATGGGTGACCCGGGGACTGTCTGAGAATCTTTTTTGTTGCTGCAAACATCTCATTTTCTAGTAATCAGAAAATATAAATGAAGAAAGCTGCAACACAGAGGATGTGGGGGTATTTGTATGTCAAACACAGGAAGTTAGCACACAGGGGCAGCAGGTAATCAGGAAGGCTAATGGAGGTTTCAAGGAGGTTTGAATATAAGAGTAGGGAAGTCTTACTGCACCTATACAAGTGCTGGTGAGACCACATCTGGAGCACTGTAAGTAGTTTTGCTCCCTTTATTTAAGGGAAGATATAATTTCATTGGAGACAGTTCAGAGAAGGTTATTTGGATGATCACTGGTTTGGAGGGATTGCTTATTAGCAAAGGCTAAAACAGGTTGGGATTCTTGACGCGCTTGACAGTGTCAATGCAGAGAGAAAGTATGCATTCATGAGAGAGTCTGGGACCAGCAGGCAAAGTCTCAGAATAAAGAGAGACTAATTGAAGACCGAGATGAGGAGGAATTTCTTCTCTTAGAGGGTTGTGAGTCTTTGGATCTCCTTACCACAGAGAGCTGTGAGGGCAGAGTCTTTGTGTGTATTTAAGGCTGAGATAGATTCTTGATCAGTCAGGGAATCAAGAGTTATTGGGAACGGGCAGGACAGCAGATATATGGAATGTCAGATTAGATTGAATGGCAGAGTAGGCTCGAGGGGCCAGATGGCTTACTCCTGCTCATATTTCTTATGCTCTAAGCTGAGAAATTGGGTGACTGTAACTACAAATACAAAGCGAGTATTGACAGCACTGTGTCAGCCAATGAATTGGAGGTGGGGACAGTACATTGGATAAATACTTCCAGCCAATCAAGCGCAGTATATTTATGCAATAGTATCTGCTTAATTTTAAAAAGTCTCTGCAAACTACAGCTGACAAAGCCCCTGGTCAAAACTGCAGCAGAGGCTGTTTATTCAAAATCACTTCCTAGTGAAAGATTCAGTGAGCAGAGAATAATTCAGAAAAGCTGGAGTAAATGGGAATTGAGAGCAAACTCTGTGCTGGTTGGAGTCATACCCCGTACAAAAGATGGTCCTGGTTGTTGGAATTCCATCATCTCAGTTCGAGGACATCTCTACAGGAGTTCCTCAGGTTGTGTCCGAGACCCAACCATCTTCAGTTTCTTCATCAATGACCTTCCCTCCAGCATAAGGTCAGAAGTGGGAATACTCACCATTGATTGGTTGTTCAGCACCATTTGCAATTCCTGAGATACTAGAGCAGCCCATATCCAATTACAGCAAGGCCTGGACAATATTCAAACATGCCTGACAAGTGGCAAATAACATTCAGACCACGAATGTGCCAGGTAATGACCATTTTTAGATTAGATTCCCTACAATGTGGAAACGGGCCCTTCAGCCCAAGAAGTCCACACCGCCCCTTGCAGCATCCCACCCACACCCATTCCCCTGTTACCCACAAACCCCTGAACACTTCCGGCAATTCAGCATGGCCAATCCGCCTAACCTGCACATCTTTGGACTGTGGGAGAAAACCGGAGCACCCGGAGGAAACCCACGCAGACACGGGGAGAATGTGCAAACTCCACACAGACAGTCGCCCGAGGCTGGAATTGAACCCGGGTCCCTGGTGCTGTGAGGCTGCAGTGCTAACCACTGAGCCATCTCGAAGAAGACAATCTGACCTCTTGATATCGAGGGCATTATCAGTATGTCAGGCTCTGATTTGTGATTACATTAGGTAACGCATATGCTATCCTTGTGTGTTCATGACCAAGTGCACTACAGTCAGGTTCCCTCTCATTCTAGAGTGTTCTAGCTTAGTGCGGTATAGTCTGGTAAAGGGCAGACTGACTGCATCCACGCTGTACTATTTATTCAGAGGCATGTGCAGCTCAGTGACATCGTCGCAAGGCTGCTCCAGGATCCTGATACCCTTACAGTGGCAGCAGTCAGCAGTGGAACATGTTGTCTGGAGACAAGTTTATTGTACTTTATTGTAATTTTTAATTCAAAATGAATAAAACATTTTTGGGGGTAAAAGGATGATGGTGGGCTCGGGGAACAGCTTCTGTAAACGTAGATCCTACTATCCAAGGCTACAGTGAGGCCTGGATGAAAGTAAGAACCTCGGAATATTGAGAACAGACTTAGTATTTTGTCTGCCTCTCTCTCAAAGTTTGCAGTCAATAAAGGACTTAATGAGGGGGCAAGAATGAGGAAGCGTAGCCTGCGCCCTGTTCTGATAAAGATGCAGAGTCACCATAGCAACGTGTATTATCATCCTCACTGTCTTTCCTCAACTATAATTTAATCATTTACTTGAAGTGGTGTTCTTCTGCAGGTTAATTGCAATATTCTTCCATGATGTGGGCAATCATGTAAATTATAGGAAGCTTTATTTTTATTTAAAAAATTATAAGGACACCTCAGCTGCAGCATAGAAATGTACAAATGGTGGTAAACGCAGAAGAAAATTTTTTAAAAAGCACAGTAAAACTTGCAAATGATGGAACTCGCTTTGCATAATGCTTCAGCGCGGCCAGAATATTCATTTCCTAGTATTGCTGTTCCACCACGGAAATGCGGGAAAGTGTGGTCACTGTTCAGGCTGAGGGAGTGATTTTTTTAAAATTATTGGGTTTGAACTGTACTTTCTGATGTTGGATGCGGTGTGAAATGATTCTTAAAGCAGGCACGGTTTTATTTGCTACATTTGAAGGCTCAGTTGACATAAATTCGAAGGAACTGGGAAAACCTGGCGCAGGCACCGGGGTGACCCAGACACTAGACGTGCACTGCAGCTCCATTTAGTCAGTGTCAGAGAGGCACTGACGTTACCACAGGCATACAGGGACATCTGTTAGATTGGGGATTGCAAGATGCCAGGTTGGAATCGATAACACAGCATGCATCAACTCCAGTCTCTTTCTTTTGTCGGAGTTGTTGTTAAATTGGCTTTATTTATTCTTGGCTGTGAGCCGAGAAGACAGAAGCCGGAGCAGGAGCCCGAAGGGTGGCGAGAATGCTGAAATCGCCGGCGAAACTAGCAGAGAGCTCGGCTTTGCCTTTTTTTTAAAAAAAAGAGGGAATATGGAGGAGTGCGAGGGGGTGAGGGGAGGTTCAGGCAGAGGGTAAAGGAAGAGGTGGAAAATTGGCAAGAGCAGCGGAGACCGATGAGGAAAAGTGGGGGAGCAGGTGTAGGAGATATTAGGAAATGAAACACGCACGATAGAGAAGATGCAAAGTGAGGGAGATGCAGGGTAGAGGATGAAACTAAACCTAGCAGAAGAGGGAGAACAGATGAACAAAACGAAGAAAGGGATATAAAATGATAAGTTAATGGAAGGAATATTTGGCCCAACATAGAAACTATTGGGGTTTTAAATTCACTCATTAAATGTAGAGGATGCATACGGTGCCATATATTAGCGAGGTAATACATGTCATTTGGATTTGATTTAAACGTGGTATGAAGAGGAACCCATAGATATTTTTTTGATACTATTAATTGTTTCTCACACATGGCATGGCATGGTCTATTATCGTAACAGCAGGGAGCAATGCAAATTGAATTTAAAGTCAATCTTGTCTTGGATAGAGGATCGGTATTGTTTTTTCAACGACAGGCTGTGCATACCACTTGGAGAAGAAATACAGCAGTAGGCAGTCAGTCTCAATCTGGAGACTTTCTCTTTCAAACCTCTCTCTCTCTTTCTCTCTCTCTCTCTCTCAAAAAGGATATTCGTCCAGTGCAAGCTGAAATAGCCAGTTATTTAGAGTCATAGAGATATACAGCACGGAAATAGAGCCTTCGGTCCAATTCGACCATGCCGACCAGATATCCTATATAAATCTAATCTCATTTGCCAGCATTTAGCCCATATCCCTCTGAAGCCTTCCTGTATCCTTTTAAATGTTGTCATTGTACCAGCCTCCACCAGTTCTTCTGGCAGCTCATTCCATGTACACCCCACTATCTGTGTGAAAATGTTGCCCCTTAGAACCCTTTTTAAATCTTTCCCCTCTCACCTTAAACCTATGCCTTCTGGTTTTGGGCTCCCCTACCTCAGGAAAAAGGCCTTGCCTAGTCATCCTAACCATGCCCCCTCATGATTTTATAAACCACAATAAGGTCACCCCTCCAGGGAAAAAGCCCCAGACTATTCAGCCTCTCCCTGTAGCTCAAAACCTCCAACCCTGGCAACATCCTTGTCAATCATTTTTGATCCCTTTCTAGTTTCACCACATCCTTCCTACAGAAGGGAGACCAGAATTGTATGCAGTTCTCCAAAAGTAGCCAAACTAATGTCCTCTACAGCAACAACATACCTCCCAACTCCTACACTCAGGGCACTGACCAATAAAGGCGAGCGTACCAAACGCCTTCTTCACCTCCCTGTCTACCTGTGACTCCATTTTCAAGGAACTATGAACCTGTGGGCAACCTTCATTTCAGGGACTAAGTTTGTTCCTGTCACAAAATGCAATAACAAAAACAGGGAGAAATGTCTTTACACAGGGAGCTGTTACAGTTTTGTAGTGCAGTGTCTGGCAGGGTCACAGGAACAGATTCATAGAGTCAAATGGCATGGAAACAGACCCTTTGGTCCAACTCGTCCATGCAGACCAAGTTTCCCAAACTGAACTCGTCTCATTTCCCTGCGTTTGGCCCATTTCCCTCTAAACCTTTCCTCTTCATATGTACCTGTCCAAATGTCTTCTGTTTTAATTCCAAATGAACTTTGAAAATGGAATTGGATAAATAGTTGTAAAGGAAGACTGCTTTGGGGCAATAGAGAATGGGTGAGGAGTGAGAGATGTTGGATCATGCGCTCAGGGAGCAAGCACAGGCATAATGGGGCTGAATGGCCTCTGTCTGTGCAGCTTGGTTCTACAGTCTCTGCACATGCACTTTCCAGTTGGGAAATGCTGATGGATTTTTACCCTACCATAGCAAAGGCATTCTGAGGCCAGCTGTGAGACCATCAATATCCTGGGGGACACCATTGACCAGAACTGAACTGGATCAGCCACATAAAGGCTGTGTCTAATGTGTTAAAGGTTAGGAATCTTGCATGGAGTGACTCACCTCCTGTGTCCGCAAGCCTGTTTATCACCTTCAAGGCACAAGTCAGGAGTGTGATGGAATACTCCCCACCTGCCTGGATAAGTGCAGACCCAGCAACACTCAAGACATCATCCAGTACAAAGCTGTCTGCTTGAATGGCATAAGCCCCACCTCTGCCATTTCAAAGGACAAGGGCAGCAGGTACATGGGAACATCACCCCCTGCAAATTCTTGTCCAAGCCATTCATCGCCCTGGCTTGGAAATATATTGCCGTTCCTGCACTATAACTGGATCAAAACCCTGGAATTCCCTTCCTAAAGGTCAACGTACAGCATGTGGACTGCAGCAGTTCAAGAAACCAGCTGACCAGCACATTCTCAAGGGCAACAAGGGATGGACAATAAACGCTAGTCCAGCAAGTGATGACCATGTTCCAAGATTGATTAAAAAAATCTCCATTTATAGAAATTGTTTGAAAGATCATGACGTGCTCGAGCTGATAGCATTTATACTTGGGGACGTGTTAAATTCACTGCCTTCATCAATTAGTTGAAACAAATTACATTGAACTTGCAGCAAATAAATAGAACAGCCTTATTATCCCGTTTTGCTACTTTTCCTGACATGGGGGTGGGGGGTAGATCTGTTACTCTACTCAAATGGGCTGCTCGCTTTGCAAGATATTGGCTTTGATGTGAAGCGAAAGTACATAAGATCATTTGCATGTGTCTCATTGAAGGGAGTGAGTCCGTGCCATCGATCATCCATCCATTTATCCCAAAATAAAACTTCAAACTACAGGTGCTGGAAATCTGTATCATAAAGTGCTGGAGAAACTCAGCAGGTCTGGTAGCATCTGCGAAGGGAAAGCAGAGTTAACATTTCGAGTCCAGTGGCCCTTCTTTAGAACTGATAGTATATGGGTGGTAGATATGCTTTGGGGGGGGGGGGGAGGATAGGTGGACATGTAGCTCTAAGGGAGAGAAATAAAGTTAGGCAACAAAGCGATGGTTGGTGATAAGCCAAGGAGGAAGAGAAGCTGATCATGGGGACCATGAGTTGATGGAAATGGGTTGGCAGTGCTGAAAGCAGACCATGTCATGACAGGGCCAGGGATGTGGGGGTGGGTCAAGAACAGGGAAGGATGGAATCGCACCCTAAAATGATTGAACGCGACATTCAGTCCTAAAGGCTGCAGGGTTCCCAAGCGGAAAATGAAATGCCATCCTCCCAGTTGGCGCTGCTGAAGCATTGCAGCAAGCCTGAGGCAGCAATGTCAACCACTGATCCCGTAGCAGGAAATGGAGTTGATGCATGAAGGAGGAGCCGAGATAACAGATTTGTTGCCATCAGCTGAACCGCAGAGTAGACTGGAGAGGTCTGACAGCCCATTCCTGTTGCTGTCTCTTACAATCATCATTTCCACAATTCAATCACACAAAATATTGGGTCTTCACTGACATTGCTCCCCCCACCAACAACTCAGCCTGAAGCTACTTCTGTACCAACATAACAAATGATTGGTAAAGGCAGAATATAACATTATATGAAAGGAACAGAGGCTGGTTGGCCCACTAAGACACTAATCTTTTCTCTGTGGAGCCTGCGGCCAAAACTCAAGGATTACTCTTTTTAATTAAATGAAAACTAAAATGCACAGCGCTAAGATGATTTATGCAAGTGAGTTGCCAACAGAGGGTGGAGAGCAAACAATCACATAGTGATGGTTCTTGCTGACTTGTTCAGTGTAACCACATGAGACCAAGAGAAGCAGAGCTGGGACTAGCCTTCACTGCCGTTTGCTGAGTTTGTGGCTAACTTTCTACCAGAACATTACTTTTTGGCAAAAGATTTGTTTACGCGGTGTGGATGTGCTGGGTCAGCCTTTCCCTCCCATCCTTAAGTGACCCGGAGGAGGTCATGACGAGCTGTCAGATTGTGGTGGGGGTACCTTACCTGGGGAGACCCAGGATTTTCACCCAGCGACAATGAGGGAACAGTATCAGTGTAGCTCCATTTGGGAATGGTGTGTGACTCGGAGGGACATTGTAGGTGGTGGTGTTCCCATGTCTCTGCTGCATGTCCTTTTAGGTGGTAAAGGTCATAGGTTTGGAAGGTGCTGTCATAGGAGCCTTGGTGAATTGCTGCAGTACAGCTTATAGGTGGAACACACTGCTCCGGCTAGGTATTAGTGGGCGGAGGAAGTGAATGTTTCTGTGATTGGAGAAAGGTCTCATAATCTCTTCTGTTTTGATTCTAGTGCATATATTGGAGCAGCCAGCACTTTCAGCATGTTCCCAGCTAACAGGATCAAGAGAAGGCTTTCAAGCCATTATGAAATGGAGGTGCATGATGGTAGGTGCTGCTCCTGTCTACTTGAGCATGCATGTAGTGACCTTCTTGGGCTGGGCTTTATTGAGAGCTAGTGGTGCAGCAGCCCCACCAAGACATTGAGATAGTCCCTGAAGCTCTGCCTGCTGTGAATGATAGTGGCAAGGGATCCCAGTGAAGATACATGCAGTTCACAACCGGATAGACCTCACCATTCAATACAGGGGGCATGTGCTCATATTCCAGGTTGGAAGTAGGCCCCTACCTGATGGACTGTTGTTGGAGGGTGGGGAGGCTCATATCTAAATGTCCAGGAATCGACAATGGTTATATAGAGTCGTACATCACAGAAACAGACCTTTCAGTCCAACCAGTCCATGCCAACCATATTCCCAAACTAAACTCGTCCCACCTGCCCACCCTTGGCTCCTATCCCTCCAAACCATTCCTATTTATGAACATATCCAAATGTCTTTTAAACGTTGTGACTGTACCCACATCCACCACTTGTTCATTCCACACACAAACCACTTTCTGTATGAACAAATTACCCCTCATGCCTTTTTAAAATCTTCCTCCTTTCATCTTAAAAAATGCTCTTTAGTCTTGAAATCCCATACCCTAGGGAAAAGATAGCTGCCATTCACCTTATCCAAGCCCCTCATGATTTTATAAACCTCGATAAGATCACCCTGTCAGCCTCCTACACTCCACTGAAAAAAAGTCCCAGCCTATACAGCCTCGCCTTATAATTCAAACCTTCCGTTTCCGACAACATCCTGGTAAATGTCTTCTGAACCCCCTCCAGCTTCATAATATCTTCCCTGTAAATGGGAGACCACAACTGGACACTTGTCAACTGGACAGTCCTCATCAGATTGCACGGGTCCATTCCACACTGCCCCTCCACCATGCACCACCCCCCATCAAACCCCCCACTGCCCTTGCTGCCTTGCCCCTTTGCAGGAACTGAGGTAGACTCCTTGGGGCAAATCCTGTCTGGTCTGCTTTGTGCAGTAACTGCCCCAGTAGCGGTACCAACAGCTCAGTTCAGGCCCAGGTTCAGGGCTGCTTTAGGCCTTCATGTACAATGGTGGAGCTTGGAGCCGAATGTTAGGTGAGACAGGGGACTGGGTTAGCGTTGAGTTAGGGAGGAAGGCATCTGGTTGGGGACAATGCTTGCACAAGACTTTGCCAACAAAACCACAAGTTGAAGCCTAATTTAGACCTGCGTCCTTCAACCTGGGACTTAGAGTTGGTGAAGGGCTTTGATAAAGGTGTTTCCCATCATGGAGGGAGTAAGTAAAGAGGAAGTGAGGGTTTTGTGGTACAGTGGTAGTGCCCCTACCTTTGAGACAGGAGGACCAGGTTCCAGTCTCACTTGCTCCAGAGGTGTGTAATAATATCTCTGAACAAGTTGATTAGAAAATAGCTGAAGTAAATTAATAGAACCATCTCATATGTACATTGCTTAGTGCAGATGAATAGCCTCGGCAGTTCCCATCACCCTATCTTGACTAATTGATGCGTAGCTGAAGAAGTTTGTTTAATTTGACCCTGGTTAAGTGCTTTGGCTGGGAGTTTCAAGTTGCAGAAACAACAAAAAGGACTAAGGAGCAAGTGGGGTGGAGTGTCTCATTTCTCCTCCAACTCCTTTTTGACTTCATTCCCTCCCCTCTGTCTCAAGTTTGGTGCTGTTACACTGCCCCTGTTGGATTTTGCAGGTAAATTCATTCATTGGAATCCTGGGTGATTAGTGGTTTTGGAGAAGGGTGTAAAGCATTTGGGTGATTTGGCAGTGGGAAAACTACCTGTACCGTTTCTGTAATAACACTTCTGGGTGTTACCAATGGCTAAAGGATCAATAGTCAAGAGTTTTTTTTTAAATTCAGTCACTAGCTGTCCCCCAGTTACCTTTGAACTGAGAGCTTTGCTACGCCATTTTAGAGAGTTGTTGAGAGTCAACCATATTGTTATGGGTCTGGAGTCACATGTAGCATGGACCAGGTAAGAATGATGGCACATTCCCTCCCCTGAAGGACATTAGCGAGCCAACTGGGTTCTCCTTGACAATCAGCAATGGTCTCATGGTCATCAGGGGATTCTTAATTCCAGACTTTCTTTTTGAATTCAAATTCCACCGTCTGCTGTGGCAGGATTTGAACCTGGTTCCTCACCACATTAGCTGAGCTTCTCAATTTCGTAACCTCACGATAACAGCACTAAGCCATCACCTCCTGTGACAGAACAGGTTTAAGGGGAGACAGAGAGAGGGAAAATGTTTCTGTTTTTCTTTTATATTCGTTCATGGGAAGTGTGTGGCATTGTTGAGCCCAGTATTTTTACCCATCCCTAATTGCCCAGAGAGCTGTTAAAGAGAGAGTCTGGAATCACATGTCGGCCAGACCAGGAAAGGATAGATTTTCTTCTCTAAAGGACATTTTCTTTTGCCTAAAGAAATTGTTCCATGGTTGTCATTAAACGCTTAATTCCATATTTTTATTGAATTCAAATTACGCCATTTTGTCATGAACCTGGGTCCCTGGAGAACATTGTCTGGGTTTCTGGATTAATTGACTAGTGATGATACCACTAGGTCAGAGCTTCTTTCTGCCCCGCACTGTAAACAGTGGTTAGGATTTCAGAAGAGCTACCTGATAGCTGGGCAGGTGCAAAGGGATAGGAGAGGCCATTCAGCCCCTCGAGCTTGCTCCACCATTCACTGGTCTGCTGCCTGACTCCGTCTACCTGCCTCTTTTCATGCCTTCAGAAGAGAATTGAATGGATACTTGAATAGGGGATGGAAACTGCAGGGAGATAGGGGACGAAGCAGGAAGTGGGACTTACCGGATTACCCCTTTGCAAGAATTGAGGTAGACTCCTTGGGGCAAATCCTGTCTGGATGCTGTGCTGTTTTTCTCTTCTGACTGACAGACTGGTCTGCGTTTCTCTTCCAAAACCTTTCAGGGCCTCCTCAGAAAGTGGTGCGTCGAATGTTCACCAACAGCCGAGAGCGCTGGAGACAGCAGAATGTCAACGGGGCCTTCTCAGATCTACGCAAGCTCATCCCGACCCACCCCCCCGACAAAAAGCTCAGCAAGAACGAGATCCTGAGGCTGGCCATGAAGTACATCAACTTCCTGGTGAAGCTGCTCAATGACCAGACGGTGCAAGAGGATCTCGAGGCGAAACTCCGACCTCCCCTCAGGAAGAATGGTATGTGCGGCTCCCACAGCCCGGACTCTCCCCACCGGGACACGGCGACGGACAGAGCTCCCCCTCCTGAATCCTTAACCGTCCCCCAAAAGTTGGGCCTGATAGCGATGCCAGCCATGGCCCTGAGAAGGCAACTGTCATCAGTCACCACCGCAACCACCTCACCTTCGTCCAGTTGCTATGGCGATGGAGGGAGCCCAAACACTGAGGAGGAGGATCAGGAACATTTGATAAAGACAGAGCGAGAAACGCAGGAGCCGAGTCTGGTCTCTGCATTGGCCACAGCTCATCGATGATGAACGGAAATTGGCAAGGGATAACAAGAAAGAGAGAAGGGGAATGTCAAGCCCAGACTCCAATTCCCACCATTGGTTCAATCCTGCTTGGACTGGGTTCGGAGAGCATTCCGAGTTGAACGTTTAGTGCCAAGGTGGAGAACTGGAAGGTAGCTTTAGTTCCCACCCTGAGTGGCACATCAGCGAAGCCTATCTTTGTCAATCCAGAGGCCTGTTCTCTTCGAGTGACCCAGGCAATAATGACCAGGTGAGGACCCAACACACAAGGCCTGGGGCAACATGGAGAGTATTGATTCTAAGACAATGCCATGTATTTTGTTGACAAAGTCTCTTCTGTGAAGGTGAAACCATTTAGCCGAAAGGTAAAATGTTCCAGTGTGTCAGGAACAGCACTTGGCATGGTGCCCTGTCCATTAACACATGGAGGATATTAGGTCATTTCAAGTGTGATATTGTATGACAGACCACAGATATGTGATGGCGTGAGGAGTCTGGTTGGTGGAAAACCTCATTTCCCCCCACCCCATCACCTTGAGTTGCAGGAGGTAGTTTCCCTGCCTCTGAGTCAATAACCCTGAGCTCGACCAACTTGAGGACTTGATAGTGTGGCCAAACAAGTAGAGAACTGCAGGTTTTTCCCGCTGACACCAGTAGTGGGCGCTAAGGGCAGGCGAGATTCCTGGCCAGCCATAGGACAGGATGAAACTGAGCATCACCATCGAGGTGGTAACATGCTTTACATTAAAAAAAATGCAAATTGCCAAAGCAGCTTCCCATGTGAACTGGAGGACACCACCGCCAGCTCACGCTGTCAATTATGTGGGGGTGGGTGGGGGGTAGGGAATGGATAGGGAGTGAAGAAATGCCTCCACGCACCATGAGAAATGATCCCCTCATTCTCGGTGAGTGTGCTGAGGTGCTGTGCGCTGAGAAAATCTTCCCCCGGCTCAGTTTTTGCCTCCCGCTGATGCCTCAGGTTATTGAGGGATGCTAAGTGGGGCTGGATCGTTGTGTGTCAGCCCATTCATTATCTTAGATACACACGCTCCTGCAAGAGAGCTTTTGTTTATATAGGAGTTGTGAGGTCCTGAGCCAATTTTCAAATTGATGAATCTTATGTAAACCAGTATCTAAAGCATGGTGGCTCAGTGGTTAGCACTGCTGCTTCACCCACACCAGTGACCTGGGTTCGATTCCAGCCTGGGACAACTGTCTGTGTGGAGTTTGCCCATTCTCCCTGTGTTTGTGTGGGGGTTTCCTCTGGGTGTTCTGGTTTCATAGAGTCAGACAGCACATGAACAGACCTTTCGGTCCAACCAGTCTGTGCTGACCATAATCCCAAACTAAACTAGGCCCACCTGCTTGGCCCATATCCCTCCAAACATTTCTTATTCATGTACTTACCCAAATGTCTTGTAAACTTTTGTGACTGTACCTGCATCCACCACTTCCTCTGGAAGTTCATTCCACACTCACTATGTAAAACAATTGCCCTCCCATCTTAAAAATATGCCCCCAGTCATGAAATCCCCCAACTGAGGGAACAAACACCTGCTATTCACCTTATCTATGCCCTTCATGATTTTAAAAATCTCTGTAACGTTACTTCTCAGTCTCCCATGCTCCAGTGAAAATGATCCCAGCCTCTCCTATCCTTCCCCAATCCAAAGATATGCAGGTTCGGTGGATTGGCCATGGTTAATATGAGGATAGGGGACAGGGTTGGGTGTGGGTCTGAATGGGATGCTTTTCGGAGGGTTGGTGCAGACTCTGTGGGCTCAATGGCCTCATTAGGGATCCTCTGATCTGATGTGGACAGAATAGTGTAATAATTATTTCTCAGAAGCCTTTTCATTGTAATCGTAGAAGGCCGTTTAGGATTGAGATGAGGACAGATTTTTTTTCAGTCAGAGAATGATGAATTCACAACCATTGAAGGCCAAATCATTGAGTCTAATTCAGAAAAAGATAGACTTTTTTTAGATTTTTAAAGGATTCTAAGGATATAGGGAGAAAGCGGCAAGTGAGATAGAGAACCAGCCAAGATCTGATTGAATTATGGGCTAGGTTTGGAAGGCCGAATGGCCTGCTCCAAGTTTCTGTGTTTTTAATGTCATCATCAGCTGACTACCAATGTGGAATGTGAGTGGGTTTTGCAGGGTTCGGAGGAGAACAGATCTGGAAAGCCTTGATTAGTGCTCTGCTATATCGACTTTTGCATGAGGTGATCTCCGCCCTGCCCGAAATCAAGTGCAACTTTTGGTTAGAAAATTTTAGACAATTTTTTTCAACAAGTTAATGTACCAGGATGTGGGTGTTGCTGGCTGAGCCCAGCATTTATTGCCCGTCCATTGTTGCCCCTTGAGAAGGTGGTGGTGAGTCGCCATCACATAGGCTGACCCACAATGCCATTAGGGGGAGAATTCAAGGATTCTGACCCAGTGACAGTGAAGGAACAGTAATATATTTCCAAGTCAGGATGGTGAGTGGCCTTGGAGGGGAACTTGCAGGGGGTGCTGTTCCCATGTATCTGCGGCTGTCGTCCTTCTAGTTGGAAGTGGTTGTTAATTTGGAAGGTGCTGTGTGGGGATCTTTGGTGAATTTCCGCAGTGCATCCTGTAGATGGTACACACTGCTGCTCCTGAGCGTTGGTGGCGGAGGGAGTGGATGTTTGTGGATGTGATGCCAATCAATCGAGGCCTGCTTTGTCCTGGATGGTGTCAAGCACATTGAGTATTGTTGGGGCTGCACTCATCCAGGCAAGTGGGGGGTATTCCATCACCCTCCTGACTTGTGCCTTGTAGATAGTGGACAGACTTTGGTGAGTCAGGAGGTGAAGGATTCACTGAAGGATTCCTAGCCTCTATCCTGTTCCTGTAGGCAATAGTATTCATGTGGCTAGTCCAGTTCAGTTTCTGATCAATGTTAACCACCAGGTTGGATGTGGATGGTAATATTGAGGTGGCATGGTTAAATTATCCTTTTGGAGATGGTCATTGCCCACTACTTGTGTGATGCAGATGTGACTTGAGATCAGGTAAGGCAAGGGAACCTTTGTTGGATGTAAGAGTCCTACATAAACATTGGCTATACAGGCTCACTCTCATTCCTACTGAGAGCTGGTCCATGGGATGGAGTTAGCTCCTGGCATTCTGAGGCCACAGACCTCTCTGATTGAGGTCACATGCATTGGAGGTACTTCAAAAGAGATTTGCTGGATTGAAAGCTGGAACAAGTGGGTCGTCTTATGAGCAAAGTTTAGATGGGTTGGACTTGTTGCTGCTAGAATTTAGTAAAGTGAGGCAGTGATTTGATTGAAGTACACAGAATCTCAAAAATCCTTGACAAGCTGGACTCAGAGTGGCTCAGCGGTTAGCACTGCTGCCTCAGAGTGCCAGGGACCTGGGTTTGATTCCACTGCTGGGGGAGCTGTCTGTAAGGGGTTTGCATGTTTTACCTGTGTCCACATGGGTTTCCTCCTGCAGATTAGGTGGTTTGGCCATGCCAAATTGCCCATTGTATTTGAGATAAGAGGAACTGCAGATGCTGGAGAATCCGAGATAACAAAGTGTAGAGCTGGATGAACACATTAGGCCAAGCAGCATCAGAGGAGCAGGAAAGTTGATGTTTCAGGCCTAGATGAAGGGAGGGTCTAGGCCTGAAACGTCAGCCTTCCTGCTCCTATGATGCTGCTTGGTCTGCTGTGTTCATCCAACTCCACACCTTGTCATGCCATTGTATTTGATTTAATTTGATTTATCATAGGTACATGTACCTAAGTACACTGAAAATATTTGTTTGGCAAGCAGTACAGGCAGATCATAGCAAACAAGGACATACAGATCTTAGGGTGCTCAGGCAGAGCGAGGCATACAAAGTAGTTTTCAGGGATAAGCAGGCTGGTTGGTTCAGCCATTGGAAATGCAGGGATAGGGCTGAGGGTCGGGTCTGGCCCAGATACTCTTCAAAGGGTCAGTGTGGACTCAATGGGCCAAATAGCCTACCTCCACACTGCAGGGATTCTGTGACTTGGAGAGGATGTTTCCAGTGGGCAGAGCTTTAAAATTTAAGGGTCACCTTTTTGGCTGAGGAGAATTTTATTTTCCCTTGAGAATTGTTGCAATTCTGGAATGCTCTGCCTTAGAATATTCTTGAACTGTGTCAATGATTGTACCTTCATCTTAAAAATATTCTGTTCTCTGTAGTGTTTTCAGGGGGGAACGTGAAATTTGAAACACAAGCAGATCGACCTTGACCTAATTAAATGGTGGAGCAGGTTTGAGGGGCCAAATGGCCTGCTTCTGACTCTGTTTTGACGGCAGTGTTGAGTTTCCATCCACAAGGACTAGTGTCCTGAAATGCACCTGGGAACTGTTCGTACCAAAACTGGGTACCTTTTCCTGGGAAAGCGTTGCAGTTCCTTCCACCATTTCCTCACCTCGACAACCATCATGATCTTGCTTTTATCTAAACCCACACTGAAGATAGCGAGTTTTGAGAAGATTTGTAGCTCAGGTTGAGGTTCTGGATGTAAGTTTGCTCGCTGAGCTGGAAGGTTCGTTTTCAGACGTTTCATCATCATTCTAGGTAACATCATCAGTGAGCCTCCGACGAAGCACTGGTGTTATGTCCCGCTTTCTATTTATCTGGTTAGGTTTCCTTGGGTTGGTGATGTCATTTCCTGTTCTTTTTCTCAGGGCCTGGTAGATTGGCTCCAAGTCAATGTGTTTGTTGATGGAATTCCGGTTGGAATGCCATGCTTCTAGGAATTCTCGTGCGTGTCTCTGTTTGGCTTGTCCCAGGATGGATGTGTTGTCCCAATCAAAGTGGTGTCCTTCCTCATCTGTATGTAAGGATACGAGTGATAGTGGGTCATGTCGTTTTGTGGCTAGTTGATGTTCATGTATCCTGTAGAAAGCGAGTCCCCTCTTTCAAATGAGTATATGTGGTGCCTTTGCCCTATATGTATGGCTTTAAATATCACCAAGGTCATAATAAACTATGACATTTTCATCTATGAATGACGGAGCTGTACCAGTCCACAAATCAAAACAGATTCTCAGTAGAGCATTTCATTATCCGGCACCTAGGGGAGCAGGAGTGTGGCCGATAATCTAATATTCCGGTTGATCAAGCGGTCCACAAAATCAATGTGAAAACACGAACTAAGTGATGCAGGGGGTATACACGTCACGTTACAGCATAAATCACTTAAATAAGAAATGCAATTTTGCCTTAAATAAAACTTAATGGCAGACAGCCATCTCAATTGCACCCACAATTGAGATCGCAAATACGTTAAACTACCGGTATTTAGGCGTACTGCCGGTTTATCGAGAAGGCCTGCTCGTATGGTGCTGGTTAAAACAAAGTTTGCTGTATTTCCATTCATGTGAAAGGTCGAACGGGATTAAGCCTTGTGAATGAATTGTCAGCTTTTCCTGAGAAAGATAAGCTTGCAAAACTACTTCAAGAATGAGAGACGGAGGTCTTGTGCTAACTTTGGATGTGACCCCAGGCTGCCAGTAAAACATAGCTCAGGGATCTCTGTAACACCACCCCCCGCCCTGCCACACACACACACACACCCCCCTAAGTTGTGCAGCGACAAAGGCACAGTGAAAGGTATTTCCTTTTCAACAAGTCCCAGGGCTCATTAACCTTGAGGTATTTCACCAATGTTCTCAAACACCTTTCTACCAGTGAGATGGAAAGCCAGGTTGGTATAACCCTCACCCTGTCACATCTGGTCGTGGATTTGGTAACCTAAGTGAATTCTTGTGCCAATGTGCAAAGTATATATTGGAATCAATATCACACTTGTCATCATCTATTGTTCTATTTATTGTGCGTGTGTTTTAAAAATAAAACAAGTTATACATAATATTGGATCTCACCTTTTTTATTCTGTCCTGTGAATATCACTGTTGCAACATCTGAGGGTAGCTAGCGATCCTGTATCTAACTCCAACCATTGCCACTGCTTTAGGAGTTCCCATCTGTGGTTCTTTACTGCAGTGACTGAGCTCAGCCCTCACCTTGGGAGAGCAGCTGGAGTTTAGGAAGGTGGGGAGAGAGAGCAGAAAGGAACACAGGGGCAGAGTGGGAATTTGGTGGGTCTTCTGTCTAAATTTACTTGCTGAAGGTCATTCACAAGGTGACAAGACTGACCAGGAGAAGACGTTTGCAAATCCTCTTCTTACAAGTATAAGACCATAAGATGTAGGAGCAGAAGTGAGCCATTCAGCCCATCAAGTCTGGTCTGCCATTCAATGGGATCGTGGCTGATCTGATCATCCTTAACTCCATTTTCCTCCTGATTCCCCACAACCCTTGATTCTCTCACTGATTAAAATTCTGTCTCATCCTTGAATATACTTAACAATCCATCCGCAAGAGGACTTTGAGGTAAAGAATTCCACAGATCCACTATCCTCAGGGAGAAGAAATTCTTCTTCATCTGTTTTCATTGGGTACCCCCCAGTCTGAGATTATAGGGTCTGGTCCTGGGCTCTCAAACAAACCAGGAGGGGACAACAACCTATTCACGTTTCCCCTGTCAAATCCCTGAAGAATCTTTTATATTCTCTTCACTCCATCATTGGTCGCCATAGTTACAGCTGCTAAGCACTGAAAGTCCCTCCCAAATCCCCCTCCCCAAGTTACCACCTCCCTAAACCCCACACCTCCCCCCAAATCTCTCCTCCATAAACCCCTATCTTCCCCTCCAAATTCAACCAATCACTTTCCCTAAAACGCCCAAAGCCCCCCCGCCCCACTCCCCAAAGCTGCCACTCTCCCTTCCCGAAATCCCCCACTGCTACTGCTGGTATTCTGCTGCCCTTGTCCTTCCAGCTGCTGGAGGGCAATGTCTGATGATTTGCTTTTGAAACATCTCGATGAGATTTACTCTGTCACAAGTGCTATAAAAATACAAGTTGGCGTGCAGTGACTCCACTCTACCTCACTTTGTTCACCAAAACTCTCTAGCTCCTTCTCCCCATACTGTCAGACTATTGACTTTTAAAAGACTTGAACTTAGGTGAGGTCATCGACTAAAACTTGGGATTATTTCAACCTTATTAACTTGCTTCTACAATGAAATGAAACACTGTTGGGGGAAAAAATGTGAATAAAAATTGCCGCATCATTAAAACCTTTACATTTAACACTGCTGGTGGAGGAAGGAGTTTGGTACTAGGTAATGGTGCTGATTTGATGGGCTTAATGGCCTCCTCTTGCACTCTGATTTTGTTTTAAAAAAATGTTTCCAATTGGTTTGGAGCAACAAAGGATGATTCGTAACTTATAAAATGCCTAATCCAACCTGCTAGCATCTCAAGCTGCTTTGCAATCAGTGAAACGGGTTACAGCACTTCCAGAAATGAGGGAAACAGAGCGTCTAGTTTGTACCAGCAGGCTCCCACAAACAGCAATGTGATGATGCACAGGTCACCAGCTCTCAGTTCTATTGATTGAGGAGTTAAATTCCAGCCAGGACACCGGAAAGGAACTCATCACTTGTTTCCGGAGTAGTGCCTAAGATGGCAGGTGAGCCTTGAGTTAATGTCTCTTCCACAAAACAGGCACTGACAGTGTGGGGCCAACAGGACTTCTACAGTTAATGGTAGCAGAGTGTTGGGAGTGTTATTGAACAGAAATGCCTAGGGGCTCAGGTACATAGTTCTATGAATTTGCGTCACAAGTAGGCAGGGTGGTTAAGAAGGCGTTTAGCACGCTTGCCTTCATTGCTCAGTATAGGAGATTGGAACATCATGTTGCAGTTGTAGAGGTTGTTGGCGAGGCTACGTTTGGATTACTATGTCCAGTTCTGGTCCTCCTACTCCATGAGGGATACTATTAAACTGGAGAGGGTTCAGAAAAGATTTACCAGGATGCTACCTGGACTGGAGGGTTTGGGTTATAGGGAGATGCTTGATAAGCTGGGACTTCTTTCAGTGGAACAGAGGAGTTTAAGGAGTGACCTTACAGAGGTTTATAAAATCATGAGGGGCATGGATAAGATGAATAGCAAAGGTCTTTTCCCCAGGTTAGGGGAGTTCAAAACTTAACAGGGCATGTGGTTAAGATGAGACAGGCAAGATTTTAAAAGGGGCAACTTATTTACGCAGAGCGTGGTGCCTATGTGGAACGAACTGCCTGAGGAAGTGGTAGATGCAAGCAGGAAAGTTTTAAAGGGCTATGGGCCAAACACAGGCAAATGGGAATAATGTGGTTTGGGAAACTTGGCTGGCAATGGACAGGTTGGATCGAGGGGGCCTGGTTCCATGCCCTGTGACTCTGTAACAGCGACCTTGATTTCATTCCACTGAACTCTTAAAGGTCAGGTCTTGGACCCATAGGCCATTGGTCCCGGTCATGAGGTCAGGTCATCTGGCCATTGCTGTTTGTGGGATCTTGCTGTGCTCATTTCAGCTCCCAGTTCAGGAAGCACCCAACTGACCGTAAAGGGCCCGTGTCACTTTATCAAACATTGGCCAAATGCAAAGCAAAAAGCATCTCACAACCTCTCCGGAGAGTTCTGGCATCACCATGACAACAGTAAATTCTCATCGTTCGTGGGGGAGGGAACACATTCCCAACACAAATGGTGACCACCTTTCGGGGCGAGGTGATGGTACTGTTAGTTGCCTAGACTCGTATTTTGGTTCAAACCCCAGTTGAGCACCCAATGGAATTTAAATTCCATTCCATTCCATTCACAGCTCTGGAACTTCAGACCAGCCTCAGGAAGGATGCCATTAAACAGCCTGTTGTTGTAAACACCCACCCAATTTCTTTAGGGAAAGGGAAATCTGACCACATGCAGGCAGGTGGGATTAGTTGAGAATGGCATCATGGCCAGCACAGATGTGGTGGGCCAAAGAGCCTGTTTCTGTGCTCTATGTTCTATTTGTAAAACAAACCTAGGAACATAAAGACCAAACAAAAACAGAAAGTAGAGTGCGGCGCTATGTGGGTGGGATGCTCTTCAAAGACTACACTCAATGGGCCGTGTGGCCTCTTTTCCTACTGTAGGGATTCTGTGACTCCAGCTGAAAGAGCATCAGGGCTACATTGGCAATGAAGCGCTTCAAAAGTTAAGCAAATCTGAGAATGGTGGAGTTTTTACTTTACCCATGGTACATTAAAATACATTGGGTGGTGTTTGAGTTTGATTTATTGTTGTCACATACCAAGATACAGTGAAAAGTGTTGTTTTGCATGCTGTACAGGCAGATTGTATCATGCAAAGTGCATCAGGGTAGCAGAAGAGAGTGCAGAATACAGAGTTACAGCGGCAGACAAGGTGAGGAGAGAGACAAATTAGCATTAACATGTGAGAAATCCATTCAGAAGTCTGATAACAGCAGGGAGTTAAATGTAACATTGTTCATTTTGGCAGGAAAAATACCTGAGTAGAGTATTACTCAAACAGAGAATGGCTGCAGAATTCAGAGGGGCAGGGGGGTCTAAGTTCCATTGGGCAGAAGGTACGAAAGCTTAAATATGTACCAACAGATTGAAGAACAGCTTCTTCCCCGCTGTTGTTAGACTTCTGAATGGAACTCTCAAATTTTAAATTTAATGCCGATCTCGCTGTTGTCATCTTCTCTGCAGCTGTATCATTGTACTCCTCACCTCTGCTCTACTACCCTAATGCACTTTGTATGGTATGATCTGTGTACTGTACACTAAACAAAACTTTCACTGTACCTAGGTACAGGGTTGGAGGGTTTGAGCTATAGGGAGAGGCTGAATAGGTTGGGGCTATTTTCTCTGGAGCATCAGAGGTGACGGGTTACCTCATAAAGTCATGAGGGGCATGGATAAGGTGAATAGTCAAGGTCTTTTCCCCAGGTGGTGGGAGAGTCCAAAATCAGAGGGCAAAGATTTAAAAGAGACAACTTTTTCACGCAGAGGATAGTGTGTGAATAGAATGAGCTGCCAGAGGAAGTGGTGGAGGCTGGTACAATTACAACATTTAAAAGGCATCTGGATGGGTATAAAAATAGGAAAGGTTTGGGGGATCTGGGCCAAATGCTGGCAAATAGGGCTGGATTTATTAATGATATCTTGCTGGCGTGGATGAATTGGACAGAACAGTCTGTTTCCATGCTGTATGTCTCTGACTTTGTGTGGCAATAATAAATCAAGACAAAATCAAAAAATCCAGTGCTTGAGTCATTGAAATTTTTATAGGAGGTAGAGACAGCATCAAATAATCAGGTCAGCTAATGGATGCTCCTCTTTATTAGGGAGAAATTGAAAGTAAAAATAAGGATGAACCTTCAGCTACATTGGAACATCAGTGAGAGCATGTTTTCAATTCTGTCTGGAGCTCTGCTCTCCTTCTTTAAGGATGTAAATGTAAATACATTGGAGGAGGTTTACTGCATTGAGGCCTGGAATGAGGGGGCTGTCTGATGAGGAAAAGATTGGTGGACAGGGCTGGTTTCTACTGAAGCTCAGCAGAATGAGGAGGCGACTGGATAGAGGAGTATAAGATTCTGAATGGTCTGCAGAAGGTGAGCGTGGGAATGATGGTTCCACTTGTGGGTCAGTCCAGATCTAGTGGGCCCTGTATAAAAATTTGGGATTGCCCTATTAGGACTGAGTTTTTTTTACAGCCAGTAGGGGTGGTGTTATTGAACAGTTGTATGGCTTGTTGAGCAGCGGGGTTGAGATTATTTGGATTGCATAGCAGTGTGGAATTAGAAACAACACAGTGGTAGACATCATTCAGTTGGACTTCAGTAAAGTGTTTGACAAGGTTCCACATGGTAGACTAATTAGTAAAGTTAGATCACATGGGATTCAGGGTGAGCTTACCAATTGGACTCAAAATTTGCTTAATGGCAGGATAAAAAGGATGGTGGTGCAGGATTGTTTTTCAGACTGGAGGCCTGCTCCAGCAGTGTTCCACAGGGATCAGTGCTGGGTCCGCTTTTGTTTGTTGTTTATAGAACATAGAACATTACAGCACAGTACAGGCCCTTCGGCACTCGATGTTGTGCCGACCTGTCATACCGATCTGAAGCCCATTATGTTTATGTAAATGATTTAAATGAGAGTAGAGAAAGCATGGTTAGTAGGTTTGCAGATGACACCAAGATTGGTGGCATTGTGGACAGTGAAGAAAATTATCTAACATTACAAAGAGATCTTGGTCAAGTGGGTCAATGGGCTGAGGAATGGCAGATGGAGTTTAATTGGGATAAATGCGAGGTGTTGCGTTTTGGTAAAACAAACAAGAACAGGACCTATGCAATTAAAAGTAGAGCCTTGGGTAGTGTTGTAGAACAGAGACTAGGGATTCAGGTACATAATTCTTTGAAGTTTGCATCACATATAGACAGGGTGGTTAAGCAGATATTTAGCACACTTGCCTTCATTGCTCAGACCTTTGAGTATAGGAGTTGGGACGTTATGTTGAGGTTGTACAGGACATTGGTGAGGCCTCTTCTGGAGTACTGTGTCCAGTTCTGGTCTCCCTGTTACAGGAAGGATATTATGAAGGTGGAGAGGATTGAGAAGAGATTTACCAGGATGTTACCCAGAACAGAGGGTTTGAGTAATAAGGCGAGGCTGGATAGGCTGGGACTTTTTTCACTGGAGTGTAGGAGGTTGAGGGGTTTATAAAATCATGAGGGGCACAGGTCAGGTGAATGGTGGATGTCTTTAGCTTAGGGTTTCAATAGTAAATGGTATATTTTTAAGGTGAGAGGAGAAAGATTTGAAAAAAAGACGTGAGGGGCAATTGTTTTACATAGAGAGTGTTTTGTATGTGGTGTGAGCTTCCAGAGGAAGTGGTGGGTGTGGGAACAGTTACAATGTTTAAAAGACATTTGGAGGGATATGGGCCAGGAGAGAGAGACACAGAGACAGAGACAGAGACACACAGAGCGAAAGACAGACAGTCTTTAACCGAGAGAAAGAGACAGACAGACACAGTCTGTAACCGAGAGAGAGAGAGAGAGACAGAGACAGACACAGCCTGTAACCGAGAGAGAGAGACAGACAGACAGACACAGTCTGTAACCGAGAGAGAGACAGACAGACAGACAGACACAGCCTGTAACCGAGTGGGAGAGAGCGAGAGAGAGAGAGACACACACACACACACACACACACACACACACACACACACACACAGTCTGGGACAGAAAGAGAGAGAGAGAGAGACAGACACAGCCTGTAACGTCCCAACTCCCATGGTCAGTATGGACTGGTTGGACTGAAGAGTCATACAGCACAGAAACAGACCCTATCAGCCGACATCCCAGTGAATGGTTGGTCAGCCCCAAAGGACTGCATGCTTTCTATTTGCTCTGCCTGCTGTGTTGCTGTTGGAGGGTAAATACATCGCCCCTGGTGTGCTACGAGCTACATGGCTCAGGCCTGAACAACAGAAAGGTGGGGTTTACCTCGGAGCAGGAAGTGGAGTGTAAAATCACTGCTGGTCACCCCCCCACCCCCCCAAGGCGAGGGAAAACACTGACTCAGTGAAAGCAGGTGGGACTGGTGTTGGCTGCAGCCCCCTAAGTAGGCAAATTGCCCACCCCAACATTCACTGTTGGGGCAAAGGAACTCCAGCTTGGTGGGGTTAGGGGGCTGAGATGGGGCTTGGTGATGTGCAGCGAGATGTTACGGGCTGCTGGTCCGTTAGGAAAAGAGGTGAGGGGATCGGATGGAGATTGTGTGAGGGGTTGCTGTCACCACGGATTGTTTTGAAATGGGTAAGCCCCCACATGAAGCGATCTGACAACAACCCACAGCCCAGTCCGAGCTCTGGGCTTTGAGGCTCCCTGCAGCCTGGATCAATCTGCTGACAACTTGCTCCTCTTGCAGTGAAAATAGTGGGCATTACTCGTGAACACAG